>NC_080074.1:106754732-107089197 GCF_949987535.1 Balaenoptera acutorostrata | reverse complement strand
CTTCCAACTGATCTAGCCTGTTATTGTATTCTTCAGCTCTGTGATTTGTTTGGTGTTTTAAAAATATTTTCTATCTCTGTGGAAATACTCATTTTGTTCATGCATTGTTCTGATCCTCAGCGAGCATTTTTATGATTGTATTTTGAGCTCTGTATCAGGTAGGTCACTTATCTCTGTTTCATTAAGATCTGTTACTAGAGTTTTATCTTGTTCTTTTGTTTGGAACATGTTCTCCTCTCTTTCTTCATTTTCCTTGACTCTCTATGTTGGTTTCTGTGCATTAAATAGAACGGCCACTTCTTCCAGTTTTGAAAGAGTAGTTTTGTGTGGGAGGTGGACCTCATAAATCAGCCTTGCCAGTGCTCCTGCAAGTTTCTCAAACCTTTGTGATTGTCCAAGCCACGTCCTTTGTTCTTAGTGTCTCTTGTCCACTGGAAAAAATGCACAACCTAAAAGTTGAGAATTAAGTTTTATTTGGTGGACTTTCTGAGGACTTCAGGCCTGGGAGGCAGCCTTTCAGAATAGCTCTGAGGGACTGATCTGAAGAGGTCAGGGAGGAACCAGGATATATAGAGGTTTTTGCAACAAAGACCAGGTAGTTGAAACATCAAAAGATTACTGTTAATTAAAGAAAACCAGACATCTCAAGTTAAGGAATTTAGCGCTTTTCTATGTATGGGAAGAGGCAAGAGTCTGGGCTCATTGAAATCATTCCTTTGATCTGCACCTCAGCTATCTGAGGCCAGTATCCTGTGCTTTCTCATCCTGAATCCCCTCAGGGTGCACCATGGGGGGTGGCTGCAGTGGCTTGATGGCAGCAACATCCTTTGTTTACTGATACGGCAGGCACGCAGGCAGCATTTTTCATTCACACTCCCAAGACCATCAGTGTCTCAAAGGGGATGATCACAGTCAGCACCCAGACGTAGGCTGGTTGGAAGCCAGACTGTCATGTAGCAGCTAGGCCATTCCAGGGAGAAACTGGGAAATGGGCATTTTTGCCTGTTCCCTCTCAGGTGGGCCCCGATGTATAGCCATGGGTGGTGTGCTTCTGAGCTCATTAAGAACTTCTTTGCTTGCACAGTACCATGGAGCTGCTAAATGCAAGCCCCACTGGCTATCAGAGCGAGATTATCTGGGGTCCCACCCTCCGCCCACAGCAGTCACAGAAGCTGGGGCACCAGGCCTGTGTCCAGGCTTCTTCCAGGGATGTGCTGATTTTGTCCGGGCAGGAGAAAGAGGGTAGGGGACGTGTCTGCTGGCTTCCCCAGTCTCTGGGGAGGATTGCAGTCAACCCCTAGGTGCATGCCAGATTAGAAGCCTGACCCACGGGCAGCAGCTTTGAAGCATGCAGATGGGCCCCATTCAGGCAAAGGCTGGGAGATGGGCAAGTTTTGCCAGCTCCCTCTGCGCTGAGCCCTTGATAACTGCTTCTTTGTTTGCTATAGGCTTGTGGGTCCCGTGGACACAAGCGCCATTGGCTGTTGGAGCTAGATGTTTTGGGGGCCCATTCCTCAGGTGGAAGTCTTAAAAGTTGGGGTGCTAGATATGGGGTCCAAGCTCTTCACTCCTCAAGGAGGAGCTGGGAGTTGGGGTTCCCTTCCGATTGCATGGCACTGCTCTAGGGGGTGGGATTTGCAGTGAGAGTGTGTTTCAGCCTTTCCTGCTCCTTTCGATATTTTCTTGCCCCCCTGAAGGGTGGGGGTCACGGCTGGTTCTTGAATTACTGTCAGAGGGAATTGCTCCATGTGTTGCTGTTCATTTTGCGCGTCCACGGGAGGAGGGGAGTTCAGGAGCCTCCTATGTCACCATCTTTACAGACCACTCCCAAGCAAGCCTAAATTCATTCTTAATAAGTAATAAAAAGATAAAAGTGTGCGCATTGAAAACCAGAAAGTCTGCTTTTCATCTCTGTCTCCAGCCACCCAGCTCTCCTACCCAAGACAACGACTGCTTCTTGAATATCCTCACAGAGATAATCTATGCATGTCCAAGCACATGTACTTATATGCCTGGATAAAGTTTTATGAGCACAAGTGGTAGTATATGTGAGTGAAACATATTGCCTGCCATATCAGTAAACAAAGGATGTTGCAGCCACCAAGCCATCACATTACAGCCTCCCCGATGGTGCCCCCTGAGAAGACTCAGGATGAGAAAGCACAGGATACTGGCCCCAGGTAGCTGAGGTGCATGTCAGAGGAATGATTTCAATGAGCCCAGACTCTTGCATCTTCCCATACATAGAAAAGTGCTAAACTCCTTTAACTTGAGATGTCTGGTTTTCCTTAATTAACAGTACTCTTGGGCTTCCTTGGTGGCGCAGTGGTTAAGAATACGCCTGCCAATGCAGGGGACATGGGTTTGAGCCCTGGTCCGGGAAGATCCCGCATGCTTCGAGCAACTAAGCTCTTGAGCCACAGCTGCTGAGCCTGCACTCTAGAGCCTGCGAGCTATAGCTACTGAGCCTGCGTGCCACAACTACTGAAGCCCGCGTGCCTAGAGCCCGTGCTCGGCAACAAGAGAAGCCACTACAATGAGAAGCCCGTGCACCATAACGAAGAGTGGCCCCCGATCACCGCAACTAGAGAAAGCCACGCACAGCAACAAAGAAACAAAGCAGCCAAAAGTAAATAAATAAAATAAATAAATTTATAAAAACAAAAACAAAAAAACAGTACTCTTTTGATGTCCCAACTACCTGGTCTTTGTTGTAAAAACTCCTATATATCCTGGCTCCCCGCTTGCCTCTTCAGAGCAGCCCGTCAGAGTTATCTGAGATGCTGCATCCTGGGCTTAAGTCCTCAGTTTTGTCTGCCAAATAAAACATAATTCTCAACCTTTAAGGTTGTGCGTTATTTAAGTCGACATATGTTACATGCACTATTGTGCGTCTTACTTTCCTCACTTAACAGTGTATCGTAAAGTTCATGCCCCCTATAGCCAGATCTGTCTAAAACTCAAGTCTGACCATGTTGTGACACTGCTTACAGTCTTATGGTGGCTCCCCATCCTCCCACAGGATGAGTTTATGCTCCTTAGCTTGGCCTCAAGGTCCTCCAGCCAGGCTCCTCCTGGTGCTTCGGGCTTCCCTCCCACTGGTCACTGATTCCTTGGGTTCTGGCAGTCACACTGCTTGCAGCCAGCCCTCATGCTCACTGTGCTGTTTCACAACTCAGAGCCTCCAGAGCGCCCATCCCAGCTTTCTTCACCTTGATTACATTTACTTACCCTTCAAGGCAGCTCAAGGCTTTCTCATCCAGGAAGTGCCCCTTTACTCCCAGCCTGGACCCAGGACCTATAGCATAGCCTTAATCATATTAGATTGAAGGTATCTGTGTATGTGTGCATTTCCATCGCTCAACTGCCTCAAAGCAAAGACTTCCATTTTTGGTTTATTTTTGTACCCCCAGAGCCCAGCAGCATGTCTAGCATACAGTAGAAGCTAAATAAATATTTCCTGACGAGGACTGATTTGAACTATCGAGCTTCCTCTGAGCTAAGGTCACAGTCCTTTTTTTAAGGCTGAGAGAGGAATGAGACAGTACACATTTCTAGAAATAGTGGTTCAGTTTGGGATGGGGCTATAAAGATAACTTTCTTGAAAGGTTGACTTGAGCATGTTGAAGGTGCAAGCCAAACCCTGTATTGGAAGTGGCTAGTGGGCAGGAAACAAAGAAGCCCCAGCACCATGGGCGAAAGGAGAGATGGGCGAAGGGGTGCAGCAGGAGTGGGTGTTGGGCCCGAACTCGACAAACTGTGGCTGAGACAGCAGACGGGGTTTCCAGTGGCAGCTTCTGGTGCAGGGGCTTCATTCCCAGACGGGAGCTCGTGTACACTGCAATCACCATTGTTCCAAAATGCCTTCTTTTCTCCACCCATCACTCCCTGCTGAAGGAGTAATAACTCTTTCAACGGTATGGAGAAAAAAGGATGAATTCTCACAATATGAGCAAAGAATATGGATTTTGAACTAATTAACTACCACTGTGGTCAGTGCCCCTGGCATGCAGATGCTACAAGGCAGCCTTCTCGGAGAGGTCAGGGAAGGCGTCCGGAGGAGGGACAGCTCAGCTGAGATCTGAGGGCTGAGTAGGAGTCCGCCCCACAAGGGTGGGGTGAGTGGAGGGGAGGAAGTATATCTCACACAGAGGGAAGACAATGTGCATGGAAGTCCGAGGCAGGGAGGTGTGAGGCTTATTGAGGAAGTAAATGAAAGCTGGTGTGGGGAGAATGGCAGAGATAAGACTGCTGAGGTCAGCAGAGGTCCCGTCAGGTAGGGCCAGAAGGATCTTGTACTTTATCCACAGAGCATTAGGAAGCATCTTAAGGTGCAGAGGAATGATGATTTGTGTTTCTAAAATATCACTCTTGTACATAACAGATAAATGGATAAACAAAATGTGGTATATTCATACAGTGGACTAATATTCAGCTTTAAAAAGGAAGGAATTCTGAAACATGTTACAACATGAGTGAACCTTGAAAACACTATGCTAAGTAAAATAAGCTGACACATGATATATGATTCCACTTATGTGAGGTACCTAGAATAGGCAAATTCATAGAGACAGAAAGTAGACTGGTGGTTAGCAGGGGGTGGGGCTGGGGGTGTGGGGAGACAGGGAATTGGGAGTTATTGTTTAACGAGTACAGAGTTTCAGTTTGAAATGATGAAAAAATTCTGAAAATGGATAGTGTTGATGGTTGCATACATGGTAAATGTACTTAATGCCACTGAATTGTACACTTAAAAATTGTTTAAATGATCACAAAAGACTCTGAAAAGCCAAAACAATCTTGAGAAAGGAAAACGAAGGTGGAGGGATCACACATCCTGATTTCAAACTATGTTACAAAGCTACAATAATCAAAACAGTATAAAAAAAACAGTATGGTACTGACATAAAGAGAGTCATAGACCAATGGAACAGAATAGAGAGCACAGAAATATACCTGTGCATATGTGGTCAAATGATCATCAGCAAGGATGCCAAGAATACACAATAGGGAAAGCATGGTTTCTCCAACAAATGTGTTGGAAAAACCAAACATCCACACACAAAAGATTGAAATTGGACCCGTACCTTACACTGTATACAAAAATTAACTCAAAATGGATTAAAAAATCTAACCATAAGACCAGAAACTATAAAACCCTTAGAAGAAAACTTAGGGGAAAAGCCTCACAACAGTGGACTTGGCAGTGATTTCTTCGATATGACACCAAAAGCATAGGCAGCAAAAGAAAAAATAGACAAATGGGACTATATCAAACTTAAAAACGTCCATGCAATGAAAGAAACAATCAATAGAGTGAAAAGGCAACCTAGGGAGTAGGAGAAAAAAATTTGCAAACCACATATCTGATAAGGGGCTAATGTTCAGAATATATAAAGAACTCCTACAACTCAACAACAACAACAAAAATAATCCAATTTAAAATTTGGCAAAGGATTTGAATTAACATTTCCCCAAAGAAAACATACAAATGGCCCACAAGCAAATGAAAGATACTCAACATCACTAGTCATCAGGGAAATACAAATCAAAACCACACATCTATTAATAGATATCACCTCATATCTATTAAGATGGCCACTATCAAAACAACAACAACAAAAAAAAAACAAAATAAGTGTTGGTGAGGATGTGGACAAATAGGAACCCTTGTGCACTGTCAGTGAGAATATTAAATGGTGCGGCCTCTGCAAAAAATAATATAGAGATTCCTCAAAACATTAAAAATAGAATTACCATGTGATCCATCAATCCCACTTCTGGGTATATATCCAAAGGAATAGAGGGAATTCTCTGGCGGTCCAGTGGTTAGGACTCCACACTTTCACTGCTAAGGGCCCAGGGTTCAATCCCTGGTTGACGAACTAAGATCCCAAAAACCATGCAACAAGGGCAAAAACAACAACAACAAACAACAAGAACAAAAACCCCAAAACCCCAGAGGAATTGAAAACAGGATCTCAAAGAGATATTTGCACACCCATGTTCATTGCAACATTATTCACAATAGCTAAGAGGTGGAAGTAACCTAAATGTCCATCAATGGAGGAATGGATGAAGAAAATGTGATATAATGGAATATCATTCAGCCATAAAAAGGAGGAAATCCTGCCATTTACAACAACATAGATGGACCTTGCAGGCATTATGTTAAGTGAAAAAGACAGGGAAAGACGAAAACTGTAGGATCTCACTTATATGTGGAATCTAAAAAAGAAAAGGAAAGGAAAAAACCCCACTAAACTCATACTCATAGAAAAAGAAATCAGATTTGTGGTTACCATGTGCAGGGGGTGGGGATGGGGATTGTATGAAAGTGGTCAAAAGGTACAAACTTCCAGTTATAAGATAAATAAGTCCTAGGGATGCGATAACCATAGTCAACACTGCTGTGTGGTACACAGGAAAGGTGATAAGAGAGTAAAACCCTGAGAGTTCTCATCACAAGGGAAATTTTTCCCTTCATTCTGGGGGGATGTTTTTAATCTTGTATCTATATGAGATGATGGATGTTAACTAAACTTAATGTGGTCATCATTTCACAATATATGTCAGTCAAATCATTATGCTGTACACCTTAAACTTATACAGTGCTGTATGTCAATTATATTTCAATAAAACTGGGGGGGGGGAAAGAAAATGTGGAATGTGCATACAATGCACTATTATTCAGACTTAAAAAAGAAGGAAATTCTGTCATATATTGCAACTTGATGAACCCTGAGGATATTATGCTAAGTGAAGTAAGCCTGTCACAAAAAGACAAACCCTGCATGATTCCACTTAACATGAGGTGTGTAATGCAGTCAGATTCTTAGAAACGGAAAGAATGGCGCTTGCCAGGGGCTGGGGAGGAAGAGGTGGGGAGATGTGGTTCGTGGGTACGGAGATCTGTTGTAAACAGTGTGCATATATTTAACACTGCTCTACTATCCACTTAAAAATGGTTAAGATGGGATTCCCTGGAGGTCCAGTGGTTAGGGCTCCATCATGCTTTCACGGCCGAGGTCCCGGGTTTGAGCCCTGGTCGGGGAACTAAGATCCCACAAGCCATGTGGTGTGGCCAAAAAAAAAAAAGAAGAAAGAAAAAGAAAAAAAATGGTTAAGATGGTAAATTTTATGTTATGTATTTTTTACCACAATAAAATTAATGGTTAAAATGGTAAGTTGTATGCTATGCATATTTTACCACAATAAAAAGAAGGAAAACAGACATCACTCTTCCTACAGGATGAACTCAAGAGGGAGTAAGGACTTCGATTAGGTGTCTCCTGGGTCCAAGCAAAGGGATGATGGTGGCTTGTACCAGAAGAGTTGAAAAAAAGTGGGCATATTGGAGATATTTTGGAGGTAAAAGAAACAGGACCTGGCTTTTACAGTTGGACGAGTGTTGAGCTGTCCCTGTCGGGGAGACTCTGTTCCTGCCACCTGGGAGTGGGGACACTTGGGTTTTAGTTCCCAGGTCTCTGTCCCTGATTCCGGAAGTCAGGTGGGTCACTTCCTCTCTGTAGCCTGTAGTCTCCTCATCTGTAAGACAGAGGTTGAACTAAAGGATTTCTGAAGTCCCCTCCAATAAATGGTTCTACAGTCAAACTATTAGACACTTACATCTCAGTGTGAACCCACTTCTGAGATTCATTTCTCCCATGGCACTAGCTGAGATGTGATGCAGCTGAGGAGGAGGAGGCAGTGGGGAGCCCTACAGGTGGCCCAGCGGAAACAGGAGAGGGGCTACCAGGGG
Source organism: Balaenoptera acutorostrata (assembly GCF_949987535.1). Classification (NCBI taxonomy): domain Eukaryota; kingdom Metazoa; phylum Chordata; class Mammalia; order Artiodactyla; family Balaenopteridae; genus Balaenoptera; species Balaenoptera acutorostrata. The sequence goes on along the minus strand of NC_080074.1, from coordinate 107,081,435 downwards.
CGCTAAGCCACAGGGAGCCCACGCTTCTGGCTACCGGGCGCCTCTCTCACCCCAAAGACCCTTCTTTCAATCAGAAGACTTTTGATTCAATAGGTTTTGGACTCAGAGACAGGATTCCTGCTCATCTTCATTCAAGAACTGCCGTTTCACTCCAACTCAAATTCTCTGCCTCAGCCTGCTCGTTGCTTCCTGAACACACCTGGACATTTACAGCCCCCGAGTCTTGGCTTGCTCCCCCTGCCCCGGAACGTGCCTCTCCACCACCCCCAGTTCCAGGCATGAGTCAGTCGCTTCCCGCCCCCGCCCAACCCGGAGCAGCTCTCCCCTGCAGAACTCTCCTGGTCCTGTCCACATCACTCCCCCCCACCGGCCACCTGCTGCTCATGGTTCGGGTTAGTTCTCTCCCGTGCGTGCGCCTCGCCTCCTGGTACTGGACTATAGACCCAGCTCTCTCATGAAACACACCGGTGGAGGCCCTGCTCCACTGTCTCTCAGGCCTGTGAAGGGTCCACTAGGACACTGCGCGGGCGTCAGCAAAACAGTGAAACGAGCACACTGCTGACCAACGCAGCTGTGGCCAGTTGTAACCCCTGACTTAAGCCAAAAAATTATCAACTGAGAGTTTATTTTTTTTATTTTGGATCCTCAGGAAGACCAGAATCTTGTTTCTTAAGTTCCTTAGTCACAACACTAAGTCTTCTGGATAATCCTCTCTGGAAAATCATTGACAGGGATCCACTTTGGTTTTGTTTTTGTTTTCTTAGTCCACAAAATCACCTCTAGGAACAGGTGAATATTAATTTGGGACCCAAGACCCTGGGTTCTGTCCTTGCGTTTAGCTCTCTAAGGATAGATAGGGCAGTTTGGGAATGATCTGAACCCTCTGCACTGTTCTCCTTGGAGCTGTCTGCAATTTTTCCCTTAAGTATCTTTCTTAGAGGATGGCCTTGTCAGTGAATCCAAGCAGGACCCTGTGGGGCTCCCAGGTACAAATCCTTTCTGTGTCCCATGCTTCTTGTTTGTAGGAAATAGGCTTCATTCAGCCTCCTTGACCTTCCCTGAGTTCCAAACGGCAGATTCATTTCAAACAGTTGCTAATCAGGGAAGGGAGGGGATGCAGAGACTGGGGAGGAACAATAGTGCAGCCTTGGGGCAGGGTCCTGGTTCCTCCTCAAGGGATACACCTAACAATGTCTCTGAGCTCTTCTGCAGAACTAAGGCCCCCACCCAGGTGGAGGATGGTAACTTCAGGCTGAGCCCAAGATTCCTGGAGCCCCACCCTGCTACCTCACCGCCAACCAATCAGAAGATAGTCATGTACCCTGCAGCCCTCACCCCAAATTTCACCTATAAACACTTTTCCCTCTAAACCATTGAGAAGTTCGGGGTTTTTGAGCACAAGCCACCCGTTCTCCTTGCTCGGCCCTGCAATAAACCTCTCTCAGCTCCAAACTCTGATGTTTCGGTTTTTTGGCCTCACTGTGCATTGGGCACATGCACTTTGTTCGGTAACAGCAACAGCAGCATCCATACTGCTGGAATTCTTGTCCCAGACACAGAAGCGCCGGGATTCATGAAAGATGAAGTTTCTGATACCAAAAATATAGGCTTCTTTTCTGTGAGCCAGCGTTGCCTGCTTAGGAATATGCACGGAAACCCTGGGGGCTGTGGATACGCGAGCACATTCCAAGTCTGCCAAGGGGCTTGCTTTCAAGGTCCTTGCACTCGAGGTCCAGAGTAGAGGTGACCAGCATTTTCTGAGCAGCCCAGGACAGGAAGCCCCACCTCGCAGGGAGACTTGTCAATGGGCCAGCATCCTCTGCGCTTCGTGCTGTCAGATGGTCAGCTCTGCCTGGGGTGGTCTTACTGCTGTGACCGGGCTGGCCCGCTCCAGCCCACCCTGAATTCCGTTGGGATCTAGCCCCTGACTATGACGAGCACATAGTTTCGTGCTTCTTCCACACCTTGTGTACCTGTAGGACTGCACCGCCCCTCCCCATCCCAGCCCCCACCAGGCACCTGCCTGCCTGCCTGGGGCAGGCAGTGGACTAGAAAGGGAGAGAAAATCAAAGCTCTCCACTTTTACTGTTTGCACAGTTCTGGTCAAAAATTGAGTAGAGGAACAAACTGCTGAAACTAGTATTGTTAACTGCAATAAATAGCACTTTATCATAACCTTTTACAGTTTCATAGCACATTACTGTTTACAAAGTGTTTTCATTGTATTGTTATTTGATCCTCACATGCTCCTGTGTGAAGGAAACTGATGTTTCTGTTCCCATTTGACAGATAATGAAATTTGTGCTTTAGAGGAGCTCATTGATTTGCTCAAGGTCATGCAATCAATAGATGGTTCGGCTGGAACTCAAACCCAGACCTTCTTATATTAGGTCTAAAGACATTTTTTGAAGTATCCTAGGTGCTCATTTGTCTTTGTACTTCCTGCCACCCTGTAACAGGGCAGATCAGGAGTGAAAGATCCAGATGCTGTATGCGTGACCTCCTTAGGTCTGGCCTCCATCTGGCCTTTGTCTCGGCAGATTTGACTAAGTCCACGGAGGAGCCTGGCTGTTCCCAGGCACGCGGTGCATTGTGTCCAGGTGGAGAAGAGTACTGACTGACTTGCTCATTTATTGCTTCAAGCCTGGGAGGTTCCTACGACAGAGAACGTTCACGGCGGGTGTGGTGGGATCCACACAACCCCAGACGGTGCGTGTGGAGCGGAGGGAAGGGGCTGACTCCTGGCTGTGTGGGAAGCTGTAAAGGAGGGCGAGGTTCCCATGGGCACACCCTCTGTGTCTTCTTGCCCTTGGGCTTAGCTGAGTCAAACAGAAGCAGAAGCAGGAGATGCCCGGCACAGACCTGCCCTGCCCAACCCAGGCCTGGAAGCCCCAGGCAGGGCTTGGTCCTGGCCCGGCTCCACTGGACCTGAGATGGAGTCAGAAAGTTCCTCTGAAGCATCTGCCTGCAGGTCACAGAGGGAGAGTGGTTCCTGTAGCATCTGCCCCGGAGCAGTGACCCAGGCCCCCAGGCTCTGCAGTACCAGCCTGGGGCCGGGGATGGAGGTGAAGGGGCACGGGTGTGCTGATAAGCACCCAAAGCGAAGTATATGAAAATTCCCATTGATTTTAAAAATAAAATATAGACCCTCTGGCATTTTCAGGAAAATGGGAGGGAATTGCTAAGTGGCACAAAAACAGGCTGTAACCCCTCCAGGCAGAGGTGAGTCACTCCAAGGATCTCAGTCTTGTGTCTCATTCCAAAGCCCTGAGCCAAGCAGAGCTGGGCGCGGAGCTGGGGAGCAGCCCTCCCAGGAAGCCGCGTGGAGAAGGAAACACAGGGCCGCCTCGGAGCCTGCCTCCAGGGAACAGAGGAGCGTGGAAAGAGGGGGGCAGAGGACACTTACCACCTGGAGTCTTTCCACCAAGAAGAGCTCACTTTGGACCTCGGTGCCTGGGTGACTTAAGTCCGTACAGACACTTGCGGGGGCCGGGGAGCTGGTGGCGAGGAGCACAAACCTGGAGCTGGAGTGCTAGGCTCACAGTGGGACTTGTGAACTTGAGCGAAGCCCTGAGCCTGTCTGCTTCCATTTCCTCCCCTGGGAAACAGAGCTGCGGGGTAGCTGCTTAATATAGCGGGTGGTGGACACCTAGCTCAGCGCTCGGGTTCTAAACAAGTGGAATATAAATGTCGGTTATGGTTGCTTCGGCCAGCTACAGAGGGAAGCAAGCCAGTGTCCGGAGCAGCTGTGCTCTGCAGCACAGACACACTGAGGACGGAGACCCGCCCTGCAAACATGAGGAGGGACCCCTGGGGGCCACCGCGGCAACCTGGGGCCCAGTGTGGGCCGGTTCAGCCCCCGCCCCACCCCCCGGAGCAGGATAACGCAGGTTCACAGCCACGGCTGAGCGCCTAACCCGGACACTGCTTCCACCAGACCCCAGGGAAAAAGTATCCGATTCCATCTTTAAGTCAAAAAACCAAAGACAAACAAACAAACAAAACAGACAAACGAACCTAAAAGGGAGTTCCCTGGTGGCCTAGTGGTTAGGATGCTGGGCTTTCCCTTCCATGACCCGGGTTCAGTCCCTGGTTGGGGAACTGAGATCCTGCAAGCCGCGCGGCGCAGCAAAAAAAAAAAAGTCAAATCATTCAGAACACACTAAGCACCTCCTCCGTATAAAATGTTCTTATGGGTGTTACTGGAGGTGAAATGAAGGGAAGACTTGCTCCTGTCATTGTGGGTCTTACAGTCCCACTGGGGAGTCGAAGCTGGTGGGGTGTGGGTGTCCCCTTCCCGGAACAGTGAGAATCTATGACATCACACATGCTTCTATTTGCCCAGACTGTGAGCAAGCTTAGATTTGAATTTAGTGCCCAAATTCTGTAGCAACTCCCTTTTTCCCAGGGATACTTCTGGATTCAACTTTTCTTTAAAGTTTTTGTTTGTTTTTTAAAAAAATATGCATTCTAATAGTACAAACCATTCTGCATTGTTTTGGAAATCAAAAGGTCAAAAGTGCTAAAACATTATCTACCTGAGTGAAATAGCGGTAAGAAAAATAAACCTTGAAGAGTCACAGAATCTTTGAGTTGAAAGGAATTTAGAAGTCATGGAGTCAACTCTTCCCCCAAAGTAGGTCTCCACCCGCAAGACCTCTGACCCGTGGACCCAACATTTCCCTGAGCTCACTTCTAGACCATCCTGTTGTGAGTCATCAACGTTGGAAAATTCTTAGACTGAGTAGAAATCCGTCTCCCATTGACCTGCATCCCTAATGACCTTACTTCTGCCCTGTGAGGGATACAAAACCAACCACATACCTCTCCTTTGTGTGACAGCCCGTCAGAGATTTGAAGGCAGTAATCATGTCCTTCAGAACTCTCCAAGCTACACAGGCACAGCTGCTGGAGCCCTTCCTCCTTTGGGGCAGAGCTCAGGCCCTCACCATCTTCTGGTGGATGGACTCCGGCTGTCAAGAGCCCGCTTGGCACGTTGTACCTCACGTACGGCACAAATTGACCTGGGCGGCACCAAGAACCCGGGGCCAGTCCCTAGCACTCTGCCCCTTCACGAGGCTCCTGAGGCCGCAGTGCTGTTTTAGCAGCTGCTCCCCACTCAGGGCCTTCACTGGACCCGTGCTTGATGATGTAACTCCTCTGTATTCTGATGCACGTGAACGTTAGCCAGGTTGAGCCTGTACTGTGCAGTTGATGTCGTTACCTGACAAACTGGGCATCGAGCCTAAAGACCCAACCAAGGCAAAAAGCGGGAGAAGAAAGGATTATTACCTGCAGCCAGTAAGGGAACAGCGGGGGTCTTTCCCAAAGCTGTGTCTCCTTGAACAGCAAAATTGGGGAAGTTTTAAGCTAAGGGTACATGTGTGTTCATGAAGGGACTTGAGCAGAGGAGAATTCAGCATAGAACTGGGCAAAGGTCAACAGAGTCCAGGCTTTGGTTGGCGGAAGTCACAAGGGTCAGCATCGTCACTCTGTCCTCCCCCGGGTGGGGACCTTAGTTCCTGCAGGACGATCCAAAGACTGTATCAGACTGTGGTGTGCATCCCTCAGCGGGGAACTAGGACTGTTGCTCGCTGAACTGTTATTTCTTGACTGCTTTTCCTTTGTCCCTGTGTTCCCTCTCTTCCCTTAAGAGCATTGATTACTGAGATCTGCTGAAGGGCAAGCATTGCGGCCGGGCTCAGATCACAGAATGGCTTAGGCCAAAAATGGCTTCCCTTAGGTCTAGAAAGCCGTGCCTGGTTCTCTTTCTCTGGGGAACCCCTACCCTATCTGCTTACAATGGTTCAACCAGAAGTGAGGGCCATTGCGTTTATTTATTTTTTTAAAGTTTGTTTTTAATACTTCTTAAGGCCTTGACTTTTTTTTTCATTAATTAATTAATTAATTAATTTATTTTTGGCTGTGTTGGGTCTTCGTCTCTGTGCAAGGGCCCTCTCCAGCTGCGGCGAACTGGGGCCACTGTTCATCGCAGTGCGCAGGCCTCTCACTATCGCGGCCTCTCTTGTTGCGGAGCACAAGCTCCAGACGCGCAGGCTCAGCAGCTGTGGCTCACGGGCTTAGTTGCTCTGCGGCATGTGGGATCTTCCCAGACCAGGGCTTGAACCCGCCTCCCCTGCACTGGCAGGCAGATTCTCAACCACTGCGCCACCAGGCAAGCCCCATTGCGTTTATTAATGCTAATTCTCTACTTACTGGCTTTAGCCTGTCATCCCAAGCAGACCGTTTTTAACGTTTATCCGTCATCTCTAGATTAGAAATAGATTTCAGTCCATTTCTATTGGCTTCTTTCTAGCTTCCAGTCATCTGCAAATTTCATGGGCCTGTCTTCAGACTTGAAGATTACTAATAAAATTCTGTGTGGCCTTGAGCTAGTTATTTAACCTCTTTCAGCCTCTGTTTCCTCACCTGTATAATAAGGGGGGCAGGGAATGACTTCCTTGTTCCCAAGGAATTTCAGTATATCTTATACAAATCCAAATGGCCAGCTGGTGAAAGACTGGGAAGGGAAAAAAAGAGCAGAGTAAATTCCTTCACTTATGGCATAAATTGCTCAAGTCAATTGTGGTGGTTAGTTTTATGTGTCAACTTGACTGGGCTAAGAGATGTCCAGACAGCTGGTAAAACGTCATTTCTGGGTGTGTCTGTGCGTGTTTCTGGAAGGGATTAGCCTTTGAATCGGGAGACTGAGTAAAGAAGATCAGCTCCCCAGTGCGGTGGGTCATCCAATCCACGGCGGGCAGAGGAAGGCAAATTCTCTTTCTCTTGTTAAGCTGGGACATCCTGCCTCTCCTGCCCTCAGAGAGGGGAGCTCCTGGTTCTCAGGCCTTTGGACTCAGACTGAATTACACCACAAGCTGCCCTGGTTCTCTGGCCTACAGATGTCAGGTCCAAGGGACTCTCAGTCTCCATAACTGTGTGAGCCAATTCCGAGGACCCTGGCTAATATATGTTCTGCGTTCAAATACATGGATTTCAATGTAATCCCCAGGCACTGTTTATAGCAATTAAACTCGGAAAACAATATGGTAGATGCCTTCATTCATATATAGACATCCTACATTTGTATAGCTCTAGTCTGTGGAAGAGAAAAGCTGCAAAATTATATTGGTGTTTTGTCAATTTAATTGTAGTAAATTCAGTTCCTAAATTCTGTATGTTATGTATATGTATACACATATAAACTACTTGGTGAAATATATTAGTCTTATACTACCTTTAGTGAAATCAGTGGTAGATATTATGTCTTGGACTTCCCTGGTAGCACAGTGGTTAATAATCCACCTGCCAATGCAGGGGACATGGGTTCAAGCCCTGGTCCAGGAGGATCCTACATGCCGCGGAGCAGCTAAGCCTGTGTGCCACAGCTACTGAAGCCCACGTGCCTAGAGCCTGTGCTCCGCAACAAGAGAAGCCACCGCAATGAGAAGCCCACGCACCACAACGAAGAGTAGCTGCTGCTCACTGCAACTAGAGAAAGCCCGCGCGCAACAAAGACCCAACGCAGCCAAAATAAATAAATAAATAAATAAATATTATGTCTTTATATTTAGATATCCACTGTAACATAGCCCAGTAAGAGAATTTATGAAAGATCCGTTACCATGTTGTGTTCATTCCTATCAATTTTGCAGCACACTTTAACCCTTTATTCAAGAGCAGAAACTTTTTCGCCTGATCTGGATTTGCAAGGTACATTTAAAAATAGTCAAAGGCAGGATTCCCTGGCAGTCCAGTGGTTAGGATTCCAAGCTTACACTGCCAAGGCCTGGGTTTGATCCCTGGTCAAGGAAGCCATGCAAGACGTGGCCAAAAAAAACAAAACAGTCAAAGGCAATAGATCCCCTCCTCCACATTGTATGTCATCAGGAAAATGCAAATTAAAAGAATACACTACACGGGGCTTCCCTGGTGGCACAGTGGTTAAGACTCCGAGCTCCTAATGCAGTGGGCCGGGGTTCGATCCCTGGTTGGGGAACCAGATCCCACATGCATGCCACAACTAAGAGTTCACATGCCACAACTAAGGAGCCCATGTGCCACAACTAAGGAGCTGGTGAGCCACAACTAAGACCTGCACAAGCAAATGAATAAATATTATAAAACAAAAAACAAAAAAACAATACCACTACACAATGGCCAAAATCTGGAATGCTGGCAACACCAACTGCTTGTGAGGATGCAGAGCGACAGGAACTTTCAATCGTTGCTGGGGTGGGGGAATGCAAAATGGTGCGGCCACTTTGGAAGATAGTTTGGTGGTTTCTTACAAAACTAAATATACTCTTACCATACGATCCAGCAAACACATTTGGTATTTACCCAAAGGAGCTGAAAACTGATGACCACACAAAAACCTGCACACAAATGTTTATAGCAACTGTATTCATAATTGTCAAAACTTGGGAGCAACCCAGATGTCTTTCAGTAGGTGAATAGATACATGGTGCATCCAGACAACAGAATATTATTCAGTGCTAGAAGGAAATGAGCTATCACGTCATAAAAAGACATAAGAAAACTTCAGTGCATATTTAAGTTTCCCATCTCCAAATCCCATCAAGTGGAGCTTTTAAAATTTTTAGGACAGTGAAAATATTCTATATGATACCATCATGATGGGTACATGTCACTGTAAATTTGTCCAAATCTATGGAATGGGCAACAAGAGTGAACCATAATATAAACCATGGATTTGGGTGATAATGATGTGTCCATGTAGGCTCACCAGTTGTAACAATTGTGCCACTCTGGTGGGGATGTCACTAATGTCAGTATGAATTTTATTCTTCTTAATTTTTTAAAAATTATTTATTTATCTATTTGGCTGCGCCAGGTCTTTGTTGTGTCACGCAAGATGTTTAGTTGTGGCCCGCGGGATCTAGTTCCCTGACCAGGGGATCGAACCCGAGCCCCCTGCATTGGGAGCGTGGAGTCTTAACCACTGGACCACCAGGGAAGTCCCAATAATGTCAATATGAATTTTAAAAGTTCATATCTTTGATCCAATATTCCACTTCTAGAACTCACTTGCAAGGAAATGTCAATATAGGCAAGTTTTTTTTTTTTTTAATTTTATTTTTATTTATTTATTTTTGGTTGCATTAAGTCTTCGTTGCTGCGCACGGGCTCTCTCTAGTTGTGGCGAGCGGGGGCTACTCTTTGTTGTGGTGCGCGGGTTTCTCATTGCGGTGGCTTCTCTTGTTGTGAAGCATGGGCTCCAGGTGCGCGGGCTTCAGTAGTTGTGGCACATGGGCTCGGTAGTTGTGGCTCACGGGCTCTAGAGCGCAGGCTCAGCAGTTGTGGCGCATGTGCTTAGCTGCTCCGCAGCATGTGGGATCTTCCCGGACCAGGGCTCGAACCCGTGTCCCCTGCATTGGCAGGCAGATTCTTAACCACTGCGCCACCAGGGAAGTCCCTAGGCAAGTTTTATGTAGAGAAAATTTTATTACAGTTATATGCAATCAATAAGAATTGGAAATAACTCAAATAGTCAATAAAGAAATGATGGTACATTCATACGATGAAATATTGTGTAGCATTAAAAATAGTGTTTTTAAAGAAACTTATTGGAGAGGGGGAAATTTACACAAGGCTAATTTAAATGAAAAGTAGGATACAATTATACATATATTTTTTGTCTTAGTCCATTCAGGCTGCTATAACAGAACATCACAGACCGGGTGAGTTACAAACGACAGAAATTTATTTCTCACAGTTTTGAAGGCTGGGAAGTCCAAGATCAAGACACCAGCAGATCCAGTGTCTGGTGAGGATTCATAGACATCCACCTTCTCACTGTGTCCTCACATGGCAGAAGGGGCAAGGGAGCTCTCGGGGTCTCCTTTACCATTCATGGCACTAATCCCATTCATGAAGACCCAGCCCTTATGATCTAATAACCTGCCAAAGGCCCCCATCTTCAAATCCCATCAGCTGGGGATTAGATTCCAAAATATGGATTTGGGGGGACACAAACATACAACCTATGGCAGTTTTAACTTAGTTTAAAGATAGAAAAAAGACTAGAAGGAAATAGGAATATTAATCATGAATTTGAGTGGTAGGATTACGGATGATTTTTATTCCTTTATGTTTCTATATATTTCAAGGCTTCTAAAATAAATGCTTTATTTCTTAAAAAAAATACATTGGAAATAAAATCAGTAAATGAGAGGTGGGAGAAATTATTAGTGATTCTGGACATCCTAGGAAGTTTTCCCTTATATCCACATGGGCCAACCCCAGACAGCCTTGTGTCTTCAGCTATGGTGTCAAATAGAGCTAGGTGGGAGTTCCAGCTTTACCGTTTATCTAGCTGTGTAGCCTTGCACAGGTAAGTAACTTCTTTGTGTTTTTATGTTCCTAATTTATAAGACAGTGATGTAAAATCTCACAGGTTGACACAAGGATTAAATGAAATAACCCATAAATATGCTAAGCATATTGTCAGAGTTACAAAGAAATGTGTTTCCTTCCCTTATTTTGGAATTGGAGCAAAACACCTGCAGATTTAGGTAGAACAGACATGGATGCAGAGTGGTGAGATGAAGGAGGGACTGCGGGTGACAAGCGGAACCACCTCTGAGCTGCACCATGATCCTGGAGCTTCGCCCCTCGCATTAATGGCTACGGAAAGGAGAGGGACGCGACTCAAGGGGACGGCGGGATTAAGGGTACACCAGCAGAGACAAGCAGGCGCCGCTTTTCTGAGAGTCGTCAGCCCTCCCCTGAGGGTGCTGGCTGGAGCCGGTGTGCTCTCGACCACACAGCTTGATGGATGTCGTACTGAAGCCAATGATGCTTGAAGACGAAATCATCGCTAAGGCTTCTTTCTACTCCGATTATAATAAGCAAATGCTGATAGGAATTTATTCCGATCTATCCGGCCTTCCGTCTGACCTCCGTAGGGCTTGGCAGGTTGCTTTCCTGGGCAATCCAGGGCTCGTGAGGAGTGAGGGGAGGGGTCCCGACCCCAGCAGAGGCGCAGGCCTCCGGCAGCTCAGCACCCGGAGTCCCCGCCTGGAAGGGGCCCGGGAAGGGCCGGCATTTCCACCCTGACTTGCGGACCGAGGTGGGCCTGGAGGGGGCGAGGGAAGAGGCCGGGAGGAGGGGGAGGGGAGGAGGGGAGGGTCTGGTTGAGGCCGGAGAGGACATTCTGACGGTGCCGCCCGGGAAGCCCACATCCCAGACCTCGCGGGGCCGCGCAGATGCCGGGAGGGCCCGGGGCGCGTCGCTGTGTCACCTCTGGGGCCGCGCCTGGTTTCCATAGCGACCGCGGAGCCGAGCGCGGAGAAGGCTGCGGCAGGACCCGGCCTTCTCCGCCCGCCGCCGGACGCGCACCTCCGGCCCGGGAGCTGGGCGGGTGGAAGGGGCCTCGGGGTCGGAGCGGCTGTGCTCAGCTCGCGAGCGGCCGGAGCACCTGCACCTGCACCTGCACGTGCGCCGAGGACCGCCTGCCAGGAGGGCCCGCCCGTGAGTACCACCCAGTCCTCCTCGGGGAGCAGATCTCCGAACCACAAGGTCATGCGGTGTCTGGATTGATGCCTTTTAAAAATCACACCGTTAAATTGCTTGTGGCCGGGAAGGCTTTTCCTTTCTGACATATCTGGGTCCTTGGAATTATTATTTCGTCTCCTTTTAAACGCGCCCCTCTCCTAACCGCAGCTGCGCCGTCTCGGTGCCTCCATTTCAGACAACGCCCCACCGTGCGGGTCCCTGCATCGCAAACACACCCCAAACCTATCCGAGAGGCCGCGGGGCTCAGATTCCCAGCCGCTTCCATCCAGTTCGCTTTATGTTCTTATCCCGCAATCAGAGAAATACCTTCCCCGGGGCAAACGGCGGCTGCCAGCTGTCCTGGGCCAAGCCGCGCGTCCTTGCTGGCGAGCCCAAGGAAGCGCATGCCTCCATCACCTCCGCAGCGAGGCGACGGTTCCCCCGGGGAGTCTCCTTCCCTCCAGCGGAGGCCGCGGCTCAGCCCTGAGCCCGGAGATGGACGTGGCGCGTGTGACCGCACCAGAGGCCGCGGGGGCCGTCGCGCCGGTGCTTCTCTTGGAGAGCTCTGACAAAGGGTGTGAAGTTCAGCCCTTCCTGAAGCAAAGCAAGGGCCGAATGCCTTTCGGGGGAATGGCTTTGTTTAGAATCCGATGATTATGATTCCATGGTAAAATACTCTCTGTATGTAAGTCCTCTCCTTGTCTGCCCATCCCTCCCCATTTCCTCCCCCAGCCCCAAGAAAAAGTCTTTCTTGTTGGTCTGTTACTGTGATCAACTATTTAGAGGTTTCACTGTTATAAAGATTCCTTTCAAGGGAAGGGCGAAATCTTGTTAAATGAAAGACAAATACAACGCTGAACCCCTGGGCCCCTGCAGTACTATTCAGTGGTTCTCAACCCTGCTTACGTGTTGGAACACCTGGGGAGCTTTAAAAAGTACTGGTGCCTGGCTGTGATCATTTTGTCATGTACAGAAATATCAAATCACTATGTGGTGCACCAGGAGCTAACATAGTGTTGTAGGTCAATTATACTTCAATTAATAAATAAATTAAAATAAAATGAAGTCTGGGCCCCATCTCCACAGATTCTGGCTTAATAGGTCTGAGATACAGCCTAAACATTGGGATTAAGCTCCTATGTGATTCTAATGAGCTAAATTTGCAATCCACCATTCTAATCAATCAGGATGACATTTTTCCAGGTGAATTTGGTAATCGCTTATTCTCTCCAGTGGTAGGGCAGGGTGTATATCTGTCAGGAATGTCTAGAAGCTTTCCCCAGGGAAAGGGGGAGAGGAGATTCATGCTTGTGCAAGTCTGTAGGGTGAAAGCTGTGTCCTCCTGTAGATGACGGACTTCATGTTAGTAGTTAGCAGAGTCATGTGCAAATCTCCCACCCGCTTCGAGGAGAATGGACACTTAGAAAGAAGGGTTAGGAATGCGGTGGTCACCCTGAAGAAGGGAGAAGCAACCTAAGAACACCTGAGAATTAGAAATGTTATCCTTTGCAGGCCTGAAACCCTTCAGCATGCCTTGAACTCCTCCTAAGTTTGAGGGGTTTCCCTGAAGATCCAAGGGCCAGGGTCAGCTCCTCTCTGCAGCTTCTACTGACGACAGGGGGCACACCTGTTGGGACAGGTTCTTCCAACACCTGCCTTCTAAGGTCACCTCACGAATATGCAGCGGGAGGCAAGAATCTGTGCTAGAAATGTAAACACACTAGAAAGTGTCAGGTACCAACCTGGGGCCAGAACTTCCCCAGTCAACGCTTCCTAAGGCGCTTGCTTTAATTCTGGCTGAATTGGAACGTCCCTGGCGGTCCAGTGGTTAAGACTCTGCGCTCCCAATGCAGGGGACCCGGGTTCCATCCCTGGTCAGGGAACTAGATCCCACATGCCACGCCGTGAGGTCAAAAAAAGAAAATTAAAAAAAATCATAATAATAACTTTGGCTGAATAGCGATTGGTTGTGGTCCCCTTGATGGGTAAGCATAAAAGTATTGTCTCTTCTGAGACCCTTGGCAAGGCTTGGTCATTCACCTCATCAATAGGCAAGAGAATTAAGACGCTATTTAAAGGTCATACAACCATCTGACATGGAACACAAAGCTCACGTGCCAGGGCCACGTGGCTGGGTGGTGTCCCCAGGGTGACCGAGGCTCTCCCACGCTGCTGTCTGGAATCACCCTCGGCGGCGTCCCCAGGTGCTGACCTGGAGGAGCCCTTTCCCAGTGCCTGCTTAGTCCACACATTTTGTCTCTTCCTGGAGTGACCTGACCTTTTGAGACAATGCCTTCACTTACCCAGACTGGGCCTCCTTCAGGTTCCCCCGTGTCCGCTTGGCAAAGCCAGGCTGTGGGCACACTTCACCCGCTGCTCTAGCCTCTCAGCTGAACTGGAGCTGCTTTCAGCTGGTTCCCTGGGAAGGACGGCTCCTGGCTTCTGCTACCTCAGGCCCAAGCGCCCTTTCCCAGCGCGGCACCTCAGAGCTGCTACACCTCACGGGCAGGCCAGGCCAGATCAAGCCTGCGAAGGCGGCCAGCCCCCTGGATGGCAGGCCGGAAACAGTGAAACCATGTGTCAGTTCTCATTGCCGCCCGCCCACCCATGACCACCAACATCTAGTCCCTGAAAAAGGGCAGTTTACGTCACAGGCCACTGGGGGGAAATGTCCAGTTGATCTGGCTCATTCTATGTGTATCAGTTCATTTGGGAGATACTAGAGAGACTGCAGTGTAAAATAAAACCCTATTTTACATGTTTTCAGACAGTGGATTATGACTCACCAGTGGGTCATGAAATCAATTTTGTGGGTCATGACCAGCATTTTAGAAAGAAAAAACAAGAAATTTACTCAGATAAGGAAATAAGAAAAAAATACATAGAAAATGTTCCTCATTGATAGTAATCAAAAGTACACATCATAGCAAAACTGTGACACTGTTTTACCTCTTGCTAATGGGAGTAACAATTAAAAAAAATAACACCTAATGCTATTGAGGATGCAGTAAAATTGCATTTTTTATTGTGGGTTGCATTGTAAATTGGTAAAATTTTGGGGAAATGCAACATGATAATAGGAAAAGCCATAAAAGTACTATACCCAGGAATTTTTCCCAATGAAGCTATTTAATAAAGATTTTTTAAATTCTAAATACATGAATGATATCCTCTACTGTGTTACTTGTAATAGAAAAAAATAGAAATATCTGAAATGTCCAACATTATAGGAACAGTTTAAAAATTTTGTGGTACATCAATATAATGGAGTATTTTGCATTTTAACGAAAGCTTATATCCAGAGACATGTAGAGGGAAACAAGGAAAGACATGATAAAATGTACAATAGAATACAAAATAGCAAGCACACCATGTTTGTAACTTTAAATAATCTGTGTGCCTGTGGAAGATAAATTCCCATGTTCAAGTTGCTAAAGTGATGGGTTATTGTTTTAAAAATTGATTTGCTGTTGTATATAAAACCTGTAAGACTGGAAGAAATGAATGTACAGGAGAAGAAAAGCAATCCCAGAAATTATCACATTACAATGTAGATTGTCGTTTTCTTGGCCCTAAAAACCAGAAAAATCACGAATCAAAATTATGTTGAATAACTTCATGCTGTGTGGATTTTTTCACTCTTGTAAACTAGTGTCAATTTTGGTAAATTCCTTGCTTAAGGCAGGTAGTTTGTGAATATCTGTTGACCTACTGATCTTTTATTAGTTACACTATTCACAATCTCAATCCTGGGAACACTTGCATTTATCTCTGAAGAAGCATCAGAAATCTTAGTGGAAATAACACTTTCTCTTTAACTGTATATTATAAGGGAACTTTAATTTTTCCAGCATAGGGAGCATGTCTTTGGGAACGTTCCCGCCATTCAAAGAATTATAAGAACATTTTAAATAGGTCACAGCTCTGAAGGGAGAGATAAGGTGTGTAATGGACAGGGGTCTGGGGAAACCTTGTTAGAAATTTGCCTAATGTGGGATGTTTACATGATTTATTTGAATTGGGAAAGAGAGTAGGGAAAGAGGGGAAGTGAGGGGCGGGTTCAAAACTAGCAACTTGGGACACCTGTTCTCTGGAATTTTCAGACCAACTGGCCGGGCATATAACTCTTGGGGGCCCCTTACCTTTGGGTTTTCTGTGTAACCTCGAGATAAACATTTAGTGTCTCTGTGTTTTCATCGTCCTCAAGAGGAATGAAAACTCTTGTTCTCTTCCTTCCAAAGGCATATTCGGTGGAAGGTTTAGATTCTATGCATATTTATGCACCCCTTACGCTCCTTCCCTGAGGGTGTCTGCGTTTTCTGATAGGCCTTCCAGGAACAGTACACCAGGACACAGGAGGATACAGAGTTACGGGGGAAACCCCCATAAACAAAAGTGTGTGAGAGACAGAGACAGAGAGACAGAGAGGAAACCTTGTCGTTGGGTCAACTCAGAAGCCCAATATCAAACTCTCAATAGCTCTGTGAAGTGAGTGTTATTTTCTCCATTTTTCTGATTTGGAGAGGGTTCCTGCAATTCAGAGACACTAATGTGATCAGGGTTTTTCTGCAGAAACCAGGGAAGTGGGGATTTGGGCTCGTTTTACTCTCATGACAAAACCCATACTCTTGTCATGCCTCCAAGCCAGACGACGTGGGTTCACGTTCTGAGTGTGGCTCTTGTTAGCTCTGTGTCCTCGGGCAAGTTTTTTTTTTTTTTTAGAAGAGATTGGAGTTAATTTATTTATTTATTTATTTATTTATTTATTTTTGGCTGTGTTGGGTCTTCGTTTCTGTGCGAGGGCTTTCTCTAGTTGCAGCAAGTGGGGGCCACTCTTCATCGCGGTGCGCGGGCCTCTCACTATCGCGGCCTCTCTTGTTGCGGAGCACAGGCTCCAGACGCGCAGGCTCAGCAGTTGTGGCTCACAGGCCTAGTCGCTCCGCGGCATGTGGAATCTTCCCAGACCAGGGCTCGAACCCGTGTTCCCTGCATTGGCAGGCAGATTCTCAACCACTGCGCCACCAGGGAAGCCCGGGCAAGTTTTTTTTTTAAACTTCTCTGAAGCTCAATTACCTTATATTAAAATAAGGATAATAATGACAAAATGAGGTTATTAAGATGGTTAGAACTTATACCTTTTGGGGGTTTTTGGTTGCCAACATTGGAAGTAGACTCTAGGGCTAACTTTGGGGAAGGATGGAGGACATTTACTGGAAGAATATGAATTAGCTCACACAACGGAAAGAAAAGTGAACAGCCAGGTCTCGGGAAGGATAAGACCCAGGGCAGCTAAGGGGGTCGAGAGGGCAGAGAGATACCAGCTTCCTTCTTTAGGGTATTCGCGACGGGATGAATCAGCCCCGGTTATTTTCAGTTCTTGTGCCTTTCTGCTTAACACTCAAGTCCCAGGGAGAGAAGTCAGCCTGGCCGGCTCAGGGTGCCTCGTGACATGCCCGCCCACAAAAGAAGTTGTGGGTACTGTTACCCCGCGAGAGCGCCTGCACGCCGGGCTGGCAAGAGCCCCAGACATCCCCGTCCCCCCGGAGCTAGCGCGTCAAGCGCCCCAGCCCTGGACCTGGCACAAAGGAACAGCCCGTGAGCTCTTGCTGGTGGCAGCGCTCAGGCCAGCAGCTCTGGACCCCAAACCGCGGGGCCTAGCGCTCTCCCCACGTGTCAGGCTGTGGCACACCGGGAGGTGGCGTTTGAACAACACCCTGCGGTGAACCCTGAGGTGCCCCTGCAGGAGGTGGGCCCGCACCCCCGGCGCTGAGGCGTCCACCCCCGAGGGCGGCTCTGCCCCGGCCTGGCCCCTGCCAGCTCGAGGTCCGCACAGGCAGGCAGCGGAGGAGAGGGGAGTCAGCTGTCGCCGGTCCCCGCTCTCGCCTCAGGGCTTTCATGGTCAGGAGTTCAACATCCCCAGGAAATGAAAGTAACTTCTCTTCTAGATCAGGTTAGGGGCATCTGGCCCAAGGGGCCTAGGCGATTTATAGGTTTCACCTCTGCGATTTTGCTGTGACGTAGTCTCTGAGGGTGCGCCATGGTGCTGTGTCTAGGCTGGGTTTCCAAGCAGGAGACCGTGTGTAGAGAGGAGACATGGATGCTCTTCTCATGCCTTCTCTTTTCCTTTTTTTTTTGGCGTGGGGTGGGAGGGTGGGGGGAGGCTGGTGGTGGTGGGTTGGGCTATTGTGTTAAAATCGTACATATTTTTTCATTACAAAAGTAGGTTCCACTGTCCATTCTTTCCCGAAATGAAAGAGCACAAATGAGCAAAACTCAGATAATCTCAAAGCCCCCCCCCCACCCAATCCCTCTCTTCACTGAGATGTCAGCATGTTCTCATTTACCCTTTCAAATTCCCTTTCCTTCTAACCCTTCAACCTACCTCCCCCTGGGGCAGTGAGGTGGTCCTTGGGGAGGACCTCTGCTTGTTCTCTGCATGTGGGAACCAGGACAAGTTAAAGAGGCTCAACTCCTGGAACACCTCTCTCTCTCTCTCTCTTTTGAGGGCCCACTCAAATAGCCCCTTCTCCACAAAACTTTCCCTGACCTCTTTTTTTTTTTTTTTATGAATTTATTTATTTATTTAATTTTATTTTTGGCTGCGTTGGGTCTTCGTTGCTGCGTGCGGGCTTTCTCTCTAGTCGCGGCGAGCGGGGGCTGCTCTTTGTTGCAGTGCGCGGGTTTCTCATTGTGGTGGCTTCTCTTGTTGCGGAGCACAGGCTCTAGGCACGCAGGGTTCAGTAGTTGTGGCACACAGGCTCAGTAGTTGTGGCACGCAGGCTCAGTGCTCACAGGCTCAGTAGTTGTGGCACGTGGGCTCAGTAGTTGTGGCTTGCAGGCTCTAGAGCACAGGCTCAGTAGTTGTGGCGCACGGGCTTAGTGGCTCCACGGCATGTGGGATCTTCCCGGACCAGGGCTCGAACCTGTGTCCCCTGCACTGGCAGGCAGATTCTCAACCACTGCGCCACCAGGGAAGCCCTCTCTGACCTCTTGAATGGGAGCCTTCTCACTCTCACGAGATAGCAATTTCCACCTGGCAAAGACCCTTTTCTATCCATGTCTCACTTTCCCTGCCCCATTGTCAGCTCCTTGAGGGCAGACCCTATGTCCTGTTGATCTTGGGATGCTCTCAGTGCCCAGACAAGTGCCTTGTCCGTCCCAGACACTCGTGATGATTGAATGAGAAGGAATTAGAGGCTGAAATCAAACAGAAGTTCCATGATCTCAAATAGGAGCAAAGGGGATTTGGGATCCTGCATGTGCCCTTACTAGGCCCCGGGCAAAGGCAGATTTGACATCTTTTCCTTTCCCATAAAAGACGGATCCACTTGGATGTGTTTTCCTCTTAAACCTGAAAACGCTGACTTGTGTGCCAGTGGTCTTGAGTGTGTCAGCTCCATTCCGAGGCTTTATCAGAGCATCGTCTGTTATTACCAGATTCCTACATGTACAGTGTCATGTGCTGTCTCCTCTCTCCCTCCACTCCTTTCTTTTCATTCTTTTCTCTTTCACAGTTGAAAACAGAGCTGTGTGAAACAAGTCATATTCAGATATAACCCAGCTGGGCCGAGATTGACCTTTGCCTCATGCAGTATTGAAGCTCATGTTTTTATTTTTATTTTATTTATTTATTTATTTTTTTTTAAGATTTATTTTTTTTTTATTGATTAATTGATTGATTGATTGCTATGTTGGGTCTTCGTTTCTGTGCGAGGGCTTTCTCCAGCTGCGGCGAGCGGGGGCCACTCTTCATCACGGTGCGCGGGCCTCTCACTGTCACGGCCTCTCTTGTTGCGGAGAACAGGCTCCAGACGCGCAGGCTCAGTAATTGTGGCTCACAGGCCCAGCCGCTCTGCGGCATGTGGGATCTTCCCAGACCAGGGCTCGAACCCGTGTCCCCTGCATTAGCAGGCAGATTCTCAACCACTTCGCCACCAGGGAAGCCCAATGTTTTTATTTTTAAGAGCATATGTTTGAGGCCCAGAGGAAGGACAGACTGGAAGGACAGAGAGCTTCTTCCCCTCCTCACTGGGGAAGGGGCCAGTCACTAGGCGAGTTTGTTTTAGTTCTGCAGCTGGGTAGCCTTCAATCCTGTCTGATGGTGGGTGGAACCCCAAGGCCTGTGTTCAGAGAAGTATATATATATTTCTGTACACATTACACCTATACATGAATACGTATATCTATTTATTTATTTATTTTGGTAAATTTTTCTTAGTTGTGGCTGTATATGAAGATATAAGTCTGGAAAAACCCTGTTCACAAAATTTTCTATGTTTCCTAGAGGCTTTCCAGCACTTGGTGTGGCTTCGCTTAGGGAAGCGTCTTCCTGCAAGTTACATCAGGGCTCCAGGAAACTCTCTTTTGGTCATGATTACAATGTGGTGGTTCTAGATTTTATTTTGCAGTGGTTTTGGTGACTAGAGGTATCTTCCATAGACTCCCATCTTGATTTTGCTCACTTGTACTTACACAGAATTTCTGGCTACTACAGAATGTACATACCAGTGAGTTAGGGGAGACACCTCTCAATTTTTTGTCATTGTATTATGAAAAATTGATGCAGAAGTAGCTTTGCAATTTTGTCAAGTTGCATTTAAATTTCCTTTTTCCTGGCAGGGTGAAACTTGCAACCCAATCAAGGAATTAGTTAGAAAGATTTAGTTGGAAGATTTCTGATTTTTTTACCTGTTAGCCTAAGGATAAAGCCCAGAACCCAGGATGTCTTCCAGCTCTGGGACATCCCAGTCCATGATCCTCTTAGCTTCTCTGCAGAAGACTGGGTTGCTTCCAAATCAGCCCTCAGTATAGAAGAGGGGCAGGACATCAAGCTTTTCGGACCTTCGTGTCTGCAGTAGGTCCACATGACAATGGATGTAGCCCAGGAATCAAATTGCACCACACCACCCTCTTCCTCCCTCTTGACTCTCTCATGCTAGGGGTGGAGGGGGTGGGCTTCTGAGCCCATCCAGGCATCCTGGGGCCTTCAGGCTCCACGTAGCTTGGTTTTACCTTGGATCTGAACACCCCTGGGGTCATGATGAACTGAACTAGTGGCAGTAATGGGTGTGATGTTTAGAATGCTTGGATTGAATGGACTGAGTTCCTATTGGACCATGGAATCCATCCACAGGCAGTGTTTCATTCAGCATTCTTTGCTTGTGACAGAAAGCTGACCAAAGCTGGTTTAAGTTAAAAAAAAAAAAAAAAGAAAGAAAGAAAAAAAAAGAGGGAATGTATCGTTTCACACACTGGCTTCCCGTGAGGCTTGATTCAGGGCTCACAGATTTGACCAGACCTAGCTCCTCTCTCTCTGTTTCTCAACTCCACTCCTTCTGATGCAGGCTCTACCTCATGGCCCAAAATGGCTGCCAGCAGCTCCCAGAGATATCTGCATCCCACATCAAGTCCAGAGAGGGGTTGTGCTCAATCCTGACCAAACCGCACTGGGAATGGGGGAGGGATAAATTCTTCAATGGTAAATTAGGCTACTGACGGCCAGAGAGGAGGAGATCCTGTGGAGGCAACCACAAAACAAAAACAAAGCCAAGGGACAAGAACATTAGGCAGGAGTTGAGAATAATATTGGGTGGATTAGCCACTCAGTATGGAGGATGCCCCATCACAGAACTGGGTGTTGTTGAAGAAATGCGATTTTCGTATTAGTCAGTGCTAAATATAACTCAGAGGACTGATCTCCTTTTATAGCTAAAAAAGTTTCTGTGTAAGGATTTGTTACCCATTTCACAGTTGTAATTTATGGTGTATGGGCTGTTTTGAGCCATCTGTTCCACTACCTTCTTTTACTGGTTCAAGTGACATGGCCCTGAGTTTGTCTAGTCATTTGAGCAGATTTTACTCTGATTTCTATATCAGTTCTCAGGGATTTGAGAGAGGAGTGGTTGAATGGGGGAAAAAGGAAACACTCATTTTGCTATTAAGTTCCAGGGGACTTGGAAGGAAAGATACATATTTATTACCTCAATGGATTAAAAATACACTATGATAATCAAAACAACAAGATATTGTTTTCATCTGCCAAATGGCAAGGATTACAAAAGAAATGTCGAGGGTTGGTGAGGGTTCAGAGAAATAGCTACATCACACATTGCTGGTGGGAACGTAACTGGTGTAAACTTCCTGAGAGACCATTTATGTCTTATATATGGCAATATATGTGAGACATTTAAAAAATGTACATGCATTTTGACCAAGCAATTCTATTTCTAGAATTATTAGGAAATAATCATAAAAATATTTAAACATTTACATATATGGATAATCCTTGAAGTTACATAAAATAATGAAGAATTGGAAATAATCTTAATGAGTAAAAATAGAATCTTGGTTAAGTAAGTTAAGGTATAACCATAGGACGCAGCCATTTAAAATTATGTTTTAGAATAATCTACGTGGCATGGGAAAATTCCTGGTCTTGTTAAGGAGAAAAGTAGATTGCAAAGCAGTTTGATCAATTTTCTTTTTTTTTTTTTGGCTGCATTGGGTCTTTGTTGCTGTGTGCAGGCTTTCTCTAGTTGTGGCGAGCGGGGACTACTTTTCTTTGCGGTGCGCGGGCTTCTCATTGCAGTGGCTTCTCTTGTTGCTGAGCACGGGCTCTAGGCGCGCGGGCTTCAGTAGTTGTAGCACGCGGGCTCAGTAGTTGTGGCTCGTAGGCTCTAGAGTGCAGGCTCAGTAGTTGTGGCACACGATCTTAGTTGCTCCGTGCCATGTGGGATCTTCCCGGACCAGGGCTCAAACCTGTGTCCCCTGAACTGGCAGGCGGATTCTTAACCACTGTGCCACCAGGGAAGCCCCTGATCAATTTTTATTTATTTATTTGGCTGTTCTGGGTCTTAGGTGTAGCACACGGGATCTAGTTCCCCAACCAAAGATCGAACCTGTGACCCCTGCAGTCTTAACCACTGGACCGCCAGGGAAGTCCCTGATAAATTTTGTTTTTAAAAAAGATACATACAAGGGGACTTCCCTGGTGGTCCAGTGGTTAAGACTGCAGAGGGCACGGGTTAGATCCCTGGTGGGGTAAATGCACCGCCAAAAAAAAAAAAAAAAAGATACATACAAAAAAGAAGATACATACACATGTTCACACAAAAAAGTATAGGAAAAAACATATATCAAAATTGTAAGGGACTTCCGTGGTGGCACAGTGGTTAAGAATCCCCCTGCTAATACAGGGGACACGGGTTCGAGCCCTGGTCTGGGAAGATCCCACATGCACGGAGCAACTAAGCCCGCATGCCACAACCACTGAGCCTGCGCTCTAGAGCCCGCGAGCCACAACTACTGAGCCCTCGCGCTTAGAGGCTGTGCTCTGCAACGAGAGAAGCCACCGCAATGAGAAGCCCGCGCGCCACAATGAAGAGTAGCCCCCGCTCGCTGCAACTAGAGAAAAGCCTGCGTGCAGCAATGAAGACCCAATGCAGGCAAAAATAAATAAATAAATAAATAAATAAATAAATAAATTTAAATTTAAAAAAATTATTTAAAAAACAATCAAAAAAAAACCCAAAAAATCAAAACAAAATTGTAACAGTGATATGCCAGTAAGAGGAATGGCTAAATTTTATTTTATTTATTTATTTTTGTACTTTTCTCTATTAAAAAATTCTAAATGATGGGCATGTATTACTTTGGAAATCAGAAAGTTTTTTTTTCCTTAAAAGGAAGACCACACCACAATGCTTCCAATGGCCAAATTATGGACTGGCGTCCTCCTGCCTACTGTTTGGTTTGTGTGCAGTTATCTCTGGGTATCCTCTGTCTCTCCACCTTCCTCCCGAGCATGCACGCCCTCTCCCCACCCCAGCCCTCTCCCAGAACTCAGTCCTGTGCTCCTCCTGCTCTAGGGCAGGGGCGTTCCAACACGAGCGTGTATGTTTAGCTGGGGATGGAATCCCAGCACGCGCCTCTGAGGAGCTGATCCGATCCACTCCTCACCAAGGGCGTCTGATGTTTTCCACACTCATCCAGCCAGTAGGTACAGGCTTCATGGGCGATCCATCAGGATAACCTCACGCAACCTGACAGTTGTTTGCTCACAGTAGGTGCCCAAGAAATGCTTGAGCTCTCTGGGGATGAGGAAAGACAGGAGAGCTATGGGAGTGAAAATTCACTGGATGGACTAGGGCTGGGCCAGGCAGAGAGAGCGACTCGGAAATACTTGGCTTCAGGATGGCCGTGCTCAGTCTTCTCAATCAATATTAAAAGTTCACTGGCTCCCATGCCATTTTGCTGGCATGTCCATCCCTGGGGGGGATTTCAGCAGTTTAAAAAGAATGAAATCATTAGCCCGGCTTGTGTTTTCGGGCCACATCACGACTGTCAGTGGAGCAGGGAATTTCACTAAATGGCAAATTAGAAAGTTCCCCGAGTTGGGGGCAGCAACCCTGCATGTAGAAGCCCCTTCCTCACGGGCGTGGGGCTGATTCTGTCTCCAGGCAGAATCAGTTGGGGGCAGTTTTTGTTGCCCTTTGCTATTGAATTTGCCAGATGTGTCAAAGACGTGATCTCATTGACAAAGTATAACCAATAAACCAGTAAAGTGAAATGCACGGTGCTTCTCACCGTCCGTTCTTCTTGGCTGGTTTTGCCCACTGTGAGCACTGGCTGTACCAGGCTCCTGGCCCCACAGTTTGCTATTTTGTATTTGTCCCCTTGTTGCTTATAATGGCTCTCTACTTGTTACATATAAAAAGGCTGTGTTCACTCAGGGAGCAGGTGTTGCAGGGGGAAAATCCTCAACTTGGAAAACCAGATGCCTTATTCACCAGTGTTGTTACAGCAGCCAAATGCATCAGCCTACATGCAGCTTCGGCTGTAACAAACTGCTAACCCTCCTGATGTGATTGTTTTGAGGCTGAAATGATATAGGTATAGAGATCAATGTAAAACACGATATAGGTGTATCACATCATCTTTTGTACGGAATGCAGTTGGTTCCGAAGAAACAGGAGATAGCGTTGCATTGTGGGGACTGTGAAGGTAGGCACTGGAGTTAGACCTCCACTCTGTGCACTTGGGTAAGTCAGCTCTCCAAGCCTGTCTGAGACTGAAATGAAACGGTGCATGCAAAGCACTTCCAAACAGTACCCAGCACATGGTAAGCATTCAATAAATGTAAGCAGCAGCCAGTGCTGCTGCTGTCAATGACGGAGAGAGGTATATATGTCAATAAAAATTGCATAGTAGGGCAGAAAATCAGGGTTTGTGTAGCACAAAGTAGAAGTGGGAACTCTATAAGCCAGCAGCTTCTGTTCATCCATCTGGGAAGGCTTCATGGAGGAACTGGACTTTCTAGAACTCTTTGCATAATAGTTGGAAGATGAGTTCTCTGGCTGGGGAGTGGAGCTACTAAGGGTACCCCAAACACCTGATACAATTTGGAAGAGGGTTGAGTGGGTGCAGGGTGAGCAGCTGACGGGAGGTTGAAAAGTTCTGAAAAAGGAAGGTGGAGTTGGCCTTAGGCTTGGTACCAAAATGTAGGCCTGCTGCCGGTGTAAAGCTCTAAAACAGAGCGGGTGGGACCCTTATAGGGCGTGCTGAATTCTTGAATTTGACAGGCAGTGAGACTGAGAGCCTCACGGGCCTTGCAGAGTTGAATGGCTGCTGCAGACTTGAGATAGTGACCAGCACTTTGGCAACTCTGATGATGCCTGACCAGCAAGACTTGTTGCTGAAGCCAGGGATTCTGGACAGTTCAACAGGCGAATGAATTATTAATTGAAGCTTTGTCTGATTACATGGAGGAAGAGAGAAGAGGAGGAGGTGACTCTTGGAAGAGTATAAATTATTGGGGAGAGTGTGGTTCTCCACATAGAAGAAGAATGCTCTGCTTTAAGAAAGGGACCCAGAAAGGATATTGACTTTGTCTTGACAAAAGGTGAGGTTAATACCGTCTATATCAAGGAACTGGTGTCAACTTTCAACTTTGGTTGAAAGAAAGTCTACTCACTTTCAAGCAAAGTTCTTTAGGAAGATGCCCCAATTTGAAGAACATATGTAAATATTGCTAATCCCATGCAAAGGCTCATAGGCTCGCAAAGTATGAGAAGGACCATCAGAGATCAATTCTAGTCCAATATCCTCATCGGATTAGATAACTGAGGCCAAGATGGAGTAACCTACCGAAAGGCACACACAGATATCTGCTTCAGTTCTCTCCATATTTTCTTTTCGCTCTCTAATCCCGAAACTTGAGGATCCCCGGTCTCTTTGTTTCCCTTCTCGATAGGATCAGAAAGAAAATTCCAGTTGTGTTGTGCGGCGGCTACTGAGCGCAACGAATACGTGCCCTTTAATCGCATCCTCTCTCCTCCCCATCTGGCCGGCTTTGATGTGCCCACCGTCCTTTTCCATTGGCCATTTCGCGCGGTTCCTCGCCCCCTTCTAAGGTTCTCAACCAATCAGCTTCTCCCTGGCCCCTCGGGGCGGGCTTTGAGGAATGTACCACTGGACCCGCGGGGGAGGGGGTGGAGAGGAAGAAGGGTGTGGCGGCGGCTCCTTTCCTTAACTTCTGCATAGAACCATGAGCTTCTGGCAGAGTCTGAGCCTACGGGTAGCGACGGCGTCCCTGGGGTTAGGAGGCACAGCGGGTTCCGGGGGCGCGGTGATGTCAGCGCCCCGAGGCCGGTGTCCGGTGGTCGCGCCCCGGGGGCCGCAGCCCCGCCCTCACATGTGCCCGCCCCGCCCGGCGGTAGCGCTGCTACCTCAGCAGCCGCCGCGGTGCAGCCCGCGCGGGACGCCGAACGCTGAGGAGCGGCCGCGGGTTGAGGCGCTGGCCGGAGCGGGGTCGCCGCGGGGCTGGGGCGCCGGACGCCGCGGCCGAAGGGCCGAGGGGCGAGGTGCGGGACTGCGGGCTGCGGCCGGGACGCCGGCGCACTGCGGCATGAGGCGGAGGTGAGACGGGCTCTGGACCGGGCCGGGACCCGCGCAGGCCGGGCGCCTCCCTCTGGCCGCCGCGGCCCCGGAGCGGAAGGCGGGCCCGGGTCCAGGGCGGCGGGCGGCGGGTGGCGGGCGGGAGGCTCGGCGCGCTTGCCGGGGGCGCTGTCCGAGGCCGGGCACGAGGGGGCCTGCAGGCCGCCGGCGAGTCCGCGAGCGGACGCGCCGCCGAGAAGCCGCGCCGGGGAGCGCGGGCGCGGCGGGGCCTTGACCACTCGTTCTTCTCGTGGCCCCCGTCCCCTCAGGTCCCCACGTGTCTCCCATCCTGTGTCCCCCTTGTCCCTCCTTCCCTCCAGGTCCTCCCATGTCCCCCATCCCCCTTCTCCTCGTCCCCTCGTCTCTCCGTACCCCCTATTCCCCCGTGTCCACCATCTCCCGGTGTCCCCATCCTCCCCATGTTCCTCCATCCCCCCTGTGCCCCTGTCCCCCCGTGTCCCCCCGTCCCCTATGTGCCCCTGTCCCCCGTGTCCCCCCGTCCCCTATGTGCCCCTGTCCCCCGTGTCCCCCATCCCCTGTGTCTCCCATCCCCCCGTGACCCCCGTCCCCCGTGTCCCCATCCCCTCGTGTTTCCCCATCTCCCGTGTGCCCCTGTCCGCCTGTGTCCCCCCGTCCCCCGTGTCCACCCCGTCCGCTGAGGCGCACGGACCGCCCTCGTCTCCCGATTCCCCTCCAGACTCAGTTCAGGGAAAGCGTCTCCAGCCATACACCCCGCGTGTGAGGTCTAAGGTGGCGGCTCTTTACCGCGGGCAGCAGTTACCGCCGACATCAGGGCTTAGTGCCGAGACATGGAGGTGTCTTGGGAGCAGTGTTTCTTCAAGGCTTACCACCTTCTCATCTTTTGGGTTGTGGATGGAGAGATGGCGTGTAAACTTTGCAAGTCCCATCCGTGTGACAGTTTGCCGGGGAGACAGTCGTTTGGATCGCACCCCAGGGTGCGGATGAGGCGGGTGTTGTAGTGAGCAGGGCCGTGCCCCTCAGTTGCGGGGCCAGCAGGAGGGCTCTGTGCCTCACCACCTGGCCACACCGATGCCAGTTCCTTGTTGCGGTGGTTCTCCTGTGAGCACATCTGTAAGGGTCCCTCAGGAGGATAGCACAGGGACCTCCCTGGCGGTCCAGTGGGTAAGAGCCCGTGCTCCCAATGCCGGGGGTGCGGGTCCGATCCCTGCTCGGGGAGCTAGATCCTGCATGTCCCTTGGTGCGGCCAAAGGGAAGAAGAGAAGAGAGGCTAGTATAAACTTCTTATTTGATCTTCAGACGGACCTGGTCAGAAACTTGACTCAGGTTGTTGTGGCCCTACAGTGAATGCTTCTTGTGCTCCAGGTTTTAAAAATTTTTTAACTTTTTGGATAGTATATTAAATACCATGAGTTAATTCCAGAATTATAGGAAAAACAGGGTTTAGATGTTCCTCTTGCAAAGAATCTTTAGGAACTTGGACCTGGTTCCTAGCTAAGCCTCCTTTTTGTGTTCACAGCACTAACCTTTGAAATGTCTGGAACTTGACTGCTAGGTTGTGAGGTTTTTTCCCCCCACCTGGGATGGTCCAGGTGACTGCTGCTTCCTGGTGTTCTAGGTGCTGGGGAGAAAATGGGCTTTGGAGTAATGTATACCAAGTATTTAGTGCAATGCCTGGCACACAGTAGATGTTTAATAACCACAAATGATTTTCTTCTTTCCTGTCTGGTTTTGGGAGACCCATGGATGATGAAATCAGATGCAGTTTTGTTTGCATGCTCCCTTCTTAAGTTAGGACTAGTCCCCCAACCTCCCCACTCCTCTTCCCATCCCAACCCCTAGCTCTCACACCAAAATTTTTATGGTACGTTAAAAATGAAACTCAAACCTCCGGACCTAGAAGTAAATATCAAACAAGAAAGAATTGAGCTCTTCCTTCCAGCTCATGTGTGCATTTTTTCAGAAAGGATGGTGTACACCGTGGAAGAGGTCTTACACTGCTCACACAGGTGAATAAATGGTCAGAGTGGACCCTTTCTTGGGTCTGTTGAGAAGTCCTGTGGGTAAGGATTTTGGTTGTCATTGGTTTAACCTGTCCGGGCGGAACCATAAACTCTTCCTAATTTCTGGCATCGGGATGTAAGAAATGGCCCAGAGTGGGTGACACCTGACCAGCAGGCAGGGCATGGTCCTAGATTTGTGGGCTCTGCCTCTGAACTGGGGTTTACATGTACCCCCTCCTGCTTGTACCAGGCTCCATGTGACCAGATTAAAAGGCTGTCAAACCCAATGTTCTTGAAACAGTAAGTAGCATCATGGTTTATGTATGTCCCATAATATTGGGAGTCACATTTTAATAATAATCATACTCTGGATTTATTTATTGCTTTTCTTTGAAGAAGTGAAAGCTTTTTCATCGCCTGTTATCATTGATTTGTTTTTGTCTCCGAGGTCATCAAGTTTAGTGCAGTGTGTTATTCCTACCTTATAGATGAAGAAATGGAGGTGATGTGATTTGTTCTAAGTAGTGAGTTGATGCCTGAATTGGGCTTCAACTGAGTTTTCCTCCTTATGGTATTTCTTTCTTTCTTTCTTTTTTTTTAACATCTTTATTGGAGTATAATTGCTTTACAATGGTGTGTTAGTTTCTGCTTTATAACAAAATGAATCAGCTATACGTATACATATATCCCCATATCCCCTCCCTCTTGCGTCTCCCTCCCACCCTCCCTATTCCACCCCTCTAGGTGGTCACAAAGCACCGAGCTGATGTCCCTGTGCTATGCGGCTGCTTCCCACTAGCTAGCTATTTTACGTTTGGTAGTGTATATATGTCCATGCCACTCTCTCACTTCGTCCCAGCTTACCCTTCCCCCTCCCCGTGTCCTCAAGTCCATTCTCTACATCTGTGTCTTTGTTCCTGTCCTGCCTCTAGGTTCTTCAGAACCTTTTTTTTTTGTTTTTTAGATTCCATATATATGTGTTAGCATATGGTATTTGTTTTTCTTTCTGACTTACTTCACCCTGTAGAACAGACTCTAGGTCCACCCACCTCACTACAAATAACTCAGTTTCATTTCTTTTTATGGCTGAGTCGTATTCCATTGTATATATGTGCCACATCTTTATCCATTCGTCTGTCGATGGGACACTTAGGTTGCTTCCATGTGGCATTTCACTGATTCGTTTGTAGGGGGAAAAAAAACCCTCTTTTTTTGGAACCTGGAAAACTTAAAGACACCAGACCATTGTGCTTTTTAGATTACTAGATAGCTAAGAATAGTTAGCATTTGTTGGGTGCTTATGTGTGGGAGCCTATGCCATCACCTCATTTCTTCCCCACGACAGTGTACAAGGTGGGACGTTTATTTTCCCTGGTTTTACATGAACTAGGGTTTGGTGAGACCCAGGTCAAGGCAGTGACAGAAAGCAGGGCTGGCGCTCAGAGCTGGGCTGATTCTGAAGTGTGTGCTCCTAACCTCCATGCTTTAGTGGAGACTGGGGAGTAGACGGCAGAGTCCCTGACACCTGTTGCTGCTGCTTCTCTGGGTCTGACGGGCTGTGGTTTTACGGGGGCTTTAGTTTTCTTTCTTTCTTTTTTAAAAATAAATTTATTTATTTATTTTTGGCTGTGTTGGGTCTTCGTTGCTGCACGGGCTTCCTCTCGTTGTGGCGAGCAGGGACTACTCTTCGTGGCGGTGCACGGGCTTCTCATTGCGGTGGCTTCTCTTGTTGCGGAGCACGGGCTCTAGGCGCGCGGGCTTCAGTAGTTGTGGCACGCGGGCTCAGCAGTTGTGGCTCACGGGCTCTAGAGTGCAGGCTCAGTAGTTGTGGTGCACGGGCTTAGTTGCTCCGCGGCATGTGGGATCTTCCCGGACCAAGGGCTCGAACCCTTGTCACCTTGTCATTGGCAGGCGGACTCTTAACCACTGTGCTACCAGGGAGGTCCCTGGGGGCTTTAGTTTTCATTGAAGTAGAATAGTAGAAAAGATTCTGGGCTTTTCTTGGACCAGAAGCGTTCTTTAGCCAGATCATTAGTTTAGAAAAAATAGAGCTGAAAAACGATCTTTATTTGGAGAGTGTGAAATATTTAATGAGGCCAGATGGGGAGACTAGGGATAGAGAGAATTGAAATGGTTTGTGGGCGGAGGAAATTTGTGATATTCTAACCCAGGGGACACCTTTAGTACACAGGCTTTTTAACTTAAGTGGCAGGTTGAAATTGTAAACCTGGAGGCATGGCACTTGGGCTAGAATCTGTGCAGTAAATAAGGCTCTCAGTTTCTGCTTTAGATGGCAGAGTTGAAAATCTGATTCTTCTTTGGTCTTTAACTTCTACAAATAATGCGGTACATTGTGGGAATGGTGGGAATATTGTTGGGAAATTCACCTAAACTCTCTGTGGACTTCCCCTTCCTCCAGCCACCCCTTCTGTCACCTTTGGTTCCACTTTTCAGAATTCAGCTCTGAACCTGTGGAATGGGGTGGGGTGGTGGAGGGCATCGGGCTCTGAGGTGTGTGGTACACACCAGGGGACAGAACAACATCCCTGCCCCCTGGGGCTCAGCTGCACGTGACCTGCTGTTTTCTTGGTGTGGGCTTTAGCTGTCTTGAGGTGTATGGTCATTGTTATCAAGAAACTGGGGAGGGGGGACAGGCAAACTATCCCCCTAAACCCTGCAGTTCATTGACTTTTTGTCAGTGTCAAGTTTCACAGAGAAGAGAAAATTGCCACAAGTTAAAAAAAAAAAAAAGAAAGTGGTGACAATCAGATTAAAGAAGGGAGAAGAAGTAGGACTGTTGGTTTGTACCCTGGTGAAAGGTGGAAGACAAAGGGCAGAAGCTTCTGCTAAGAGGTCAGGTCCCTGGCAGGAGCAGCGCCTCCAGTCTCTGTGCCGGAGGACGGACAAGCTCGTGTGCGTGTGTGGATGAACACCGGGAGAGGGGTCTTTCTGTGTTAGGCGGGTCTACAGAGGCCTGTTTAACCGTTGACCTAGTGACCTAGTGAAGGGTCCGGTCTGGTTAACTCTGGAAGGAGAGGAACAGTACTCCATCAAGTGGTTAACTAGTAGCTTTTATTGATTTTTTCCTTACTGTTAAAACAAATAACTACATGAAAGGCGGAGTGAAACTTTGGTTGGTCCCAGCTTTGCCCTGTCTCCTGCCCTGCCTCTTTTCTGTTGCTGATTAAGCAAAATATGGAGGAGGCTTGAGTCCCTGTGTCTGTGCTGGAGCTTGGGAGAGAGAGGGGCAGAGCAGCCCAGAGGGAAGACCAAGGGTAGGCAATTCTTCCTCCAGCCCCGGTCGCCCCCCGGATTATGCCAACAAACCTCCACGCAGGTTGTCCCCGGCCTACAGAAAGCCGGCTTACAAAGGTCCCGGCTACCTTCTTTGCTGCCTTCCTCACACACCCACCCCGACGACCAGGCTGCCTTGTGATTGCCAGCGCTGGGTCTGTGAGTAGCAGAGGAAGAGAAGTGGGGAGAGTAGCACCCCGATGGTGGCGTCTGCAGTCCCGCGTCCAGGCCGTTAGCTGTGTGCCGATCCTGTTCTGAGTGGGTGCATGGTGACTGCACTCAGTCCTCCTGGCCGCCCGAGCGGGTCGGTGCTGCTATGGCCCCTGTTTCCTGCACACAGAGAGCTCAGTGATTGCCCCGTTAGAAAAGGTGGACTTAGGCTTCATTCAGACTCAGGCATTCGGTTCTGGAGTTGTGCTCTCACGGACCAGTCAAGGGCAGCTGACTTACCTCTGTCATGGGGGTCAGCCCTTCCTCTCTTCCAACCTTCCCTGCACTGTTTCACATTGTCCCTCTCTTCACTTTTGAGTTATCTGTTTGAAATGCTACAGGAGAGATGCGTTTAGGTTAACTCGCATATTCCTTTAAAAAGGGGGCGGGGTCAGAGGAGGTAATTCTGAAGCATTCAGAGGGGAACACAGGTGGGCTTCCCAGAAGGGACACTTAGGACAGTGTAGTCTTCGGGGACCTAGTGGCTGGACCATGGGATCTGGAAAGAGGGTTGATTACAGGTCTGTCTGAAAAGCTGAGGAAACCCTTGCCCTTCCCTCCTCTACTTTTTTGCCCCGCATGGGTTTCTGATTCCCAAAACCTAGAGCTCGCGCAAACCCTATCATTGCCCTAGCTCAACTACTTTATGGATGATTTTTATTTAATTTATTTATTCTGTTTTTCTGAACGAGGTAGTGTGGGATCCTAACCACTATTTGGAACAGAACGTTTTACCCAGTTTGGTCATGACTGGTCAGAGCCATTTGTTTCCCTGTGAAAAAGGAAAAGGAAATATTTTAACTAGTGACACGGTCATGTTTCAGTTTGTTTCCAAAGCAGATAGGCTTTTCTCAAAACCAGACTTGCAGATGTAGGGAAAACAAATCAACCTTCTGCCTTTGGCATTTTTAAGCACCCTTAGACAAGTAGGTACCATGGGCAATTATATAGGAGTAGCCATCACCTACCGAGCGCTACGGTTGGCCAGACACAGCCCAGCGCCTTATGTGCACACGCCACTTCTAGTCTCCTGCTTCACACTAGGGAAACTTGCAGAGAGGCTAAGGTCCGTAACCTCAAATAAGTTGCTGAGGCTGGATGACTCCAAATCCTGTGCGTCTAATTACCTCGCTGTAAGGTGACATATTGAGGGAGCAAAAAGAAGAGGAAGCAAGGAAGAAAAAGACAGTATGGGGCAGGGGAGAGAAATGGGAGAGATGGCAGTGTGCCTGGGCCCCCAGGACTCACTGGACGCTGTGTGCCTCAGTGGGCTGAGCAGGGCCCAGAGACTCCTCGGACCTCGACCACCCTCAGGGAGCTCGGGGACAGAGGGGCCGGAACCTAAGAGCTTTGACTTCATGCTGGGGCTTCCTCTTAGCACATGTTTATTGAGCAGCTACTATATGTAAGGCACGTGCCAGACAATAAGACGCTGTCCGCCTGCAAGGGGGGAAAGCACAGATGCAGAAAACCATAATGTGTTGTGATTAGTGGCTCCACTGGCCTGGGAGCCCTGAACATGGAGTGGTAAGAAAATTTATGCTAACGGGCAAAATATTTTTTTGTCCATTTGGTTTTGTTAATTTCATACACATAAGATTGAGAATTTGTAGAATTTACCCCCGTGGCTATTGTTTCAGGAATGTTTGTATATTTGCAAACCGCGGATCTGTTTGCAGCTGCTCTCTGAGGACCAGCCCAGCACCTTGGCTGTAGGAAAGGATGGGGCCACCTCCCCTTCCTGAAGGCTGCCCTTTGGCCCAGCACCACTGCCATCTGTGGCTTGTGCTGCTTGCCTTGGAGGTGCCAGTGCCCTGGGCTGCTGGAGTACCGTTTCCCAGGTGCTCTAACGGGTGGGAGCAGTCGTGAGCAGGGAGGCGCTTAACCGATGCTTTGGGAATTAGATTGGACCATGTTACCTCCGAGGCTCCTTTCTAACTCCAGGACCCTGATACTGTGCCTACAGGGACCTGGGAACTCGGTGGTCGCCTTGTGCTGGTGCCTGCCAGCCCTCCCACTCCTCCTTCCTTCAGTATCTCTTTGTCATGTCTGTATTTGGAAGCTGATCTATTGTGGGAAAGGCCTAATGGGACTTCTTGCTGGGTATGCTCAGTGAGATACAGTTTTTGCTTGTGTTTTAATCTTTTATTTTAGAAGACCTTTGGATCACTATGATCAAGTCCATTCAAATAGAAATTACTTACATCTCCTGGCAGTGGTTAAGCATCTTCCCCTCTGCTCCCTGCTATATTGGTTGAGTTGACTCCATTTGGTAATAACATTTAGGACCCTTTCACATGTTGCTAAATGAAATATTCTCTGTGTCCATGACCAGTGACCTCAGAGAAGAGTTCATCAGCTTAAAGATATCCTTGCTTTAAGCAAAGTTGCTGTATGAAAATGTGGATTGACCTCCAAAATATAATTGTGTGTATCTGTACTTCTTGGCTTTAAATTTAATTCTTCACAGTAAAGGAATTTTGCAACAGAATTCCTTCTCAAGGAATTCAGAATTTTGCTTTTCTGTATACAACTTTCCCAGGCAGTCTGATCTTCCAACGTTGGTGGAAGTAGCTGCCTGTCACTTTTACCTGCGTTGCTCTCTCCGAGCCCTACACAGATGCAGCCTCAGAACCGCAGATGGTACTAGCCCCGGCCTCTACAGGCTTCCAGGCTCTGTCCCGGCTATCAGTCAGGTCTGGCAGTGCCTGGCTGGCCAGCCTCTCCGCATGCAACATTCATTTGCACACCAGCAGCCGTCTGGACCGTGGTGCAGTTGCTCCCCTCTCGTGCTTGTTTCCAAGCTGCTTCTGCAGGCTTTTATGAGGCCCAGGTGCTTGGGCATATGCACCAGGCAGGAAAAGCCAGGGTGGAGTATAGATTGTTCCCTGGTAGGACAGTGAAGGAGGGCAAGGGATTTGGCTGAAAACCTTACTTATATTAAGGTGTGGGAAAGGTGGAAAGGGAACTAATTTATCCGGAGTATGCTTTATCAGTACACTGTCATGACATGACAATCTCCTTTAATCCTTATAACAATCTTGGGAGGTTACATATATGATGCCCACTTAACAGGCTGGGAAACACGAGGCTCAGTGACGATAGGTCGCTTGCCTGAGATCTCTTAGCTGGTGAAGGGTGGAGCGAAATTAGAGTAAAACCCAAAATGTGGGAGTGAGTCTCTGTTTTCCTGGTTCACAC
Organism: Balaenoptera acutorostrata; assembly: GCF_949987535.1. Classification (NCBI taxonomy): domain Eukaryota; kingdom Metazoa; phylum Chordata; class Mammalia; order Artiodactyla; family Balaenopteridae; genus Balaenoptera; species Balaenoptera acutorostrata. Next base: position 107,046,294 of record NC_080074.1, on the reverse strand, counting down.
CTGGGCTTTGCAATCTTCAAGCCCCGCTTCTCCATGCCCAGGTTTCAGGGGTTGCCTGAATAATCTTACCTGAGAAAGAAGTCCAGAGGAAGAGGAAAGAAAGAAGGAATGACATTTTCCCGGGTTCCATGTCACTGTAAAGAAAAAAATCTTGCCTGCCATTCCAGTTCTACAAGGATCAAGCCATTAGCCACTGCAGTTGCCCACTGACAGTGCAGCCTGAGAGGAATTCAGGATGGAGAAAAACAACCATCCTGTGCTTTGGATATGCCGGCCCCTGGATAGTTAAGATGCATATCTCAGGAAGAATTTCAATGACCCCAGATTCTTGCATCTTCCCATATGCAGAAAAGCAGTAAAATCGATGACTCATCTTTTTATGCTTGACTACATGTTTCTCCGGACAAAAAAGTTCATGTATACCCTGGCTCTTCCCTTTCCTCTTCGGAGCGGCTCCTCGGAGCTGTCAGAGAGGCTGTCTCCCGGGCTGTAGTCCTCAGTAAGGTCCCAAGTGAAACTTAACACCGCCCCTCTCTCTCTCTGTTTCTCTCTCTCTCTCTCACACACACACACACACACACACACAGAGACACACTCACTCACTCCCCACAATGTGTAGTGGTAAGGAGCATGAATTCTGGAACTAGACTTCTGCATCATTTACTAGGGTGTGTGACCTTGTGTATGTTATTTAACCTCCCTGGGCCTCAGTTTCTCCATCTGTGCAATAGCATGACAGTCCTATGTGCTTGGTGTGGCTGTGAGCATTTAGAATCCTGCCGGCACTTGATAAGCAGCAGTGAACACCCTGAGTGTTAGCTGGTACTGTTATTGACTGAAGGGACAGTCTCCGGGGGAGCATGTGTGGCCCCGTGCTTACCAGTGTGAAAGCACCCCAAACATACCCCCCAGCTGCTGCTCTCTGTCTCATTATTCTCTGCCTCATCCCTGGCTCTGCATTGTTTTTCTTCTTAGCAACTCTTTGGACTTCCTGGAATAATTTGTTCATTAATTTATCATCTGTTGGGCCCCTTCTCCGCATGTTGCCCTGTACTGGGTGTTAGGGCAGGGCCCAGGTTCCTAGCGGTATTTGACCTTGTCCCTGGTTCAGAAGATACAATATGAATGCACAAGACGGTTGGGTAAGGGAAGAAGAAAAGCAGTGAAGTGCTAAATGGCACAGACAGGTGACTCCAGTCTTTGGGGAGAACAAGGACAATAAGTTACCTTTTGAGTCTTTATTACATGCACAGCGCTGGTTTACACGCTCTACGTGCATTGTCAGCCCTGCAGTCCAGGTGCTGCTCTGGCACCCCTGCTTTGCAGATGAGGACAGACACCCAAGTGTCTCGTCCAAGGGCACATGAGTGAGAGGAGCCTGGGGTTTGGACCCTAGTCCGCTGACTCGTGGGCCTGCATAGGCTGTGTCCCAGCTCATTGGTAGGGTTGTCTAGGCGAGGTGAAGGGGTGCCTGGAAAGAGAGTGAGCACGGCGCACCAGGGCCTCGGTGAGTGAGGAGGCCAGCCTGGTGGGGTTGGAGTTGAGCTCAGTGTTCATGGACCGCAGAGCCACATTGGGTCTGGGTGTTGGGAAATGAGTGAGATGCGTTCCTTGCCCTCTGGAACCTTACTGTAGCTGGGGAGACAGACACGCAAATAGATGATTTCAGTGTAGTGTGGTAGGGGCTGTGATGAGGGTAAGTATAGGGTGCTGTGGAAGCAGAGGAGAGGAAACCAGGAAATGTTCCTTTCCCAGCGTCTCCCAGCGTCTTGAAAGGCAAGTTAGCAGTGAGCTTAGCAGTTGAAGGCAAGAAGAGCTAGCTTTCTATTCTTTCTTTCTTTCTTTTCTTTTTTTTTTTTTTAATATTTATTTTTGGCTGTGTTGGGTCTTCGTTTCTGTACGAGGGCTTTCTCTAGTTGCGGCAAGCGGGGGCCACTCTTCATCGCGGTGCGCGGGCCTCTCACTATCGCGGCCTCTCTTGTTGCGGAGCACAGGCTCCAGACGCGCAGGCTCAGTAGTTGTGGCTCACAGGCCCAGTTGCTCCGCGGCATGTGGAATCCTCCCAGACCAGGGCTCGAACCCGTGTCCCCTGCGTTAGCAGGCAAACTCTCAACCACTGCGCCACCAGGGAAGCCCTTTCTTTCTTTCTTAATTTCTTTCTTTCTTTTTAAATTTTTATTGGAGTATAGTTGATTTACAATGTTGTGTTAGTTTCAGGTGTACAGCAAAGTGAATCAGTTATACATCTATATATATCCACTCTTTTTTTAGATTCTTTTCCCATGTAGGCCATTACAGAGTATTGAGTAAAGTTCCCTGTGCTATGCAGTAGGTTCTTATTAGTTATCTATTTCATATATAGTACTGTGTGTATGTCAACCCAGTCTCCCAATTTATCCCTCCCCCCCCTTATCCCCGGTAACTGTAAGTTTGTTTTCTACATCTGTGACTCTACTTCTGTCTCATAAATACGTTCATTTGTACCCTTTTTTTAGATTCCACATATAAGCAATATCACAGGATATTTGTCTTTCTGTGTCTGACTTCACTCCTTATGACAAAGGCAGAGGGTAGCATGAACAAAAGCATGGCTTTTTGGGCTTGTCTTGCTAAAAGCAAGGTTGCTCACCTGGTCTGATGGATGCCAGGATACAGTGTGAAGTTTATAAGCAAGGGAGAGTTCATCAGAGGTGTTTGAACACAGAGCAACAGCACAGAAGTAATATTTTTTGTCAGTTAATCTTATGGAATGGGGAGAGATGAAAGTCAGGCAAGACCAGCTATGGGAGGACTTGGCAAACTTTCTCTGTAAAGGGCCAGAAAGTAAGTATTTTAAGTTTCAACGGGCCATATGGTCTCTGATGCAACCACCCGACTGCTATTGTAGTAAGAAAGCAGGTAATTAATTGGTCAATGAATGGGCGCGGCTGTGCGCCAGTAAAGCTTTTATCCCCCACCCCCCAAATCTGAGTTTCATCTAATTCTTCCATGTCACAAAATAGTCATCTGTCGATTTTTTTCCCCAACCATTAAAAAATAAATAAAAACCCTTCTTCACTTGACGGTTGAATTTGGCCCACAGGTCATGGTAATAATTCAGGTGTGAATGACAAGAAACTAGAACAGGATGTCTTCGATGGAGATAGAGAGGCAGGGAGTTGATGCCAGGGGCGCTTTGGAAAGAAGACACTGATTAGATAGAGGAGATAAGGAGAGGGAAGAGACCAGAGGACACCCAAGTTTCAGGTTTGGTGCCTTCCCAGGTTTGGTAAAACTGGTCTTGTTTTCCATGTGCCAAGAATGTGACTTGATTCTGGAGAAAAACCCCAGAGATACTGATTCCTTAGGGGCTCCCAGACTGTCAGCACTGTGAATTCTCCCGACTGTCTCACACACATCTTTGCTGCCTTGGCCTCCAGGTGCTTTAGGCAGGAGGTGGCTGCTGTAGCTGGGTCAGTGGGCCCACCTGTTTGTCGGGGCACAAGAAAAGTTTATCTTTTGGATAACATTTTTAAAAAATTAATTAAATTAATTAATTTATTTTTGGCTGCATTGGGTCTTCGTTGCGGTGCGTGGGCTTCTCAGTGCGGTGGCTTCTCTTGTTGCAGAGCACGGGCTCTAGGCGCACGGGTGTCAGTAGTTGTGGTGCGAGAGCTCTGTAGTTGTGGCTCACGGGCTCTAGAGCACAGGCTCAGTAGTTGTGGCGCACAGGCTTAGTTGCTCCGCGGCATGTGGGGATCTTCGTTGCGGTGCGTGGGCTTCTCAGTGCGGTGGCTTCTCTTGTTGCAGAGCACGGGCTCTAGGCGCGTGGGCTTCAGTAGTTGTGGTGCGAGGGCTCTGTAGTTGTGGCTCACGGGCTCTAGCGCGCAGGCTCAGTAGTTGTGGCGCGCAGGCTTAGTTGCTCCACGGCATGTGGGATCTTCCCGGACCAAGGCTCGAACCCATGTCCCCTGCACTGGCAGGCGGATTCTTAACCTCTGTGCTAGCAGGGAAGCCCTCTTTTGGGTAACTTTTGATGTCGTTTCAGACTTACAGATAAGTGGTAAGAGCAGTACTGGGAGTTCCCTTGTACCATTCCCTAAATTTGTTAATTAGATTTTATTATTTACACTTTGCCCCATTTGCTTTATCATTCTTCCCCTGCCGACCTGGGTTCCCATTCCAGCTCTGCCTTTAGTGGCTGTGGAATCCTGGACCAGTGTCTTAATCTCTCCAGACCTCGGCTGTCACCTCCCTCGTAGAGTCCTAGTAAAATTTGATGAAATGATATACACGAAATGCCAAGTGTGATATCGCCTGGCTGGTAGCATATGGTCAGTAAATGTTAGTTCTTTTCGTTCCTCAGCACCCCTGGAAGAAGTGAGTCAGTGAAGGAAGCGGGCTGGCAGGGAGGAGCAGGGGAAATCCTGAGTCTAGGTGTAGAGAGAGGGACAAAAACAGTATGTCAGAGATGTGACCATGAGAAGGAGCTGTTTATTATCAAACTTTGACACTAAGATGAGGGTTTAGTTTTTTTGTTTTTTTGTAACTTTATTTTGATATAATTTCAGAAGAGGCAAGAATAGTACAGGGAGCTCTTGTTCCATAAACACACATTGTTTTCGTTTTGCCCCATTTGCTTTTTCATATTTTTTGCTTCTCTTTGAATAAACTAGGGACATTCAGCCCTAAATAATTGAGTGTTTATTTCCTAGGAACAGGGATATTCTCTTAGATTTTGACAGGGAGCCTTAGGTTCTAAAATTGGGAAGTGGCATGGTGTGAAAGTACTTGGGGAAGATGGGCTGAAGGCCAGGGGTCCTGTGGGCGGGCAGTTTGGAATAATTTCCACTGGAGGGTGATGAGGGCAAACTGTGACCAGAAGTGGGAGGGATACAGACCCGGGAGATGTTTAGTGGAGTCTTGGGATCGGGGACAGGGAGGGGCAGGGAGTAACTGCGCTGCTTTCTGGCTAGGAGAGCAGCACGCATAACTGAAAAAACAAATTCAGCTTTAGTTTGTACTTGGGAAAATGAAACGTCTCTCCCCTCTTTTGTTCATATTACAGTCTAAGGAAGATAAAGGCCCACCAACTCCTGGCCGATGGGAATAGAGTATCTGCTGCATTCTTTTTTTTTTTTTTCTTTCTTTTTAAGATTTTTTTTGATGTGGACCATTTTTAAAGTCTTTATTGAATTTGTTACAATATTGCTTCTGCTTTATGTTTTGGTTTTTTGGCCGCCACGTATGTGGGGTCTTAGCTCCCCAACCAGGGATTGAACCCGCGCCCCTGCATTGGAAGGCGAAGTCTTAACCACTGGACCACCAGGGAAGTCCCTCTGCTGCCTTCTTAGAGGAGCAGTACTTGAGGCTTTGTCATGAAGCTAGTCGGTAAAGAGGAGCATTCAGGTTAGGGTTAGGGTTAGGTCTCACGTAGACCTAGGAGTCATTAGTGACAAAGGCAGGTGGTAGTAAAGGATGGTGGGAAGCCAAGGACCAAAACCACTCTTGCGAAGGCGGCTGGGCAGGATCCACAGGGAACCAAGGAGAGGAGTACAGACCAGAGACAGAACTGGGAGGGAGGGAGAGCGCCCAAACTGAGCTCCAGCAGCCGGGAGTGGGAGCGGTGGGTGCTTGTGGGGCTCTGTATTTTCCAGTGCAGGAGCCAGAACTTTAAGAGAGCTTTAAGGAACGCCCTGTGAATAATGCCACCCAGGGTGCTAAACCAGATCAGACTGTCGAGGGTTTAAAATTAGCTTCCCAGTGCCTGAGTGTTTTGTGGAAGAAATACCTCAGGGAGAATATATCAAAGAAGGTGTCTTAGATTTGAGCTTATACTAAGTATTAAAAGACCTGCCCCCTGCCCTTTGTAAAAGAAATGTGTTACAGGGAATATTGTGCTAGTCTGTCTGGCTTTCAAAATTCCCAGTTCTAGGAATATCTTGTTATAGGAAAGCCTTGAATCCCTCTGGAGTGTTAGGGGTGAAGTAACTATAGGGTTATATTTTGTTTCCACAAACGTGCATGAGCGCCTTTTGTGTACTAAACACTGGGAGTGTAGGAGTGAACCATGGCCTGCCAGAGCCTGTTCATACCTTGTGGTTAAATTTTAAGGAATTTTGCAAGTTGGTTGTTAAATACAGCTATTATTAAAAATTAATTCTAGGGACTTCCTTGGTGGTCCAGTGATTAAGACTCAGTGCTCCCAGTGCAGGGGGCCTGGGTTCAATCCCTAGTCAAGGAACTAGATCCCTCATGCCACAACTAAAGATCCCTCATGCCACAACTAAAGATCCTGCATGCTGCAACTAAGATCCAGCACAGCCAAATAAATAAATAAATAAATATTTTAAAAATTATAAACTTATAGTTAAATAAATTGTATTTAAAACAAAGGTAACAAATACTCAAAATTCATTACTTCCTCATTATTTTAGCATGAACTATGCTCTCAGGTCTCTTGCCCCATATGGTGGAAATACTGTATAATTGTGAACTATGGTACATTTCGTCCCAGCTCTGTGTTCAGAGATGTACGTAGCTTGAACTTGGCCATGGTGGGAGTATTAACACCACAGAAACCAACAAACACTACACATCAGGGCTTGATTTGTTGTTTTGTTCATTGTCTAAGAAAGTGATGAAAAAATGTTAACATTTGCAGTTTAAACTTAAAGTGTTTTGTGTCCATATCTAGTGCATTGTGAATAGCACAAAAAATTTGAGGAAATACTTTTTTTAGTATTTGAAAAACTAGGGTCCAATTCAGCAAAGAAGCTGCTTATATCATGTTTGATATACATGTTCCTTTTTTTTTTTGCCCGTGCTGCGCAGCATGTGGGATCCTAGTTCCCCGACCAGGGATTGAACCCGAGGCCCCTGCAGAGGATGTGTGGAGCCCTAACCACTGGACCGCCAGGGAAGTCCCAAAATACATCTTTTTTTGTCCAATTTTGTTTTACTCCTTAAGGTAAATGAAAACTAACGTTCACTTATTTATCAGTTGAGTCCATGGATTGGCCATAGATATGAGTTAGACAAAAAAAATCTATGACAAGTTTGTCTGAGAGTCAGTTGGCTACATGGAATTTACAGTAAAGAGCATTATGTATTTTATACTCTATTACTTATTACTATATATTACTATTACATATTTTATTATTATTATATGCTATACATCTTTAATATTTATTTATTTATTTATTTTTGGCTGAGTTGGGTCTTAGTTGCAGCGCGGGCTTCTCTCTAGTTGTGGTGCACGGGCTCCGGAGCGCAAGGGGTCAGTAGTTGTGGTGTGCAGGCTTAGTTGCCCCTCGGCGTGTGGGATCTTAGTTCCCTGACCAGGGCTCGAACCCGTGTCCCCTGCATTGGCGGGTGGATTCTTAACCACTGTGCCATCAGGGAAGACCCTTGTTGTTTTTTTATATCCACCAGCAAAGCATCCTAGAATTCAGGTTTAGAAGAGACTGTAGACAGAGACTATCAGCCTGATGTTTAGGGGGCGTGCTGGGCTGGGAGAAGGGGCTGGAGAGGGCTCCCTGTCTCCTCTGGGCTGGGACCGGCTCACAGGAGCCCCTGAGTGCAGTGGGGGAATTCCTCTAATGAAATCTTTGGTGAAAAGACTCAGCTTTTCTGTTCTCTTTATTTTATCAACATTTGTTGAGTACCTTCTGTGTGCCAGGCCCTGTGTTACTTATGAGAATACAGTGACACAAAAGACATGGTTACTGCTCTAAACAGTTTTATTATATAATTCACATACCATACAGTTCATTAAGTGTAAAATTAACTGGTTTTAAGTATATCCACAGCGTTGTACAACCGTCACCACAATTAATTTTAGAACATTTTTATCATCCCCCAAAGAAACTCTGTACCCATAGCAGTAACTCTCCACTTCTGTCCAGTCCCTCTCCCACTAGCCATAGGCAACCACCAGTCTACTTTCTTTTCTTTTTTTTTTTTTTTAATTATTTTTATTTATTTATTTATTTATTTATGGCTGTGCTGGGTCTTCGTTTCTGTGCGAGGGCTTTCTCTAGTTGCGGCAAGTGGGGTCCACTCTTCATCGCGGTGCACGGGCCTCTCACTGTCGCGGCCGCTCTTGTTGCGGAGCACAGGCTCCAGACGCGCAGGCTCAGTAATTGTGGCTCACGGGCCTAGTTGCTCCGCGGCATGTGGGATCTTCCCAGACCAGGGCTCGAACCCGTGTCCCCTGCATTGGCAGGCAGATTCTCAACCACTGTGCCACCAGGGAAGCCCCCAGTCTACTTTCTGTATCTATAGATTTTGTTATTCTGGACATTTCATATAAATGGAATCATGCAATCTGTGGTTTTCTGTGACTAGATTTTTTTCACTCAGCATAATGTTTCAGAGTTCATCCATGTTGTAGCCTGTATCAGAATTTCATTCCCTTTTATGGCCAAATAATATTCCATTTTATGGATCTACTACATTTTCTTTATCCATTCACCAGTTGATAGACATTCGGCTTTTTGCTATCTTGAATAATGTCGCGATGAACATTCGTGTACAAGTTTCTGTGTGGACATGTGTTTTCATTTCTCTTGTATATATGCCTGCCTAGGAGTGGAATTGCTGGGTCTTGTGATAACTCTGTTTAACATTCTGAGGAGCTGCAGAACTGTTTTCCAAAGTGGCTGCACTATCTTACGTTTCCACCTGCACGGTATGAGGCTTCCGGCTTCTCCACATCCTCGCTACCACTTGCTATTATCCTTTTGGTTCTAGCTGTCTTGGTAGGTGTGAAGGGGTATCTCACTGTGGTTTTTTTTTTTTTTTTTTTTTTTTTTTTAAAGGCTTTTCTTATTTATTTATTTATTTATTTATTTATTTTTGGCTGTGTTGGGTCTTCGGTTCGTGCGAGGGCTTTCTCCAGTTGCGGCAAGCGGGGGCCACTCTTCATCGCGGTGCGGGGACCGCTCTTCATCGCGGTGCGCGGGCCTTTCTCTATCGCGGCCCCTCCCGTCGCGGGGCACAGGCTCCAGACGCGCAGGCTCAGCAATTGTGGCTCACGGGCCTAGTTGCTCCGCGGCATGTGGGATCTTCCCAGACCAGGGCTCGAACCCGTGTCCCCTGCATTAGCAGGCAGACTCTCAACCACTGCGCCACCAGGGAAGCCCTCACTGTGGTTTTGATTAGCATTTTCGTAGTGGTTGATGATGTTGAGCATCTTTTTGTGTACTTATTGACCATTTGTATACCTTCTTCGGAGAAATATCTATTAAAATCCTTTTCCCATTTAAAAATTTGGGTTACTTTTTTAATTATCAAGATGTAAGAGTTCTTTATATATTCTGGAAATGAGTTCCTTATCCGATATATGATTTGCAAATATTTTATCCCACTCTGTGGGCTGTCCTTTCACTTTCTTGACAGTGTTCTGTATGTTTCAAAGTATAAAAGTTGTTAGTTTTGACAGGTCAAATTTGCCCTCAGTTCTTGAGTAAATCCAGATTTACATGACAAATGTCTATGCTTTCAGGTGTTTCTGTTGTATTTAACAAGTCTCTACAGTTGAATAGTCTGTAGCCAGTTTCATAACCTTCAATACTTAGACCTTATGTTAGTGACTTTGTTTTAGCTTTTAGAAACTTAAAATCTTATGAAAGCAGAGACTAAGGCATATAGGCTCTTTATAGCATTTTACTCACTATGTTGCTGGTAAAAACAGCCATAAGCTGATGACTCTTAAACACACTGATTGGGGGCCAGGCTTCTGGGAATAGCTGGAGGTTGGACACAGTATACTGAGGTTGTATTTAAGCATTAAGTCAGGAAAATGGAGCAGTGTCACTTCCCATTGTAGTCTTAACTCTCTTGTGTTATCTAGTGAGATTTTCGGCTCTATTTACTCTAGTATAAGGCATGGAATTTAATAACTAGAAGTGTATCTGGGTTATGGAGATAAGTTACCACAATGAAAAACGTGAACTACCTCCTGCCCTGATCCCTGCAAGATACTTTAGTAGTCTACCTTCTCCCTAGGCTGTTCAGACAAGTCTAAAAAGCAGTAAGACATCTGACTTACGTAGTAGTGTTCTGTTGGCTGTCTCATCTGCTCCCTTCCTACCGCCTGCATAGCAGTAAGTAGGGTAGTATGTCCCCTCGAGAAGGGAGCCAGCACAGGAGGTGGGCTGTCTCTGTCCAAGGTCGCATTCCCACTAGTCGTGGGGATGCTGGGGTCTCCTTGGGGGGACATACTTGGGATTACTTGCAAATGTGGTTTTTCAGTGCCTCATTTGTTCTGTATCCCTTTCTTTATCAGGTATTTCCATTTCTAAGTTGGGGTAAATGAATGTGTTGACTTTTTTCTTTGTATGTAATCTGAACAAGTGGGTATAAACCATGTAGCTGGGGCCTAGAGGGTGTGTGGCGCATAGGAACAGATATGTGAGGGAGAGGAGACCTGGGTAAGGACAGTGGAGAAGGTGAGAAGTCCTGTCTGTGCAAATGCGGGACAGTTGTGGGGTTTATGAAATAGAGCGGGAGTCAAGTAGTGTGTAAGACAGTTTGAAAATTCCCAGGCTTGTTCACTGTTACCCGTGAGGTATCAGAATGCTTTTTTAGCAAGTGTACTTGTGAAATGAAGCATAGTCCCGCGCCCCCACTTTGAACAGAGCTACCTGTGATCAGTGGGTGACAGTGGGTGATGGTGGCATCTTGGATTGCTTCTGGCCTTTCTCTTCTGCAGAACTCAGAACCCTCCACATGGTTTTGTGGTCACTAGGTCAACCCAAGGCTGGAAGTTCTGTCATGGAAGTCACTCTTGGGATGTTTTTGGAACGTCTTTGCCTGCTTTGCTCTTGGTGGGACAGACACCTGAGGACGGCTGTGATGTGGTTAAATGTGAGGGCTCCAGAGCCAGATTGTCTGGGTTTACGTCCATCTTCTAGCACTTAGAACTGTGTGACCTTGAGTACGTGACTGTCCTGTTTCTTGACCCAAGGATGTGGATAATAACATCTATATCACAGGGTTGTCGTGAGGATTAAGTGAAATCTCGTGTGGACTTCATCACAGAGTGAGCCCATATTAAATGTCAGCTACAATAATTGCTGCTGTTCTTGTTGCTATCGTTAATTTGGACCCAGCTCTTATAAGTGAAGTGGGCCATCAGGTTGGGTGTGAGAAGAAATAGCAGCAATCTAGTGACTCCGCTTGTTGAGCTCCTGCGTGTTAGGCCTGCAGTGTGGCTCTTACATGCCTTAGTCCATTTACTTCTCGTGACGTCATGCAGGGCAGTTTCATCACATCACGGAGGGCCGTGCTCAGGTCAGACAGCTGCTCAGTGTGGAGCAGGGCCTCCACTTGACGACCTCATGCTTTCCTTGTCTATGGCCAGTTTGGCAGCCAAAGTAACAGGAAAGTCATCCTTTGCCCAGAGCCCGTAATATCAGCTACTCACATAAGACGTCGCCTGAAGGGAGGTAAGATTTCCAGAACATAAACTTTTTTGGGTGTGAGTCTTTTCTGTTGTGATGATTGAACAGTGAGGAGGAGGAGAACCTCAGGGGCCTTGTCTTTTAAAAAGGCCCATGATCTCCAGGTGCCTATTGGTTTTCCTTCCACCCACAGGCAGATACCCACAGCCTTAGCTGCGACCCCAGACTGCGGGGTGAGGGTAGAAGGGGGCTCAGGCCCCATCCTCCACTATCATAATACAGGCTGCTTCAGGATGGGTGCAGGGCCTTGGATGACCTGCCTGTGTCCCCGCCCCTCTGGGGAAGGAACATATGCTCAGTTACATATTCTCTAGAGACAAGGCCCTTATCAGGTGAATAATTTGCAAAAATCTCCCATTCTGTGGGTTATCTCTTTTTTTTTTTTTTTTTGGCTGCGTCGGGTCTTAGTGGCGGCATGTGGGACCTTTGTTGAGGCACCCGGGGATCCTTTGTTGGGGCACCCTTTGTTGGGGCACGGGCTTCTCTCTAGTTGTGGCATGCGGGTTTTCTCTCTCTAGTCAAGGTGCGCGGGCTCCAGGGTGTGTGGGCTCTGTAGTTTGCGGCACGCGGGATCCTAGCTCCCCGGCCAGGGATCAAACCCCTGTCCCCTGCATTGGAAGGTGGATTCTCTACCACTGGACCACCAGGGAGGTCCCTGTGGGTTGTCTTTTCCCTTTTTCTGGTGGTGTCCTTTGAAGCCCAACATTCCCTTGCCGCCCGGCCCCGCCCTTTTTCCCAGTCGGTGAGGCTTTGCATGTGTGGGATGCCACAGATGTAAAGAGGGGGTAGCAGCCCCTCCCCTGTGCACCTTCCCCTCCCTCTCAAGGTCAAGCAACCTGAAGAAGAGTTAAGATTAGAGACTCGAGTTGGTGGGCACGGGGTCAGGGTGGAGCTCTGCCTAAAAGAATCCGAATCCGGGACTGCAGCCTGGTGTGGCCACGCAGGTGAGCTCAGAGCAGCACGGCCCAGGACTGCCTGGCGCTCCAGGGGCCGGGCCTGGGACCCTGAGCGGCAGGTCGTGGCTGGCGGTGCGGTCTGGAGGCCAAGCACCGGGCACTGACTGAGCCCTGCGCACGGTAGGGTGCTTCCCCTTGGGCCCGGCGGAGCCAAAGACTACACAGCCGGCGGCGGCTCAGCTTGCAGTTGCTGTGGGAACTGTGACCTTTGAATTTCCTGGCTTATGCATGGAATTTCAGTTGCGTAATTCTACAACAACTTGGATTTTTCCTCTTCTCACCCTCCTTCTTGGCGTTTAATTTTTTATCCCAGTGAATGAGATCTGTAGCCCTCTGCCTGTCTGTCTCCTCCTGGGGCAGACAGTCTCACTCACACTCCTTTCCAGGCCGCTCACCCAGAGTGTGCCAGGCAGGAGACCAGCGGGGGCCTGACCGGTGGGTACCTTCCTGTTGTCCCCTGCAAGGCCCTGAGGCTGGGCCAGCCGGCCTGGAGAGGCTTCTGGGCTGGACTGCTGTGCGGGTGTCCAGGATGGGCCCAGATGTCCCTTTGTGTGTATTTTTCTCAAACAGGCCTTGCTCGTTTCTGCTTGTGCTCTTGAGTTTACCCTGTTCTGTGCTCCTGGAGCATCCTCCCAGGTGGCTTAGCTAAATTCTCCCCGAACTTCAGTTTCCACTTGCAGTCCTACCCTCTCTGGGAAACCTGTCATCACTACTATGGCCTAAAATTACCCCCCTTCCAGGGAACGACATACGACTTGAGCATTTCATTTGGCATTTAATTAGATACTGTCTCAGGATATTTTTCTTGTTGTCTCAAGAACATTTGTCATTTGGGGTGGAGGGGTGGCCTGTTTTTTTTTGTTCTTTTTTCTTTAAGATTCTTGAGGGCGAAGGTTTTAAGTCATTGCATTGCTTGTTAAATGGTCAGTGGTTTATATTTGAATGAAGCGTGTGTTCTCTTGGTGTCTGCCATGAGGAAGGCATTGGGCCGAGAGCTATGAGGGACACAGGAAGAAGCAAGGTCCTTAAATCCACTTTCCTTAAGATGCCAAGCCTGGCTTTCCATAATGTGGCCTCGCCTGCCCTGCTGTCCTCTTCTTCCTCTCCCAGTGACCTTTAAACCCAGAGTTCCTGGAAGGCCCACGTCTGTTCTAACCTGATGGTGAGAACCCAGAGTTCCTGGAAGGCCCACGTCTGTTCTCACCTGATGGCCGTGCACCTGTGCCTCCTCCTGCCCCTGCAGGAAGCTCCCGCCTTCCCTCAGCTCCACCCTCCGCCTCAGGCAAGACAGCACTTCGCTCCTGCGGCCTTCCTGACCACCCCAGCCAAGGGTCCCTTGTGTAATTTCCTCTTACCTTCTGCTCTTCTCTCCCCCTCAGACCTCTTCATGGTATGTAAGTATGAACTTGTTTTTCTGTTTGTGTTGACATTTTTGTCCTGATGGCTGTGTCCACCACTGCATTTCCATCCAGCATAGGAGACGTTTTGTTCACTTCTGTACTCAGACCCAGCATGATGCCTGGTATTTGGTAGACTCACAATAAATGCTAAATGACTGAGTATTCTTATAGAAACAGATGTATTTTTTTTGAGAGACAAGAAAGAATTGTAAAATGACTAGCGATTTATCCTGTAGATTATAGTGCTCTGGTTGGCTTGCAGTAGACAGGCCTACGGAGCCAACCAGTGCCCCTCTCTTGAGATACAAATGGAAACTACTTTGATCTCGGCACAACACATGAGCTTTTTTCCTTTCCTCTTTCTTCCTTCCATTTCCCTCTCTCCTTTATTCCTTTTTTGGCTTGTCTTAGAAATGATTTAAGGCAACTTGGGCCCTTGATCTGTGCTGTGGGTAAGGCAGGACTATTATTCTGTTCTGTGTAATTCTAGACGCTTATTTTGGGACCTGTGGGATACTCAGTTTTTCCTAAACTCTCAGAATCATTTTTGAGAAGCAACCTTATGCTACTGGCCAGAACAGCGAGGAGAACGGGAGCTTGGAGTCTCATCGCTCTGCCGATTCCCCTCGGGCAGATTGGTGTGGGTATGTGTGCTCTTCCTAATCTTTTAAAGTGGACTTAAGTTCAGCTTTCCCGTGTGCTGGAGACTGTCTTAAATAAAGAACCTGAAGGCCCTGGTGAAGTAATGTCTCCAAAACACTTCAAGCTCATCAGGGAAGAAAGAAGTGCTGTGTAAACTCAGAGTGTAATTATTAATCAGACTTTCCTTTGGTCCTCTTCTCTGCCCTGGGTTTGCCTTCTGCGGCTGCTCGGGCTGCCAGGATTCGCAGACGGAAAGTCCCTGGGCCGCCTCTCCCGCCCTCCTGGCACAGTGGCCCGGACTGCACAGAAACGCCGCTCTGAGGGACTGGCCTTGGTGTGCAGAGCGGCTGTGTGACCGGGCCCCAGTTCCATGGCATCTCCAGCTGCCTTCCAGGAGAGGGCGGCTCTCCTGCTCGTTGTCGGATGGAGTTGGGCCTGGTTCTGAGTCCTTGAGGAGCCGTTCGCTGTCGTGGAGCCCACACGGGGGTCTCCATTCTCTACCCCAGGCCACACTGGTCGGAGCTCCCTTTGGGGGACAGATAAAGGCCCTCTGCAATCAGAATTGTGTCCGTTCACTACAGTGGCACGTTGTCTTCCTTGTTTTTAAGCTTTAGTTTTCACTTCTGAAAAAGCATCTGATTTCTATAGTAATAATACACATACAGTTAAAAAAAATCCAAATTAAAAGAAAGGCCAGGGGCTTCCCTGGTGGCGCAGTGGTTGAGAATCTGCCTGCCAATGCAGGGAACACGGGTTCGAGCCCTGGTCTGGGAAGATCCCACATGCCGCAGAGCAACTAGGCCCGTGAGCCGCAACTGCTGAGCCTGCGCGTCTGGAGCCTGTGCTCTGCAACAAGAGAGGCCGCGACAGTGAGAGGCCCACGCACCGCGATGAAGAGTGGCCCCCGCTTGCCGCAACTAGAGAAAGCCCTCGCACAGAAACGAAGACCCAACACAGCCAAAAATAAATATAAATAAATAAATAAATAAAAATTTTTTAAAAAGGCCAAATTCAGAAGCAGAATTTGATAATTTTCCCTTCACTGCCTTTTCCTCCCCTCCTCTATCCTGAGAAGTCCTATCCCCTAATGCCTGTAGCATTCCTGGCATACAACAGGTGTTTTCATGGTCCTTAAGTTGGGGGTGGTGAGAAGAGGTACCAAGTCCAGCTGTCTAAGCCATACAATTTATCAGTGTTCATAGAAGTGTAGAATAATATTTTATTTGTTGTGTCTTCCTCGTTCCTATTTATCTTGTCCTCTATTTCAGCACCGCACCCCACTCTGAGGTAGTGCTTCCTGAACTGTGTTCCACGGACTGTTAAAAGGGGTCTGGAGAAAAGCAAAACATATTCTTAATAAGATGATTGAATTTTACTCAATTTTTTGGTAGGGGGGAGGATTTTATTTATAAACCTCTTAAAAACTAGTCATTTTTGCAACAGTTCATTTACCCATGAGACCTTTTGATTCAATTTGTGATTAATAAAATACATAATAAATTAATAAAATAATTGAAAGAATTATCTAAAATGTTGAATTCATAGTTTGGATCCTTAGGTGTTTTCTTATTTGTCGTCCCATGCTAATCTAAGTGTACCTCATACCTCTTGCGCTCCTTTACTGATTCCTTCTGTAAATTTTAACTTAAAACTGCTTTGTGGTCAAATCTGTTTGAGGAATGCTGCACTCAGTCTCACCTTGGCACTCCCTGTGGTATGGTCGTGGGCACCGCGGCACTATCTGCTCCCTGGGACACCGCGGGCTCACTTCACCATGGTTACTTATTTTAGCCTCACCTCAAAATCCTTATCTCCCTATGAGGCAGATAGTGTTGGTCTCTGTTTTACAGCAGGGAGATGGGGCTTCAGAAGCCTTCCTTCACCGACCGAGGCCCAGTGGGGGTGGGTCCCAGATTCAAGTCCAGATCCGTGGACTCTGGAGCCCGTGCTCTTCACACAGGAGCTCCTGGCATCTGCAGTACTCGTCTTTTGAGCAGCTGTGTCCCTTCCAGACGGTGGGTTGAGTTTGTGCCCAGGTCACGGTCCCGTCCTCCCCCCAGCGTGCCTGCAGAGGAGGCTCCAGGCTCGGGTTTGCACACGCCGGTCACGTTCCCCATTCCCTCCGCCCAGCTTCATCCCACCCGTCCTCCAGGATCTCTTTCATTATAATAGTTAACTGTTTGTTGTAGTTAAGTTAGTTAAGTGTTTATTGAGTTGAATCTGTTAGAACTGTGTCATCTAGTCTCTACTCGCTTCTGAACTACTGTTGTCAGTAGGATTCTCTGCCAGTGATTCACCATGCTTTGGGCAGAGACTCTGTGTGTGTGTGTGTGTGTGTGTGTGTACTGCCCATCGGCCAGTCTTGTGGATCTATTGAGTAGATTCATCAAACGTCATAGCTTGAGTTAATGACATCGCGAATATATATGTTCTGCCTTTTCTGCAGTGCACGTAGATGCTGTTGTGATTGACAAAATACAAATTCATTGGAAAATGTTGAATTCGTAGTAGATTTCTTTTATTGTTAGGCATTTTTTCCAAATCAACAAGGTATTATAAGGAATGCCATATATCACATAATGATCAAAAAAGAAATAGTTGATGGTAAAAAGGAGTTATAACTGAAAAAAGCTGGAAACCCCTGGCTGTACCATTCATTTCTCAGTTATGTACTTTTTTGTGTTTTTAGTTATTTTGTGTGTTGTCTTAAGTGCTTAGCTGGATCCTAAGCCCCATGAGTGTGGGACCTTTGTCTTACACACCCTCTGTGCCCCTTGGTGTGCTTGCTCATAGTCAGTGCCCAGGAAGTGTTTTCAGATTTGGTTGAGTTCTTAGATCCTGTTTTCCCTGTTCCACTCTATTATTTTACTTCCTTGCGCTCCCTCTTGCTTTTCTTCTTCTGTCGAGTTGTTACACGTAGTGCTCAGCCTTCAGTAGTCTTCCGTCACTTAACGCAGCTGCCTGTCGTGCTCCAGCTGCACACTCAGCAAACACTGTGGCCCGGTGTGTTACCATTGAATTAATTAGTTATTGAGCATCTTTACCAGGCATTGTGGAAAACGCTGTAGAGATGCATTCTCTCATTTACTTCTTAGAAATACCCTGTGAAGTAGGTACTGTTTTCACCTCCATTTTACAGGTGTGCCAACTAGGAATTGGATGGCTGAGCGCGTGGCAGTCAGGATCCAATCTCTGTCTGACTCCCAAGCCTGTGCTCGGAAGCCTTCTGGTGTCTGTGCCTCCTGAGATCCTGCATGGTTGTTCCCCTAAGGAATTTCGCTTTGGGAAACAGAAACAATGGCAAACAGTACTGCTTGGATATGAGTAAGTATGAAATTGTTTGGAACTGCGAAGGTGCCCAGAGGCGGAGGCGCTCAGGAAGGGCTGGGGGTGGCGAGGGGCTCTGAAACATGGCAGGGAGATGAGCACGAGCGGATTCAGGTGCTGGGAGCCACGTGAGCCACATCCGAGTGAGAGGGATGTGCCCTGGGGTGGGGTGGAGTGGGGTCGCCAAACTGGAGGGAGGGCTGGGTTTCTTGGGGAAAGTGGGAGATGAGATCGGGTAACTCAAGCCAGAGGGACTTGAAATTACACAGGAGACATGATGAGGGATAATAAGTCTCTAGTTTTTGAGCAGGACATGACAGGGTAAATCCTGTTTAAGAGCCACGAAGTGGGCAGCAGATGGCAGATTCCTCATGGCATGATGGTTCTTTTTTTCCAGTTCAAGCCTGGCATTTAAATGGGAACAAAGCCCAGCGCCACTTTGCTACTCTCTTGCGCACATGCCAGCCGTGCCATTCAGACAGAGCTGAGCTAACGCCAGGAGAGCTCCCTGGTGTTAACAAAGCACCTGGAAACCAAATCGCTCTGCTAGTGCCACTGTACACCGTCTTTCGTGAATGTCAGGATACGGTGCAAGGGCAAGAGGTCAGATAGTCCTGAAGTGTTCTCACTGCCACAGCTGGCATACAGGCATGATGGTTCTTAATTCTTCCCTGCCTGTATGCCCTTGGGACCTAGTGCCACCTCTTCTGGTCCTGGGAACAACCATCTGTACAGAGGTCCCGTGTTGGCTGATCAAGCCGCCCTGGAGTGTGGAGAAGTGAAGAGTGTAGAACGTGGAGGTCAGAGACCTGGATCCGATTCCTGACCCTGTCTGTCCCTGTAGCTTACTAGCTGGACGAATTATCCGACCTTTCTTCATTCTTTTTTTCCCCCATCTGTAATTTGCAGATAACCCTATGATGACTCATAGGGTTGTTTCAGGATGAAAATCTAGCAGATGTAAGTACAGAGGCTGTTTAGTCTAGTGGTTCCAGACTTCCTGGGGTTAAGTGCCAGCTATATCATTCACTGTGTGACTTTGGGCAAGTTACTTTTCTGTGTCTCCTTTTTCTTATCTATAAAATCAGCCTAAAAATTGTACCTACCTCACAAGGAGAATTAAATGAGGAAAGATAGGTAGCTGGCTCTTAAACATGCCTAGTATGTGGTAATGTGATTAATAAATTGCAGCTGATATTTTTGATAGTATCATTATTACCACCATCACAGTACTTGGTTTGGAGTAGGGACTTTCTTTGAGGCAGGAGACCAAAAAATAAAGCCTCCCAACTATATGGTAAGAAACTACCTCTGATCGCTGTGTGGAAATGATGTGACTTCAGAGCTTCTCTTAAGCACTGAAATTATAACCATCTTGTGCCAATTTCAGGATCTTTTAGAGATCCCAGGTATTACTGAAATCCTTTAAAAAGTCAGCCATTGTTTTCTTTTCTTTTTTTTGGGGGAGAAGGAAGGATTTATTACTTGCAGCAAGTAAGGAGAATACTGGAGATCTTTCCCAAAGCAGTGTCTCAGTCATTGTTTTGTTTTTTTAAAAAATAAATTTATTTATTTATATTTTTAATTTTTGGCTGCGTTGAGTCTTCGTTGTGGGGCATGGGCTTCTCATTGCGGTGGCCTCTCTTGCTGAGGAGCATGGGCTCTAGGCGCTTGGGCTTCAGTATTTGTGGCTCATGAGCTCAGTAGTTCTGGCTCACAGGCTCTAGAGCGCAGGCTCAGTAGTTGTGGCACACAGGCTTAGTTGCTCCGTGGCATGTGGGATCTTCCCAGGCCAGGGCTCGAACCTGTGTCCCCTGCATTGGCAGGGCAGATTCTGAGAACACCAGGAAAGTCCTCAGTCATTGTTTTTTGATATAGGACTCTTGCAGTCGCAACACTTCTTAGGCACAGAAGTATTCCCCTTCTCTTTTTTTTAAAAAAAAGTATTTATTTATTTATTTATTTTGGCTCCTCCGGGTCTTATTTGCGGCACACGGGATCTTCATTGCAGCATGTGGGATTCTTAGCTGCAGCATGCAGACTCTTGGTTGCGGCATTTGGGATCCAGTTGCCGGTCCAGGGATGGAACCCGGGCCCCCTGCATTGGGAGCACGGAGCCTTACCCACTGGACGACCAGGGAAGAGAAGTCCCTCCCCTTCTCTTTTAAACAAAGATGGGGAGAGAGGGAGAGGAGAGAGGAGAAGTCTGGATTTCCTCTGGCCACACAGTTGCCTCTGTCGGAGGACTTGCTACTGCAGGGCAGGGCAGGAGATACCTGCCTGTATGGGCAAGATCAGCTCTGCTGGATCTGCCCTGGGCATGGGCAGTGCAGAGGCCCCACCGTGAGCTCTGCGCCTGCTTTGTGCCCCTGCAGGCGGGACCTTTCTGTTCAGGACTGTTCCCCTTCCCCTCGACCCAGACCTCAACCAGCCACGTTTAGCTTTAGCAGGACAGTCACACTCAGCAGCCTTCTGGCTGCTTTGAAAAGCCCTCAATCCCTGTTCTTGAACCAGCAGTTGTGTCTGAGTCTTGAATTTATCTGTGTGGAGCAATTCTTTCCTTTTATTTTATTTTTTTTAAACAAAAGTCAAATTGTTGGACCTTGTCCTTTGTAGATGAAGTGAGAGTTGCTTTCTGAGGACTGGTTCATACCAGAAACCAGCTGCTTTTAAGTTGCTGTGGATCCTTAAAGGGACAGTTTATTTGTGGATCCAATTCCCTGCCCACACAACCTGGGTGTCTGTAGGATTCTGGTGTAGACTGGGACGGTGTTGAGGTGGGTGACGGCTGGCAGAGGCGTGAGCCTGGTTTTAAGACTTTCATCTCAGGTGGGGTCAAAGTCTTCTGGAGCTAATCCCTTTGACTCCCCTGCCCCCCATTACGGTTGGTAATAAGTATGGACGTGTGCCATGTGCAGAGATGGTGGACAAAACCCAGATGCACGCATTAGCCCCGTGGGCAGATGATCAAACAGAAGAAGCCTCGCTTGAGGGCAGTGGTGTCTTACCTGGAGCAGTATCCTCCGTTAGCAGTTACTTTGTGAATCGCCAGAAGACTGGGCTTGTGCATATTTGGCCTCAAAGTGCATCAGAAGGATGTACAGGAGGACAGCCTGTCGGAGCAGGGCTGGCTGCTGCAGACCAGAGTGGCAGAGTGATACAGCAGACTGGCCTTGCTCCAGCTTTGCCCTCCTTGGTTCTCGCACTGGGGCTGAGGAGGAGAGGCGGGTTTTGGGTAACGACTGGCTCCTTCTTCATCCTTGTGAGGACACAGGATTCCAGCTCAGTAGTGTACTGCTTTGAATATACTCCACTTACAATGTCCTGTGGCTTGGGCTTAGGAAACCAACCTGCCTTTGCCTTGGGGATGCATAGAAGGGCGTCTCTGTGAGCACCTTGGTCGTCATTGCCATTGCGCTGAAGAGTCTGTGAGGGGCTCAGAATTGCCCTGTGTTATAAATGCAGCGGAGAGGGGCCACATCCTTAAATACACCCCTAGGCACCTGACCCTCAGCTGGCTGCTCAGTTGTCTGGAGCCTGAGCATCTTCCCTGGGAGGCTGATGCTCGGTCTGTGGCATTTTGGAGTGTGGGTTAGGGTGGGAGGTGGCAGAAGAAGCTTTCACGGCTCCCAGTGCATGTGGCCGTGTCTTCAGCAGAGCCTGTGTGCCAGGTTTGTCGTGACCCCTGGGGCTTGTGGGGCACTTAGAGGGTGAGAGAGGGCTCAGATGAGTGAAAAGCCTTCCTCAGTGCCCGGGGGGTCAGAGGTACTTCGAGCCCCTGCCCGTTGTCGTCACCTCCTCAGGCTCCCGCAGAAGGAAGGTGTGCTTGGCCGTGTCAGGGTAAGGAATGGTGATGTAGGCCCGTTACGTGTTAACAATGGTCTTGCTTTACTGCTTGGGAGATAGTTAGGAATTTTCAGATCTTTTCATCCATATTTATGTAAAACACAGGGAAGCAAAATAATTCCATGAAGAACTAAAGATGGCTGTCATTTCATCTCACGTGTGTGTGTCCCTAACAGAGTCTTCCTTTAAGCATTCTGTGTCTAAGAAAGTTGTAGATAAAATTAAGCCACTGATTGGGATATAAAGTATTTATTAGCCTTTCCACCCTTGAACAGAATGCAGGTAGTAAATAAAGTCAGCAGTTGGTTTCTATACCCTCTATAGCTAATCCGCTTTGTTATTTCTTTCTTCAAAACATCTTTGGAAATCGCTTATCTCCAATGTCTAAGACTACACCTGCCATAATTGGTGCTCAGTATTGTAAGGACTTTCCCTTTTTAGATTCCGGTTCCCATTGCTATAGTTCTAGTCTCTTCCCCCTTCATTTTATGCCCAAGTGACTGTCCAGGCCTCCTGGACATTGCCCGGCAGCAGTTCCATCCTCCTTGGTACCACCCTCCTGGCTGTGGCCAAGCCATCCTGCTTTGAAGGCTGGGCTGCTCGCTGCAAGGCCCCCATCAGCTGTTGTACCTGGCTTTGGAAGCCCACAGGGCAGTTGTCACCACGCTCCCAGTCCCCTGCGTGCGCTCTGCTGAGTGCTGCCTCTAGCCTTGTCTGTGCCTCCTCTGTCTCTTCTCTGCTCACCCAGATCCTAACCATCCTTACTCCGATAGCCTGGCCACGCAGTATAGGAAGCATTTGCTTGTTTGCTCTCGTGCCTGCGGTAGTTTCTTCCTTAATTGGATTGTACGCTTCTTGAGGGTGGGAATGCTGTCTTGTCTGCGTGTCTCTTCCAGGGGTCATCGTATGTTGGCCACTTTGTGAGCAGTCAGCAAACACTTGATTGACACGCTTACCATGATCTTACAGTCATTGGCCTAGAAAATGATCAGTAAGAAGCACTTCCCTACCTTTGCCCCATTTTGAATTCTTTTTTCTGTATGTCTTATTGTCTGTCTCAGGCTGAATGTTCAGGACAAGATTGTATGGATTTGGCTAGGAAAAGAAACCCCAAACAGTATATTTTCAAAGGTGAATCTCATGGAAATGCCAAGTACCCTTTTGCTCTTTGGAAAGTGGGGTGGAAGAGGAGAGGAGTAGGTCTAGATGGGTGATTTGGTGATGGTGGTGATGGCACGTGTGGGTGGGGATGGAGGCCTTCCCTTGAGCAGGAGATGCTCTTGAATGGCTGAGGACAGGCACAGCCTGAGGGGGGATTTGGGGTGCAGACCCTCCAGCGGCTGCTCTCTTGTTTTCCCCTTCTTGTCTCCGTTCTCCCACCTCCACCCCCAAGTCTGGGCCGCCTCCTCTGTGTTGGAGGTGATACTGCCTCCTTAAGTGGCACAAAGTGTGGGGAAGAGACTCTAGCAGTTGGGGAACGTGCTAAGGATGTAGACCTTCTCTTTATCAGGAGCTGCACTGAGCTGTTCTGGACCTGTTCATGGTTGATAAAGGAGCAGATTCTGTGGGTGAGACCATGTGCCCATCTACTTAGCAAAGGGTCACGGGGCCAAGAGTGTAGGAAGCAAAGTGGGGGTGGGGTGAGAGGCTGGATCCAGGGTCAGCTCTCGAGCGTGGGGGAGGGCCTCTGCCAGGGGACCAGCTTCGCCAGGTGTGACGCTCCTGCACAGCGAGATGGCCAAGGGGTTACTTCGTCTGTGCGTGGGCTGCCAGTGGGACCCAGCAGGAAGGAGGTTTATGTATTTGTTCTTTTTTTATCTTTTCAGCTCCTCAGGCTCTCTTATTCTCATACCTCATATTTTATCCATTAGCAAATTCTGTGAACTCCACTTTTGTATTTTGATCCAGAATCTGACCACAACCTACAGTGATACCGCTTTAGCCAAGTCACAGTCATCCATGCCCTGGATTTTTGCAGTAACCACCAAACCGGTTTCCCTGCTTCCCCCCACCCTTGCACCCCTAGATGTATTGTCAGCAGCCAGTGGTCCTCACAGTGGCCTGCAAGGTCCCACACAGTCTGTTGTCCCCTGGCGGCACTATCCCACCTCCAGTCTTGCGTGCTATTCCCTTGCAGGTAATCCCAGACCAGTCTGGGTGACGGCAGCCACCCTCCCCAGCCAGCACCTCCCGTTCTTCTCCCACACTGCGTTTTTCCTCCGCAGTGCGTGTTTCCCTCTAATATGTGGGCGTTTGCTTGCCTGCTGTCTCCCGCACTAGAATGAAAGCTCCTTGAGCACAGGAGTGTTTGTCTTATTCACTCTGGTCCCCAGTGCTAGGCACATGGGGAGTGAACAGCAAATACTTGTTGGCTTCATTCTCATCCATTTGTTCTGCATCCGTTATGTTCTAGGAGCCAGGCTCTGGGGCCCAGAGTGTGCAGACACACACACACTGAATAAGACATGCATCCCCCCGCCCCGCACAGTGGGCTCACTGCCTAGTGAGAAGCAAATGATGAAGTAACGACAGACAGCGTAGTGGGAAGGCAGGGAAGGAGGGCCGATAAGCCTCTGTAGGAGTAAGGATGGAACTGACCATGCTGCACAGGGTAGGGCGGGGGGGGCCGTGAGCTGCCCGGACCATCTCTACCCTGGACACGAGGACCACTTACCTGGAGCCGGTCTGCTGCTCTTTGTGCACATCTTCTTTTCATCTTTTCCTGTGAGGCTCAGAGAGGATTGCCAGCTGCCTTTTGCTAATCAGTCAACAAATAGTAAATGCTCTTTTGCATACAAAGTACACTTCTAGACACTGGAATACTAGTGGGTCTTGAAGGCAGGGAAGGTGTCCTGAGTTTTTTCATTTTCATGTCGAATGAGTCCATTTCCTGTAAACTGTCCTTATGAGGTCTGTCTTACATGAAGTTAATTTTCTTTTTTTCTATACTCTTTGCAGGGTTTTTCCTCCCTTTATTGATCTATGTTTGTTTTTCTGTCCTAGAAGGATTCCGTCCCTACCAGGGGGGAATTTATTTCCTTAACCTACCTAATACTTGACTTTCAAAAACCATCCTGCCCTCTCCTCCCTTCTCCAAAGGGTAGGCAGTCATTGTAAATCACGCATGGTGCAAAATGGGCCGTAGGGCCAGGGCCACCACCACCTAAGCCCCCTTCTCATGGTCCGTTCTGGCCCTGCTGGTCGCAACGTGTTGGTGGTATGGTCCTCTCCACGGATGGACAGTTCAACTTGACCTTGGCTTTGGGGCAGAGGAGTGCGTCTGCTCCATCTTTAACGGGAGAAGAGGGTGAGGTTGGGCCAGCAGGGGAGGCACCTTTGCGGGGAGGACACTTTCCTTCTTCTATAACTGCCTCTAGCCCTTGTTGTCTCTGACTGTTAAGCGTTTGCATTTTGGGGAACATAACACCACGTGGACTGAGCACCTAACCCAAGTAAGGGTGTGTGCTAGTTGGTGAGTTAATGGACAGAAGGGTTAGAGGTCTGCTGGCTCTGCGTTGGCGGGGCTTTTCTGCAGGAGGTGGTAGTAGATGAGCTGGCCTAAAAGTGTTAGAAGTTGAGGGTCATGGGGTTTGCATAATTTTAATTGGTGATGAAAATCTGTAGGTGAATATCACCCAAGAGGTCAAATCATGCCACCTCCCTGGGTCGGTTTATCCTGAGAGTTCAGTTATGGGTAACGTGGAATATTTAGTTGCTTGGGGATGAACCTTCCTTCCTCTTAACTCCTAGAAAAGCTCTGCTCTTTTTTAGTAACAGGGCTTACCACTTAGGAAAGTCTAGCCAAAGCCGTTCTGTGTAAGCGGCCCCGTTGGAGTCTGTTCTGTTCTCCATGCAAGACTGTGCACAGTTCTGTCTCCTTCAGAGCTTCCCTTAGTGAATAAAGGTTAGTGTATCCGTTAGGGTTAGTTTCAAAACTGCTGGGAATTGCAAAATATGGCTTAAACATGAAAGAAGGTTTTCTCCATTATGTAAAGAGGCCTAGAGGTGGGAGGCTCAGCCAGTAGCCATTTCCATGGTCATCAGGACGTTGCCTCCTTCTGTCTAAAAAGATAGAAGTTCTGGCCCTATTAGCTGCAGCATGTGGTCCACTCCGTGGGTTGACAGGTGAGAGTTTAACTGACCTAACTCCACTGCCCTGGCACATGATTTCCATCCTTTAGGTTACCTGGTGGTCAGACATGGCTGCTGGAGCTCCAGCCATCATATTTCTGTTTCCACGAAAAACACAAAACAGAGGAAATGAAGAGAAAGACAAAAAGTTGCTCTCGCATGTAAGACAACTCCCTTAAAGGAGTCTTTCTGGAAGGCTCACACACCTCTGCTTATATCTCATTAGCCAGCACTTAGAAAACATGGTCACAGCTAGCTTCAAGGGAGGCTGGGAAGCGTGGTTTTGTACCATTGCTGGCCCTGATCAAGTTGGGGTTCTGTTGCTAAGAAAGACGGCTTGCTACAGTGAGTGAGTGTGTCTGAGCTCTTTGCTGTAGCTGGCATGTCTCACATGAGTGTGCCCTGCTTCCTGCAGGCGTCTGGAGGGACAGTGATTCTTTCTCTGGATACTGACTGGCTGTCCTTGCGTCTCTCCTTCCAGCTGAATGATAATCCAGTTGCAGGAGTCAGTTGGCAGCCTGGTGGGTAAGAGGGGCATGTATTTCTGGAGGTGACGTCTTAGTTGGCAGCAGTGGCAGCTCAGGCCTGGGCACACCTCGGAGGTTGCTGTTCTTACATCTCAGGACTCTTCCTCCCCTCCCCGAACCCTGTTTTGTTTAGAAGCTGTGATTGTGATGTGCGACCCCTTTTGGCTTTGCTGCGTCACTCACCGTTGCAGGTCCTCGGAGGAGTGGGTGCGACGTCAGTACAGTGAGAAGCTGATGTGTGTGTCCCTCTGCGGCTGTGTCTCCTAGGATGTCAGGGTCACAGAGGACACACTCAGGAGTCCGTCTTCCTGCTTATTTCTTCCGCCTTGCACGTACACATCCACAAATACCACCTAATGGTCCAAGGTTTGGGCTTATGACTAAAAATCTGAAATTCCTAAATTCTCTGGACCCAAGTCCTCAGGAAACCTGGATCCTATGCTCAGCTCAGTGAGTTAATTGGAGTTCTCTCAGATCTTTTCCACTTGAAATCCTCAGCAGCTCTGTGACATCAGCTGGGGACTTTTCAGGCAGGAGATGTATTTCCACCTCCCACCCCTGGCTGAAGTTGTCTAGGAAATTGTCCCTGACACATTGAGATGCGTAGCAGATTTGCGTTGAGCTGTCAAGAGAATTGTGGGGTTCATCTTAGAAAACGGTGCTCTCAGCAGCTTGAGAAAGTGTTAATTTGTAAAAATCAAACTAGCATATTATGGGATGCTGATAGGTGGGAATCACTGTGTGAGTGAGCGTAGGAGGCTGTCTTGGCTCTTAGATTTTGGTTGGTTCTCAGCTGGGCGCCTTTTTAGATGCCGTCTGTTTCTCCTGCTGTACTAGCTTCTCCCAGTGCTGGTCTGCCTGCTAATCCCTGGCTGTACAGGACAGAAGGAAGGCTCCCTGTAGAGAGGGGTGGGTGGGCATGTCTTCCACAGGAACGCAGGGATAGAGAGGGGGCGGGGGCGGAGCAGACACACTGTGACATGGGTTAGGGTGGAATGGGGTTAGGGTTAGGGTTAGGGTTAGGGGTTAGGGGTTAGGGTTAGGGTGGAATGGGGTTTGGGTTAGGCTTAGGGTTAGGGTTAGGCTTAGGGTTAGGGTTAGGGTGGAATGGGGTTAGGGTTAGGGGTTAGGGTTGGGGTAGGGGTTAGGGTTAGGGTTAGGGGTTAGGGTTAGGGTTGGGGTTAGGGGTTAGGGTTAGGGTGGAATGGGGTTAGGGTTAGGGGTTAGGGTTGGGGTAGGGGTTAGGGGTTGGGGTTAGGGGTTAGGGTTAAGGGTTAGGGTTGGGGTTAGGGTTAGGATGGAATGGGGTTAGGGGTAGGGGTTATGGTTAAGGTTAGGGGTTAGGGTTAGGGTTATGGTTAGGGTGGAATATGGGGCTGCAGCTGCCAGTCCCTGTCCAGTGCTCTGATTGTCTCTCCGAGAGGTTGAGACTTAAGTAACAAAACCAGGATTTGAATCTGATTCTGTTTGACTCACGGCCTGTGCCCTTAACCATGTTACATAGCTGCTGCTGCTTCTTTATTTCGTTCATTCAGCGAGTGTCTGAGTGCCTCTGTGTTCCAAGCATGGTTCTAGGTGCTGGAGACAATAGCAGCAAGCCAAACAAAGAAAAGTTCGTACCGTCGTGGAGCTTATTTTATAACAGTGGGTAAGTTCCCACCACCTTTCACAGTCAGTTTCCTAACATGATATTTTGTATGAACACCACACTTCTTCCCCAGAGTGTTCCTTAAATGATTTTTCTTTTTCTCAAGCACTAGAACTAGGGGTTTCTTGTTTGTTGGCTATTGGAATATTGATCCCTCCCGCCCCCTGCTTCCAGCATCATAACTGGTTATTGGGACAGCTAAGACACAGTGCCTTATGGGAGGCCTGGGGCTCAGGAGGTCACCCATATCTGGGGTCTGGCGGTGCCTGTCATTTCCCTTCTTTCCCAGGGAAGGGTGTTCCTGGCTTACATGGAGTTGCTTTGTGTCCCCCACTCCCATCCCCTAGTTGTTGTTGTTGTTTTAAATTTATTTATTTGGCTGTGTCAGGTGTTAGTTGAGGCACGCCAGCACGCGGGGTCTTTCATTGCAGCGCACGGGCTGTTCGTTGTAGCACGCAGGCTTCTCTCTAATTGTGGTGCTCGGGCTCCAGAGAGCACGGGCTCAGTAGTTGCAGTGCATGGGCTTAGTTGCCCTGCGGCATGCGGGATCTTAGTTCCCCAACCAAGGATTGAACCCGCATCCCCTGCAATGGAAGTCAGATACTTTTTTTTTTTAAATTAATTTATTTATTTATTTATTTTTGGCTGTGTTGGGTCTTCGTTTCTGTGCGAGGGCTTTCTCTAGTTGTGGCAAGTGGGGGCCATTCTTCATCGCGGTGCGTGGGCCTCTCACTATCGCGGCCTCTCTTGTTGCGGAGCACAGGCTCCAGACGCGCAGGCTCAGTAGTTGTGACTCACGGGCCTAGTTGCTCTGCAGCATGTGGGATCTTCCCAGACCAGGGCACGAACCCGTGTCCCCTGCATTGGCAGGCAGATTCTCAACCACTGTGCCACCAGGGAAGCCCGGAAGGCAGATTCTTAACCACTGGACCACCAGGGAAGTCCCCGCTCAGTTGCTTTTGAGGGCTGGTTTCAGAGGTTCTTGTGTTCAGTTTATTTTAGGTGGTCACGTTCTTATTTTTTTCCACTGGAGTCTGGTTCAGGCCTTATGGATACAAGAGAAGGTTAGCTGAATGTTTTTGTCTGTCTTCACATCAGGTTGAGGTGCCTGGAGACAGATGACTTCCCTTCTATAGGAAAGAGGAGGGAAAATGTCACAAGACTACTTTCCACTAAGAATAGCACATTCGTGAGATCTCTTGGATGCAGGTTTTCAAATTCAATTTCCTGACGTGAGGCTGGAAGGCAGAGCCCCCACCAGCATCATCCTCATCTCCAGGCTTTATTGAGTGTTTTCTGTGTGTCTGGCACTGTGAGAGGTATTTTACATACGTTCCAGCCTCCTCTGAGGCCAGAAAAGGAAACAGAGGTTAAGAAACTCCCGCGGAGCCACGTGGATGGGGAAGGGACAGAGTTGGGGTTGAACTGAGGCTTCCCGGGTCTTACACACATCATGCACGGATGGTTGCCTTCCGCTCGTCAGGTGCTCTGCTGGGGCCGTGCTCCTCAGCTCTGAGTGGGGACCCGCCAAGCGGGACATGCCAGCTTGTGTGGGCTCCTCTCCTCAAACGACAAATCACAAAAGCTCAGGGTTTTTGCAGCGTGACTGATTGGTTGTTTGATGTTTTCCTCTTTCTGTTTCCACTCCTCCCTCCCTTCCCCCAAATGTACCCAGGTTGGCTTAGGTCTGCCTTCTCAATTCTAGAATTGTGGCAAACTTTAAAAGGCTGGGAGAGTGGAATGTGGTGGGAGACTTGAGGAGGCTGCCTTTGCATGTCGGAGCTGGTCACTCACTCCAGAGGTTTCTAGTCTGGATGCTGGGACTTAGCGGTGCCTTAAGGAAATTAGAACACACGATTGTCTAAAGGGTCTGTAGGGAAGTGCATGGGTCTTGGAGGTGCTGGGACAAGCACCTAACTATTTCAGAGAAGCTTCTACCTGTTCTGGGTGTTGGGGACTGGCTGCCTACAGGAGGTCTAATCACTTAGGTAGTTCTGGCCTGTCTTTACAGAAAAGGAAGCTGAAGCCTTGCCCGCACGGCTGGTGTGGTCCAGGGAGCTGTTGGGTCAGTGCTGCAGTCCTGTCCACCCTCGGTCAGCTCCGCCTAGGCTCTTGGGTTGGTTCACACAAGTGTGGGTCCAGTGGTTTGACTCTGCAGGGCACCTTTAGGAAGGGTTAAAACATTGGACCTCTAGAGGCAAATTAGGAGGTTGCTCTCTTATTTTCCCATAACAGAAAAATGTTTAACTTCGTGGCAACCTTGAGCCATGGCTTTCACTCCTCCAAACACACGTATTTGGTGTTTGACCTTGAACAGGTCTGTGGTTTCTTCTTTGTGCTTTGGGTTTTTCCTTTGGTGAAAGGGATATTAAATACCAGATATAGACAGTGGGGTGCTGACAAGAAAGGGAGAGTGTCATAAAGGGCCTCTCTATCTCTCAGACCCTTTAAGAGTAAGGAATTGTCTTTTTATAGTGCTTCACAACTTAAGAAGCATTTCACAGACATGGCTGAAATTGATTTGCAATAGTAGGGTAGGTAGGGCTTGGACTGTGATTTCCAGTTTGTAAATGTACAAATGGATTGAGAGCAGTTGTGTGGCCTGTGAGATGAGCCCTGGTTCAGACCCCGTCCCTGTGGTGCGCACTGCGCTCCTGCCGCGCTGCCCTGCCTTCCCAGGGCGTGCATACTGTCGGGGCATCCTGGTGACCCCTCCTGCGTCTGGCTCTTCATTTCTGTTTGCTGAGGAGCTTACTGGGCACCGGCAGAGCCACTTGGTCTGAGACAGCAGAGGAAGTGACCCAGCCCGGAAGTTGGGCCACGTCACCAGATGGCACAGTTGGAGACCACTGTTCTGGCCCTTCTCCTGGGAGACCCGTGTTAGGAGGTCGACATAGGGTGGAGCTGACAGTGGGATTTCCTTTCCTGGTCATTACGGGATGGCAAGTATTTAAAAATATCTCGTGAACATTCTTTGGCTAGTGGCTGGGTGTGCGCCCAAGTTCATGGCCTTAAACCTCGGAGGGGCACCAAGTAGCTGAGTAGCTGAGGCTGCCGTCTGCAAGATGTTTATCACGGGTGTTGCCCTTTATTAGACCAACACACTGAAGTTATTCCCTACCTCGAACTTACTCTCAGGCCACTCAGGGCTCTTCAAGATAATTAAGTCTCGTAATTCTTGGTACCTAAGTAGTGATACAGTTTGGGAATATTTTTTTTTTTTTTAAACATCTTTATTGAAGTATAATTGCCTTACAATAGTGTGTTAGCTTCTGCTTTTTAACAAAGTGAATCAGTTATACATATACAATATGTTCCCATTTCTCTTCCCTCTTGCATCTCCCTCCCTCCCACCCTCCCCATCCCACCCCTCTGGGTGGTCACAAAGCACCGGGGAATATTTTTATCTTTTTTTTACACAGACAGCTATCCCCTGAATGACCTGTGTTTCATGCTTCTCCTTTGCCTGAATTTTTTCACTCCATCTAAAATACTATTTTTTCTCTTCCGAACACTGTATCCCAAACTTCTCCAATTCTACTCAGTCCTCTAAATGTAAAGGCTGTTTCTGATTCACTTCTTTACCTTCTCCAGAGCACCCCAGCCCAGGTAGACCTTTGAAATCCTTTGGCTCCTTGCTGCTCAGGAGCTTGTTCCCAGGTCGCCACCTGGACCTGTGGCATCTGAATCTGCATTAAAAGGGCTCTCGGGTGATGGGTGTATGCAGAGGAGCACCTGCTCTCGGGCCTCCTGTTGTGTTTGTTTATCACCTTGTGTTAGAAGTTAACAGTCTCAGTATTTTGTCCTCCCTTTTGCAAATTTATCTTTTCTTTTTGATCTCTTGGCAGTACCTGATGCAGTCTTGGCACTGAACAGGCACTAATCAATACCTGTGGGTTGACTGGCAGTCACCCTTCATGTAAAAAATTTGTCAGCATGTAGGGAATTGTATGAGAGATGTGACATGCATGCACATAAAAATACACTGCTAAAAGAGCAAGAAAATTAAGAGGAGACACAATAAATTTGAATGCGCCGAGTGCGGCAACATTTGTGGAAGGGGCATAGGCATTGGAACCAGCCAACCCTCGGTCGATAAGTTCTCCCAGCTCCCTCACCTGCTGTGGGTATGCGGCCTTGATTATTCTCTCAAACCCTAATTTAATGGTCTGATCTCTAAAATGAGGGTGACAACATACTTACAGTGTTGTTCTAAAGATAAAATGAAATAATGTAGGTAAAGCATACACCAGTGTTTGGCACATAATGCTCAGCAAGTGGTAGCCAGATGGTACAAAATGAAGGCATTCATGGACTCAACAGTCGCTAGAAGTTTTAAAGCGCTTTAATTGGATTCTTGCTAGCCTTTGAGACATCCACAGTTTTATAAAATGGCTGAAATAGGGACAGCTTTCTAAGGGTCATGTTCCGTCTGCCCCCCTTGTGGTCTCATGGTTTCCAGGATGTGCCCTCAGCTCTGGGGGACAAGTCCCTATCTTCTGTATTCAGTGTCCCCAAGAACACCAGTCTCAGGGAGGGCCTGGCACCAAATGCTGCCTGGCTGAGGCGTGAGGCTGTGAGGGGAGCAGCTGCCTTGGAACACCGTGCCCCCCCTGCCCCCTCCGCCCCAGGGTTTATGCTGCTGCAAACAGATGCACAGAACTACTAAACGGTGGAAGCTGTCCTAAAGGACTGTCCTGGGAGCGCTCAGAAATGCAGTTAGAAAGTCAGCAAGGTTGTCGCCACACAGTGGATGCGTCCTCCCCCAAGCTCTTGCCCTTCCTTTGGGCCGGGAGGGGAAGGGGGGACTTGCCAGGTTAGGAAATGATTTCTTCTTCTAGGGCAGGCGGTGGGATGGGAGTGGGGTGGTACAGGCATCCGGAGGTCGGCTTTGGGAGCCGCTGTGATACGGTGCGTGTACTTAGTGTTGGAGCGGAGGCCCGGGTTGTGTTCTGCTGTCTGCTGGTGTGCCCCCCGCAAGGCGGGGTGTACATATGTGGGTGAGTTCACAGATGTCAAGCTCTTTGAAGATGAAAATTGTTAAGTTTATCAGCTGGACTGTCACTTCCTTTACTCTTTTTTTTTTTTTTTTTAAGTTTTATTTATTTATTTATTTTTGGCTGCATTGGGTCTTCACTGCTGCACGCGAGCTTTCTCTAGTTGCACCGAGCAGGGGCTACTCTTCATTGTGGTGCGCGGGCTTCATGGGCTTCTCACTGTGGTGGCTTCTGTTGTTGCGGGGCATGGGCTCTAGGCGCACGGGCTTCAGTAGTTGTGGCATGCGGGCTTCAGTAGTTGTGGCTCATGGGCTCTAGAGTTCAAGCTCAGTAGTTATGGCTCACAGGCTTCGTTGCTCCATGGCATGTGGGATCTTCCCAGCCCAGGGTTCGAACCTGTGTCCCCTGCATTCAGGGCAGGCGGATTCTTAACCACTGCACCACCAGAGAAGCCCCCTTTACTCTTTTTTTTAAGTCATCTTGTTTGGGTTTTTTTTCCCCCATTTTTTAAATTGAAGTACAGTTAATTAACAATGTTGTGTTAGTTTCAAGTGTACAGCAAAGTGATTCAGTTATACATGCACACATAATCTTTTTCAAATTCTTTTCCTCATTTTCTTTGCTCTTGGTTTAAAATAGAGTGTTTACCTTGTCTTATGCATTGGATCTATTCATATTTCACCTACTATGTTTGAACCTTGTTACAAGTCAAGTTAAAAAATGTTTAACTCTTGAGGGGATTGAGACTTCTTCCTATACTTACGATTTTACAATGACAAGTCAGTGGAAAACCGGAATTAGCAGAATTCACTCTTCAGTTCAGGTTGGCGATTCTGTAACAGCTACATGTATAAAATACTGTGAAGTCTCGTGAAAAAAGGACGTATCTTGGAGTTCAGAGTGAGGCAGGTGTCCGAGTGTTTTCCTCTTTCCTCTATACTCCCTGCTTGGTGAAGGGAGAAGGCTGGCCGTGTCAGGGGAGTCGCGGTCATGCCGGTGGGCGGCCTCGGTCTCTGCGGGGTGAGTGGCTGTCTTGGCTGGTTCAGGCTTGCCAACAGTGCTGTGGGCTGCGAGGTTACCATGCCTGACAGATGCAGGACAGATGTCCAGTCCAGCTGCGTGGCACAGAGCTGTGCTCCCATCCTAGATGGACGACAAATGACTTTTGTACAGTATTTCTCTTCTGAGTCCCGCTCCCACTTTCTCTGTGATTTAAAAAATGTCCTCCCTGCCACTTCTCCTCCAGGCTCCTCCGTTCACCTCTTTGCAGTCTGACGTGTGGAGGGCAGCATCAGGGCTCTCCGGCCCCCCGCTTCCCACTTGGTGTGAGTGTCCTGTGCTCTGGCAGAGCTGTTTGCCGGAGAGCAGAGGGAGGGGCCTTCCCTTGGGAAGAGGTCAGGAAGGACCAGAGACTAAAAAATAGGCAGCTTCTAAGAACCAGCTTACTGCTCCCTCAGCTCAGATGTGGTCCTCCTGTGATAACCGGGCTCAAAGTAGAGTGTTGCTTTTGGAACAAAGAGAAAGTAAATCAACCCTCATTAAAAGGAAGAAAGAGACAGATATCACCACAAAATACGGGTTTTTACTGTATGTTCCAGATAAGAGGGATGCTCCCAAATTGCCTGGTGGATTTAGATGTGTGTCCCCTGGTAATTCCCGGTGTGTGTGTGTGTGTGTCCACGTGTGTGACACTAGGATGGTTCCGTGTGTCAGGTGCTGAGATGCTCTGGGACTGTGGGTAGGTGTTCTCACAGAGGCTCTTCCCAAGAGGTCTTTGCCACGCACGTGGAGAAGGATGTGTCCCATTTACAAGGCAGCTCTCCTGACACTAAAGGGAAGAAACTCCCCTGGGTCCTGTTTGTCCAGTAAATACACAGCCTGGACCCTGGTTCACACAGGAGGCGTACCAGCTGCAGAGCTGAGGGTCAAAAAGCCAGCGGTGCCAGCTCTTCTAATAAGATAGACAAGCTGCCTTGTTCCCCTTTTTTCTGTTCTTTTAAAAAGTAGGGGTTCCCCCCACCAACCACAGAAAATGACGCCTTCCCTGGCCTTCGGGACTCTAGTGCAGATGTAGAAGGCGCTCCTGTGATTAGAGCCGGTGAGGGTCCCGGGGTGGCCAGAGGGCCTCCAAGGAAAAGACCTGGAGCCTGAGACGCCACTTGCCCTGGGTCCTTTACACCTGTTGTCACTTCTTCCTTCTCATGTTTAGTATCAACACCTTGTTTTTACCAGGGAGGATTTTCTGTCCTGACTTTCAGACTAGATTTTGAACAACTTCATAAGGGTATTGCAGTGTATCCCTCTGGACCTGTTTCTGCCTTTTCCCGTGACCTGAGAAAGTAGCTGTGTTCTCTCGAAAGCTGCCCCCGGCCCTGATCCTGCCCTGGCGTGGCTCGTGGCCAGACCTTCCACCGTCCTGAGCGACAGTGAAGTGCTCGTATGGTGATTGGCCTTTATCACTCACTTCATCCCTTTATCTTGGTCAGCCAGCTTAGTGTAGCCTCTTCTCTCTCTCACCCCTGCCTTCTCCGGTCTCTGTGGTCTTTGATGAGGTGGGCCGGGCTGGAACAGCATTCTTGGTTGGCTGGGGGTGCACATGGTGGGGTGGGGGCACGCTGGTGCTGCTGGCAGGCCTGTGTGGAGGGGCCGTTGCTCCCTCGGAGCCCCTCTGTCCCCTGAGCCTCGGGCTCCTCTTTATGCCTTGATGTCCGAGCCTCACGGAGTAGCTTGTCCGGTGGAAGGGAGCAGTTTCCCCTGCTAATCTTGCTGTTGTTTTGTTCAGGGAACCGTGGAGTGTAAATGAGGGCGGCCCCTCTTCCTGTAGCAGGTGACTGTCCCGCTCAGGGGCTCGCAGCAAGGTGTGCCTCGGGGGGGACCGGAGCCAGGGTGTCCTGAATATCGGTTTCGTCTCCCTCAGTGGCTGAGGGACAGGGAGCACAGGCCCCTGGATGGTTTTCAGACTTAGTCCCAGCTGAGCCGGGCAGGCAGCGTGGAGGCCTGCACCAGGGCGCCGCTCCGGAGAGGAGAGGGTGGAGATGGGGTCGCACCCTGGGAGGGAGAGCCGGGGAAGTCTGGCCTGAAGTTAACATCGGAGCGTGCATTGATTGTTTAAAAAAAAGTCCGACTGCTTGTGAGACATTTCCGTTTAATGGCTTCTGATAGTATGTTTGTTGTTTATATTAACGTTTAGGAGCTCAGAGGGTGCAGTGACACTGTCAGAAGTAAATCGTACGGTGATCTCAGTGACTGCTCCACCCCCAGCAGTGCGGCCGCCCCATCCTCCGATGGCTGTGTGAGGACCCAGCAGCCTGTGCCTCTCCCAGCAAGTGCGGTTGCACCCTATTTTCATTGAAAAATGCATCTTGCAGTGCCTCCCTCATGCCTTCTCACATGGCTGTACGTGAACTGGTGTAGTGCCTGCCTCTGGAAGCCTAGTCGCTTCGGCCTTTAACCTGAGTTGAGAGCTTGTCCTCCTTGCTGCCTGGCTGTGTCCAGCACTCTCGCCTGGTGGGTTCCCAGAAGAGCTGGCACAGACTGTGGCCCGGGCGAACCTTGCGTGGAATGTGGCCCTCGTGCCATCCGCAGAGCGGAGGCTGGGTCGGCCCCCTCCCTGCCTCGACTTCATTGTTTGGGACTTACTGTAATAATCTGCTTGAACAGGCGGAGAGACCACATTAGCTTGGCTGGCAGTCGTAAACAATGTTTGCTCTGTGAGTTTGCTCCCTCACCCCCACTCTCGGAGCCCTGTGTCCTCTGCCACCCCTCTCTCCTTGCATATTCTAACCTTGGCTAAACGGCTTCATTCATAATAAGATGGGCAGCATTTTCTGGGATGAAAATGGACTGAAAATAAGCAGTTCCCAAGAACCTCCAGCTGTGATGCACAAGTGAAAAGTGTGTAGTTTCTGGGTAGAGATTTTAACTAATGTCTGGATAACCAAAGTGTTTTCTTTTTATTCCATACTCCCTTCACTACTTTGGAACCCTATTTGAAAACACACACGCGCGTGTGCGCTCAGGTTAAAAAAAAAAAACTTTCCTAAAACTGACTATTTTCTTGGCAGGGGGTGCCCTGCAAAGATTCCATTCATTGCCTCACAGAACAAGGGCTTCTACTGTCAGTCTTTGCACAGGTGTAGGGTCCTGGATGGTCTGTTGCTAATACCTAGGGAATTTGGGGGTTTCTTTATTTTTTCCATAGACTAGTTTTTTCCCTCTTCTTCTCACTTTTCTTTTATAGTTTAACAGAAACAGGGTAAGAGAAAACCCTACCTCACACCTGCACTGCCTTTTGCAGTTTGACAATTGCAGTGGTTGGTTCCACAGACAAAACCTGCTCCACCTTCTCTGCGTTGGTTGGTGGCTGATGATGTCATGGCATAAAGCTCAAACTGACTGTTTTCTCTGTGGGACAAGCCCCCAAAGAGCAGACAGCAGAGCTCTTGCTCTTTTGTTGCTTCTAGTCCATGCTGTCACAGGGGATAGAGAAAGGTGGGAGCAGAGCTGTGGCTGCAGGTAGCTTTGATTTATTTCTAAAGCTCAGTCGCAGGTGCCTAGAACAGGAGGCCTTCTTACACCTGGAGAGAGCCTTTGTTTTTCATGAGAGCACATAGTACTTTTTGCACTGAAGGGATTTTGTTGTTGCTGCCTTAATCTTCTCTGTTAAGACAAAGATAGAGGCATTCTCTTTTTGTTTGTTTGTTTTTTGTTTTCTGTTTTTTGTTTTGGCTGTGTTGAATCGTTGCTGTGCGCGGGCTTTCTCTAAGTTGTGGTGCGTGGGCTTCTCATTGCGGTGGCCCCTCCTGTTGCGGAGCACGGGCTCTAGGCGTGTTGGCTTCATCAGTTGCAGCATGTGGGCTCAGTAGTTGCGGCACGTGGGCTTCAGTAGTTGTGGCACACAGGCTTCAGTAGTTGTGGCTCGTGGCCTCAGTAGTTGTGGCTCGCGGGCTCCAGAGCTCAGGCTCAGTAGTTATGGCGTCTGGGCTTAGTTGCTCCGCGGCATGTGGGATCTTCCCAGACCAGGGCTCGAACCCGTGTCCCCTGCATTGGCGGGCAGATTCCCAACCACTGTGCCACCAGGGAAGTCCCTAGAGGCATTTTCAAGGAAACTATTCTAGTGGCCCAAGAAAGGGTAGGAAGAGGAGTTAATTTCAGGAAAATAAATAATAATTGGAAAAATTTCACTTGGTTCCTCACAGAGCTTGGGAACTCTTGCTGTCAGCATGCTTTCATCGTAGAGGTAAACTTAGCTATAGGGTGACAACTCTAAGGTAGATTAAGGGAATGGTACAGCCTCAGAGTTTTGCCTCTGATTTAAAGAGCCCAAGGAGCAAAAGTTCCGTGTGAATTTACTCTTAGTGGGCCTGATGAGATTTACCTTCACCTTGGACCTTCCTGGGCCTGCTGTGGTGCAGTTGGGCCATTAGGGTTCCAGCAGAGCGGGCCTGGCCCGGCAGGGCTGCCTTGGTTGTTGCTGGGCTGGGCTCACCTCGTACTGCCTGGGAGAATTGCTGGAACTATGGGACACTTGCCATCTCCAGCTGCTCCGAGCGTCTGGGGGCCTCGTGGAGAGGCCAGGCTCCTTTAGGGGTCTCTGCAGCTGCCAGCACCAGTGTCCATCCCGTCAGGGGTCCGTTGCTGTCTCTGAGTGTCTGAAAGCCTGTCTCAGGTTCTCATATGATCATGGCCAAAGGACCCAAAAAGTTACTTCAGGACACATTTTTTTCAACCCACCTTTCTTTTCTCAGACTCATGGTCAGACATGAATTAGCACTGACCTTAATGACCATTTCCAAAAAGCTTGCCCGGAAAGGGCTCACCACTCTGGTAAGAGGGACAGGACTGGACAGGCGTCCCTGCCTACCCACAGAGTGGCCCTTGGTGGGGCCAGGCTATATTTACCCTCTGCGGGTCCCCAGGGCTTTGACTTGTCAGGTGAAAGGAAAGTCCAGCTGGCCTGGCGGCCACATCACTCATTAATCTGCCTTCACCCATGCGGACTGTGCTCCCTGCAAACGTACAATCACTGGGCCGTCTTCAGACAGCTGTGGTGTAACTTCACCTAGGAGGGACGGAACATCACAGCTGGTTTACATCTTCTAAACAAAACACCCTCAGAGGCTAAGCAAGGCACTCCCGCAAGCCCGGTGGAGCACGACTCACTTCTTTTGTCGGGCAGCTCTTCTCCTTCCATTACCGTGTTTTGAGGTTTCGTAGGGCTTTGCCGATGAGGTGGTGACGTGTATGTAGGGGAGAAAGCCCGTCTGAAGTGGGTGAACCTCTGATTTTTCAGCCACATGTGTGCCGTGTTCCCAGGTTGGCCTTCTGTCTCCCTTCTTCTCTGCCTTGTTAGCACATGAGGATCACGGTGGGGGGACCTCCCGCCGCTGCAGAGATTCTGATTTGATGGCTCTGGGGTAGGGCCTGAATATTACATTGGTAATATTTTTTTCAGGTTCCTTGGTGATTCTCATGAACAGATAGCTAATATCAGAGTACAGGAAAATGTCCCTGTCTTAGTTCACACACCCCAAAAGTGGCACACTTGAAGCACATGGTAGTTCTTTCCCATCATGAATGTTTATGTCCCATAAATAGGGAATTGCCTAAATTTTATGAACAATGACAGCTGTCACCCTGGTGTGGCATTTGAAGCTCTGCTCGTCTCTGCTTTCTCTCTAACTTCCATCTTTGCAGGGGAGCCCTTGAGCGCTGGGAAGAGCGCAGTTGTAGGGTCTTCTGGGGGCCTGTCCAAGCCCCAGGCGCTTTCCTCCAGAAAAACAGAATGCGGATGTGCTTGAGGCGCTCGAGACCTCGGCCTGCTGCCGCCGTCACCGCTGGTGGGAAAGCTTCGTCTCCACCCGTGCGGACGCCTGCTTTTCCGCTTGGTGACAGTGGCATTAGTGTTCCCGTTCACGTCTCTAACGGTGAACCCCTGGGTCTCCTCGGGCGGTGGCAGGCCAGAGAAGGATGCTGTGGGACAGCTCTGAGCCTCGTTTCCCCCACAGTCTCCGAGAGGAAGGCTCGCCACTGGTCTCCGAGAGCAGGGGCCGCCGTGGGCGGGGCCGTGCTGTGCCAGGGGCGGGTGGGGGGAGATGCGCCACCGCCCGCCCCCGTCCTCTGTCCCCTCTGTCCCGGGGCCTCTGCGCACAGCTGGGCGCCTTGGGCGTTTTCAGTGGGCCGCTGGGGGCCGACTGACCGTTGTTCTGCCAGGGTCTGGCATCGTGAGAGTTTGCTCGTTTGGGCTTGTTTTATGTTACTTACCCTGATAGGCAGCTCTCTGTGCACATTTGACACTGCCTGTCAGAGGCAGGGTTTACAGCTTTTCCTTTGACAAATTAGTCCATAGATCTAGAAAATGTTCTTCAGCTGCTTGAGTATTCTCTGCCTAATTTCTCCCCCTTCTCAGCCTAGTTTCCCTTTTTTATCCCTGCCGAGGCTGCCCTTGCTTCTGTATTTACACAGCCTTGGGTTCATGCGACCTTTACCTCTTTCCTCGTGATGAAGTTTTTTAAAAATTCTTTTTCTCCTAAGAATGTTGTGTTCTTTCATATATGTATATATATATATATTTTTTTAAATTTATTTTTGGCTGCGTTGGGTCTTTGTTGCTGCATGCTGGCTTTTCTCTAGTTGTGGCAAACGGGGGCTACTCTTCATTGCAGTGGGCAGGCTTCTCATTGCGGTGGCTTTTCTTGTTGTGGAGCACGGGCTCTAGGCGCACAGGCTTCAGTAGTTGTGACTCACAGGCTCTAGAATGCAGGCCCAGTAGTTGTGGCGCACGGG
The DNA here is from genome assembly GCF_949987535.1 of Balaenoptera acutorostrata. Classification (NCBI taxonomy): domain Eukaryota; kingdom Metazoa; phylum Chordata; class Mammalia; order Artiodactyla; family Balaenopteridae; genus Balaenoptera; species Balaenoptera acutorostrata. The sequence continues at coordinate 107,005,588 of NC_080074.1, read as the reverse complement.
CTTAGTTGTTCCACGGCACGTGGGATCTTCCTGGACCAGGGCTCGAACCTGTGTCCCCAGCACTGGCAGGCAGATTCTTAACCGCTGCACCGCCAGGGAAGCCCTCTTTCATATATTCTATCACTGGACTTGATTATCTCATGGGACTAGTCCTTCCATGTTCCCTCTGATCTTTGAGTTTGGCTTTTCTTCAGTTGTGTTTTATGGATTTAATGGCCTTCATCAGGATCAGTTCTCTTCTTTATAGGTAGACTCACAAATGCTTGTCAACTATAAGAAGTCTTGTTTTTTTGAAGTTGTGTTCAACTGGCCCAGAAAGGTTATTAACATGGCAGCTGATTGATACTTTGAAAAAAGTCAGACCTTGGTCCTCAGAAGTGCTGTTTTGTATAAGAGGAAGGAGTGGTAGTGTCTGGAGGAGACAGTGGGGGTCAGTGGACACCAATCACATCAGCTCCTAATACACAGCCCCTGCTTGGGAACACCAAAGAGGATGTTCCTTAGGGGAGGGTTATCTGAAGCAAGGATGGAGACGAAGCTCTGGAGATGAGGTTGAGTGTGTAGGGGAGCTGGCTGCGTATGTAGCCATAGTTAGAGAAGGCACAGTGGTTGGATTTGAGGATTGAAGGGAGGAGAGAAGGAACAGGAAGTTCAGAGCATTATGGGGATAATAGTGTGATGACACAAGAAGCTCAGGGGTCTTACACATTTGGTGTTGACTATTGAAAATAACAATAAGGGGTTTGGTAAATTTGGGGTCAGCTCTCTTTGAGAAGAGTGGGCACTAGTCCTAGTGGTAATCTTGATCACTTATTACTCAGTACAATTGCTAAATCTTTTTCACTTCTATTCAAACCCAACCATAGCAAGCTGAATGATATTCAATATTAACAATCCCTTATTGATTAGAAACATATAGGACTTGAGATTTTTTTATATTACAAAAAATAAGGTAATTAATTTTAGATTATCTTTGGTTAATCATTAATTATGACATTTTATTCTCATTAAATAAATTATGCAGATCAACTTAACTAGAACAAGTCAGTCACCACAGTCCCAACATTATTGTTTTTATGTTTTTTATAACCTCTGATGAAATTATTATTACTCATTTCCTTTGTCTTGAAAATATAGTACATGTGTATACCTTTACTTAAAAGATAAAAGTGAAAATCTTTAAAGGATTTAGCAAATAAATTATTCACAGTTTGATTATTTCATTTTGCTAATAAAGGAAGAAAGAGTGCTCTGTGTTTGAAAAACAAAACTAAACCAAACCCAGACTGTGGCACTTTCTTGACCAGGCTTTTGTCCTTGGCCTCAGAGTTGGAAAGTCCAGGGACCTTCTCCAGTGATCTGGAGGCGTGTTCCTCCCCAGAAGTAGTACAGGACTGCTGGTTGTGATGACATGACTTGTAGGGCTACTTGGAGGAGTGTGAGTCCTTCAGTAAATACAGCACATACTCCTGTGTCTGCCTAACGGGGCTCAGATCTTTAGTGTGTGCAGCGGGGTCGATGGTTCCAGATGTCTCTCGAATGGGTGTCTAATGTTTCTGTGTTGTCTTGAGGGAGGTGCCTGTCGACAGGCAGTAGTGGATGGGACCGTTTGCTTTAGAGGAGGGCAGTTGTTCTAATTTAATATAAAAATAGGAGCCTAGTTTCCTGAGTCACTCTCTAGCCAGGAAGGCCTTTCATTTCTAAGTGTGGAAAGAAGTATTTGTCTGATTCCTTTGGAAATGATTGTCTGGTGCCACCTTTCAGAGTTGCAGAGACAGGCGGCCGGGTTTGTTTAGTTTTCGCTTGTTCTTCACAAGGTACACAGCGTTGAGTCAGAGCCCTTCCCCGGCTGACTTCACTGTCTGTGGTCCAGACAGTTCGCAGGGGCCTCGGATGGCAGGGATGCACGGCCATCCTCCTCTCCTGTGGCACCTCTGTGTGCACCCCTTCTTATACGTGGGTTCTGCTCCTCGCCAGGTGTATGGTTTGCTGGGTGGGGTCACAGGCTGGATTTCAGCCCCTGCACCCCTTCCCCTTAACCGGGAGCTAGCACTACTCCACATGGTGGCCAGGGGCAGAGCGTGGTATTCATTCAGAGTCATGGGCTCCAGTGCCTGTGTAGGTGTGTCTTTATCCTGTGTTACTTGTTACCCAAATGGGTCTTGCTGCAAGTGCTGAATGTCCTTGAGTTTTCTTCTAGAGCCAGGGGCACTGGTGGGGAGAGCAGTACACTTACCTTACAAGTGAGAAGTGGTCTCACCCTCTGCCCAAGTGCCATTTAGTCCTTTCAGACTCCGGTTATCAAAGCATCGTCTTAGACTGAGGAACTCAAACCTTTTGACACCCAAATCTTTTGCTCAAAATTGTATTTGGCCCCAGAGTTCAGCACAGTTATCCGCCAAGTTTAATGTTGGCAAGGGCAGCATTGTAAAGGGGCCCCACTCCGCCCCCAGGTCTGTCCCTCAGAAGTGTGTGGAGCTGCTAGTGTTCACAGCTGAGCCCCGCTGATCTTGGTGGTGTAACAAGTCAAGATACGGAGCGTCCAAGGCCCAGAACAACGTCCTTTCCCATTGGGTGCTCTGGTCTTCCTAGAATTTGTGTTCCTTTTTTTTTTTTTTTTTTTAAAGGCTGCGCCGTGAGGCATGCGGGATCTTAGTTCCCTGACCAGGGATCGAACCTGTGCCCCATGCATTGGAAGTGCAGACTATTAACCACTGGACCACCAGGGAAGTCCTTGTGTTCTGTTTTTGACACACTAGGGACCTTTGGGAAGAGGTGGGGACAATTTGGGCTTTAGAGTGAGGCATTCCTATGTTTAAATGTTGTCATTTTCAGCTTACTAGCTGGGCAAGTTAATTACCCTCTGATCTCAGTTTTCTCATCTACACAATGAAAATCATAAGAGTTCTTTATAGGATTGTGTGAGGAGCAAATGAAAAGATTGTGAAGTGCCAGCACAGTGGCTCGGCACATAGGAGAGTTCAATAAATGGTTATAGGTATTATAATCAGTAAGAGACGGCCAAAAAGTCTCTTAAACCTCCTCCTTCCAAAGCAGGGAGTAATGGTAAAGTCTTACGTTTAGCTTGAAATCTAGTGACTATAATCATTTACAAGAGGGAGAAGGGAATAGTGGCTTTTTTAAAATGGTTCGTTTTGTTCCTTCATATCTTGACCGCTTTAATGCTGGGAATAAGATATGGCATGGTCCTTGTCCCTGGGAACTCACAGATCTGGAGACGGTCATATAAACTGGCTCCTGGAGTATAATTGAACCTTACAGGCACTGTGATAGACGTCCCTGTGGGACATGGTACAGTAAGCAGTCTACCTCTGATAGCAGTCATCCTTTTTTTCCTTTCCTGCTTTGGACTGGGCTTGTCTTTTTACAATAAGTATGGGACTGAAGTAGATGTGGGAAAGCTAGACTTTGGCATTTTCCAGCTTAAAAAAATATCCTGAGAGGATTGATGGGTCCTTGGAAGGGCCTGTAGTAGAAGAGTTCCTCACTTAAAAGAAATGATGAAAGGAAGCAAAGGGAGGTAGTGGAGAGAATATAACCAGTTAACCGTGGTGCCATTGGTAGCTCGTTGTGTGACTCAGGACAGGTGGTGACACGACCGCCCGCCTTCCATGCTCATAGGCTTGTGTGAGAAGGAAGTAGGTAACCTGGGCGGAAATACCTTGTGAAGCATGCAGTGCTGCTGCAGTGTGGGGAGAGTCGGGGATGGGCTTCGTCCGCGCTGGAGGGAGGCCCAAGCCCCCTCGTGTCCTTCAGACCTGCTGTAAGTTACCTGCTCAGAGAAGCTTCCATGACCAACTTATCTGGGGTCCCCTCCTATTAGTCTAGGTCACCGTAACCTGTGCATTTCCTTCCTGGCACTCATATTTTGTAATTACAGTTGACCCTTGAACAACGCGGGGGTTGATCTGTGTATAATTTACAGTCGGCTCTCCGATCCTTGGTTCCTGTGTATCTGCGGGTTCTTACAGTTTTTTGGCCATGCTACGCGTGGCATGTGGGATCTTAGTTCCCCGACCAGGGATCCAACCCGCGCCCTCTACAGTGGAAGTGCAGTGTCTTAACACTGGACCTCCAGGGAAGCCCCAGTATCTGCAGGTTCGACCAGCCACAGACCGTGTAGCTCTGTAGTATTTACTATTCACAAACATTGTGTGTAAGTGGACCCACGCAGTTCAGACCTGCACTGTGCAAGGGTCAGCTGTATATGCTTGTTTATTGTCTGTATCCTCCAGCAGACAAGGGCAAGCACCGTGTTTTTATTCACCAATGTAAATTCAGTGCCAACCGTAGGACCTGACATATACCATATATTCAATAAACGATTTGCTGAATGGAGTAAAAGTTGGCAAAACACATTGGTCTTTGGAAAACAGTGACTTTGGGGATGCCCATGTATGCACTGATCCTCGTGTGGGTACTGGGGTGCAGAGGAGCGTCTGTACCCAAGACCGCTGTAGCAGCAGCACCAGAGTGTGGGTTCTGGATTCACAGCGGGGACTTCTGCCTCGTCTCTGCACCCGCCCCGCGGGTGCCTTTCCGCCCATTTGAGACTCCTAACTCACTTGCATTCAGGTGCACATTGACTGTGGTGAGTCTATCTCTTCAAAAGGGAAAACCCCCTCTGGACGATGGAACTTGGTTCCAAGGAGTCGGCAGCTTGCCAGACAGGGAGCATGTGTCCTGTTGGTGTCTAGAGACACACATCCAGGCTCTGGCCACACCCACCGGGCTCCCAGCTGTCTGCTGGGCCTTAGCCAAGCAGTGCTTCTTCCGGTCCTTCCTTGGTGTGAGGGGTGTAGTGTAGATTCCATTGGTGTGCACTGCTGGGTGGCCCTCAGGTTACTGTTCTCTCAGGGCATGGAAAAAATACCCTTTTTTTGTTTGTTTTTTGACTTTTTTTTTCTTTATTTAACGGTGGTATAATGAATGTTCTTAAAGTGCACAAATCCTAAGTATGCAACATACACACACACAGATGTATATATGTATAAACCTCTGTATGTATCCAGCAGGGTGTTCAGCTGGGAGTCGAGCCATATGAAATTGGGGGGCTAAGGGATTTATTACAGAAATTAGACCTTACCCACTGTGGGAGGTGTTGGGACAGTGAAAGTCCAGATGGGGGGGTTGGAGGTCACAGGGGAGTCACTCCCCAGTCTGCCTGAGGCATTGGTGTGGGTGGACAGGGCAGAGCTCCTGGAGAGCTGCTGTCCAGGGGGGGTCCATCGGGTGTCTGTTGGTCTGGGTAAGGGGCGAGAAGGGAGAGCTGGGTGGAGCGTGGGGGAGAGCGAGGACGGGCTGGAACCCCGCGCACTTCTCTGTCTCTGTCCATCGCCACGTCTGACTGCCGAGACCTTCGTAGAGGAGTGGCTGCTGCATCCAGTCCGTCTTCCAAACCTCACGAGAGTTCCGTTTTTGGCCAGTTCTAACTCAGAACTCTGGGGCTTCTGGGAAACGTAGTTCCCAGCTGAACCAAGCCAAGCCGGCACTGTCTGCCACACTGTGTGACCACCGTCCAGAACAGGATCCCAAAGGCGCCCGCCCTCTTGCCCCTTCTGAGACAGTAACAACACCCCCCCACCCCCAGCCATTATTCTGGACGGACTTCTTCTACTCCATAGATTTGTTTTTGTTTGTTTGTTTTTGTTTTTTTGTCCGCAGCCTGTGGGATTTAGTTCCCTGACCAGGGATTGAACCCGGGCCCTCGGCTCGGGAGAGTGCGGAGTGAGAGTGCGGAGTCCTAACCACTGGACCTCCAGGGAATTCCTTATTCCATAGATTTGAATTGTGTTTGTCCTTGGTCTTTACCGAGATGGAGCCCGGCACTGTGTTCTCTTTTGTGTCAATATGCCTTCTTTTGCTCACCATTGATCTATGCATTTCATCCACGTTGCTGCATGTTGCAGTAGTTCATTCCTTTTCACTGCTGCATAGTATTCCATGGCTGCTGCTTATTTCTCATTTTGTATTTTGGTTATTTGGGTTGTTTGATCTTGGAGTATTATGAACTATAATGCTCTATATAATACGTGTGTGTGTGTGTGTGTGTATAGAATGCTATAAACATTCTTGTACTTGTCTTTTGGTCGACATAGACATTGATTTCTTTCGGAAGTATCCTCAAGAGTAGCATTTCTGAGTTTTATGGTAGAGTTTGTTCAATTTTAGGAACTACTACTGAACAGTTTCCCAAAGTGGTTGTATAGCTTACACTCTGGTTGTTCAGCTTACGTTCTGAGTGTCTGGTTGTTCGTCATTCTAATGGGCAGGCGGTAGTTTCTCATTGCAGTTCTGATTGACATTTCATTGATGACTAATAATATTGGGCACCCGTTCAGGTGCTTTCTGGCAATTTGGATGTCTTTTTTTTGTGAAATGCCTGGTCAGATCTTTTGCTTAATTTTCATCGGGTGTCTCTTTCTTACTGTTTACTATGAGAGAGTACATATTCTGGATATGAGACTTTTTTGGTTACAGGTAGCCCTTTGGCTTTAAGGAGGTGTGTTCCTTCTGAAACTGGGAACAGATGGGGTTCAGGCATGTTTGAGGAGGGAAGCCTTTGGACAAAACGTGGTTATTTATTGCTCCTTTCTTGGGAATTAATGCGTTGTAGGTTTGGAAGTTAGCAACTCAACTTACTTATGGCTTTAAAAATAAAATATTGGACTCACAAGTATTTCTGCTGCTTTTTAAAAATACAGTTTATCTTGAACACTAGAAGTATATAGTCATAAACCAAAAATTCATTCTGTAGAGATCTGAACGTTTGTCGTGGCTCTGACACTCTGCTAAATGCTGAGGATAGAGACCTGAGAGAAACTTGCTTCCTCCAGGAGCACAGAGTCTAGTGGGAACAGAGGAAGAATCTGTGCCCAGAGAAGGGAGGAGTGAAGTTGTTGAGAGAAGGGCTCAGCGGGAACGTGGAACCGAAGCCCTGATGGGTGGTGAGTAGGTTCACAGCCATCATCGGCCTCGGTGCAGAGAAGATCGGAGGAGGTTGAATGTGTGTGCAGCGTGGGGAAGCGTGTCGTTGGCAGTGAAACAGGACGCACGGGGAAGAGTGAGGTGTGTCAGGGGCAGTGAGTGAGGGGGATGAAGGGGAAGCGGGTGCTCTGGCCGCCAAGGAATTTAGTCCATCAGCGAAGCGTGTCTCAAAATGTGTAAACAGGGGCTTCCCTGGTGGCGCAGTGGTTGAGAATCTGCCTGCCAATGCAGGGGACACGGGTTCGAGCCCTGGTCTGGGAAGATCCCACATGCCACGGAGCGACTGGGCCCGTGAGCCACAATTACTGAGCCTGCGCGTCTGGAGCTTGTGCTCCACAACAAGAGAGGCCACGACAGTGAGAGGCCCACGCACCGCGATGAAGAGTGGCCCCCGCTTGCCGCAACTAGAGAAAGCCCTCGCACAGAAACGAAGACCCAACACAGCCAAAAATAAATAAATAAATAAATAATTTTTAAAAAAAAAATGTGTAAACAGAGGTGTGGCATGATGAGATTTGATTAGAAAGATCACTTTGGAAGAAATACAGCATATGAATTAGAATTTCAAACTTGAGACGGGGTCTACAAACTCGTACACCGGTGTCCATAGCAGCATTACTGACAATAACCAAAATGTGGGCGTGAGCCAGGTGTCCGTTGGCGGATGAACACGCACATACAACGGACCATTCTCAGCCGTGAGAAGGGATGAAGTTCTGCTGCCTGTGACAACACCAGTAAACGCTGTGCTAAGCCAGACAAGCAGACACGAAAGGACACATATCACCCACTTCCACTTATACGAGGCGCCTAGAATAAGCACATTCACAGAGACGGAAAGTAAGATAGAGATTACCAGCGGGTACAGGGAAGCGGGACATGAGTGGTCATTATTTAACGGGTACCAAGTTTCTGTTGGGGTCATGAAAAGTTCTGACGATTATTATACTACATTGTGAATGTACTGAATTGCACACTTAAAAATGGTTAAAATGGTAAATTTTGTATATATATTACCACAAAAAGTAAAAAACCCCACCTTGAGACAGGATCTGCATTTAGGAGATCTAGGTAGAGTCCAGGTAGAGATAATAAAGTTCAAGGCAACGAGGTTGGGAAGGAGGGGATATGTGGAGAGAAATTTAGGAAGAACAGATGGCAGTTCATCCGGTCCCGTTCTGCATTCTCTACAGTACCACACACAGCACAGCCCCTGACATTCTGGGGGCGACGAGAAGGACATGCGGAGTAGGGCAGACGTGAAGGCCGGTGCCTGGAGCTCTGGCTTGGGTGGATGGCAGTTTTACAGGGGTTGCAAGTCAGGCGGATGGACCAGTTTGGAAGAGCAGATGAAGAGTTTTTCCTGAAACCACACGCGAAGGTGCCCCGGCATATTCTGCTGGAGATGCCCAGGAGAGAGTTACAGAGAAGGTGCAGAAGGAAACAGAAAGGAGGAGGTCCAGGGACGGAGGCTTGGGGGCCCTCAGTGGTCTTCAGTGCGGCAGAAGTCGGAGGAGCGTCCGGAAGAAACCGGCGAGGAGAGTTGCGCTGTGCAGCCCTTCACCCTTTGTCAGATTGGCTTTCTCGTTGCTCTTTGTAGAGTCGCCCTCCTCTCTTGGTGTCCCCTCTCCACGCCAGGCTGTCGGTAGGAGGGCCCAGACATCCTGAAGGTGCTAAAGGCGCGGTCGCCAGATGGGCTCAGGGAAGGGTGTGCGCTTCTGTATGGTTCCGTTGTGTGTTGGGAAGTTGTAGACCTTCAATCTGCTAACGTTTTCTAACTTTCTGATTCCACTATCCCTTCATGCTGCTTTTGCTTACATTCTGCATAAGAAGAAAAATTGACAGCTTTGGCCAACATCAATCTTGGGATGTTATAGGATGTAAAACCCTATAATCCCATGAGTTAACATCAGTTTAAGATGCCTATGCATTTATGTTTTAAAGGTCAGAGCATTTTTTCATAAATTTCATTTCTTTTGTTTGATCAGTGATTTGGAAAATTATTAGATTTGAGATTCATGACCTGTTCCTTTACACTGTGCTCTTGAAAGTGTAACAGCTGTCAGGACGAAGGGACAATGCCTGTTTGAAACGTTTCTGAGTTCTTGGCTCTAGTATTCACAGTCTGTCGCGGTGAGCAGAGATTTGTGCACTAGCACCACTGAGCCATTGTGGGCAGGGTGCCAGGGAAGGTAAACAGATTAAGGGGTTCTTCCTTGTGGTTTGGGAAGCACTGTTCTCAGCATTAGCGACTTTTTAAGAAAATTGTATACGTTTCCAGGTCCCCAAGCCAAGCCCATCTTTTCATGCGGACACAGGACGGCTGTGGCTTCCTTTATGTGGCTGCACTGAGTTCCCTTCATGCTGCTGAGTTGGCAGCAAGAGCAGTGGATGCTACCTTCGTGTTCATCAGCCCCTTAAACCTGACTATAACATAATCATCTTCAGATTTGGGAGTTATTAAAAATCCCCTGAGATTGATGGAAATGTTCTAAAACTCTATTGTGATGGTCGCATAACTTGGTAAATTTACTAAAAAATCATTGAACTGTACACTTAGAACAGATGAATCTTATGGTATGTAAGTTATACCTCAAAGTTGTTTAGAAAAACACTCCGTGCAGTCCTAAGCACTGTGCCACTTCTGCTGCCTGGGCGCTGCGCTGTTGGGGGCAACAGAAGGCCTGCTTAAAGTTCTTCTGCTTCTCAGCCAGGTCCTGCAGGTTCTCATGTCAGGAATGTGGCACAGCTTGGGCTCTCACCTGGCTCCTCTGCACTTGCTCTGCCCAGGGCGTCCAGCACCTGACCGGGCTGGAATATCCACCGGGAATAAGCCAAGCCCATCTGTTTCTGGTGTGAGGCTCTAAGGTGAGGAGCTCAGGTTCTCTGGGGCTTAGAGGCCATTTACCCAGCTTGTTATTTATTTGGAGCCCATGACTTTTCCCCCACTAGCTGTTTAGCCATTTTATTGCTCTGTTAACACATGATTACAGGGTGAGCAGGAATTTCGGTGAAACTAAAATCTTGCAGTATGGCCATTTCTCAATGGTTCCTTTTGAAGGTTCTGTGGGAGAGGTGGTTAAGTAATGATTCCCGTTGTCTGTATATTCTCTTACCTCTTTATCCTCTTCTGCTTTCTCCCCCAAATTATCCAGATGATTGAAAAGGAGGTAAACAGATTTTCCTGCCTTCACCCCAAATGCCACTCTATGCAGTTGGATTGTAGTATATGAAGCAGGTTTGGTTCACTGTCTAATTATCATTAACTTCCTCTTCAGGAGCCGTGTGCTTCATGACGGCAAAGATCTTGTCCACTTTCACTGTTGTATGTCAGTGCCTGTCACACACTAGGTTGTTAAAAAGCAAATTTGCTGTTAGCAGGGATTGAGGCTTTAACATGAACAAGTGGGCTAAATTGCCCTATAGGAGGTAGGCAGTCAGCACAAAGAGAGGCCATCCTTTTGAGGTCATTCCTAGTGTGACATTTATTGAATTCCTACTGTGCTCACACTGTGATTTGAGATACTCTGGGGCTTCTGGTCAGACGTCTTTTGAGATATAAGGCTGCTTAGTTTAAGGTCCTTTAACAAGGTCTTTATGTCTGATGTCCAGTGTCTGTATCAGGTAAGTATTTAAGTTGAACAGATGCATTCACTTTTCCCTGTCCCGAAGTGAGTGATATTTCTGAAAGTGATATACTCGGTCTGTACCCAAAAGCAGGAACCTGAGAGGGTGAAATGTACCCAGATCACTTGGTCGTGCTCAGCACTGAGTGGTCGTGATCATGGCTGAGGCACGGAGCTCGTCCAGTTCACGAGAGGGCAGAGGGTATTCCTCATGAGGGTGGCTTCCCAGAGGCAGACCTGCCTCACCCACAGTGGGGAGAGGGTCAGGCAGTAGGTAGTGCCTAATGATATCCCCTAGGGAGCACTTGAGTTCTCTCAGATGTTAGATTTCAGGCTGTGGAGCAAACCAAAGCGTTCGCCTTCTGTGCACCAGAGCCAGCAGGTCAAGTAGCAGTGACTTACGCCTGTGAAAACTTGGGCAAGGGCTTCAGAAAATCCAGTGGTGGGCAGGGAACAACGTGTCACCTGAAGCTCGCCGCTGCTGGACCAGAGAAGGATGCTGAAGGTGACCATAGGGTGCTGTAGGTGTTTTAGGACACGGGTGGATGTGGAGCAGGGCCTTTAGGCCCTTTGGGGGCTTTACTGCCTAATCTCATTGGCACTGAATTGAGTGAAGATTAATTAGTCTTCTGTAGAAAAACTTTGGTAGGTTGCTGGCTTTGGGCCCAGAGTAGTTGGAATTTTGGAGCCCAAAGGTCTCATGGCAGTTGGTCTGTGGGAGAAAAGAAACTCAAGTCTTGGCTATACGTCAGCAGCCCCTGGACAGGGTGGGGGTCCTCCCCAGGGCAGGGTTGGCGTAAGCAAGGAGAGGTTGTGGGCTGGGCCCTTTCAAGAGCCTGCCAGAGTGTAGCTCAGGAATTTGCAGTATTCCTTAAGCATAAGGAAATGAAGCTTGTTGTATTCCCTTTCTCTGAGTGTTTCATTTCTAACCAGATGGACTCTTTCCCTCGTGAAGGAGTTAGGGCTGTAGCTGCGGGAATGATGGTCGATGGTGTCAGAGCTCAATAGGAATCAGCAGAATGAGAGAGCTGGCCTTGAGAAGTGTTTGATCCAGAAAAAACTGTGTTTTGCTGGGGAAATTATACCTAAGTCCCATACCGCCTTAAGCTAATTGGGAAGGGAAAGTATGTTCTATAGAGCTGGTTTAAGATTAGCCTTCTCAGTTTATTTCTGCTTTGGAGAAAACAGCTGAGATTTTCTCCATGAAAATAGTTGAAAAAAAATCATGGTCTTGGAGCCATCTAGCCCCACTCTCTTCTGTGGCCTGGAGCCAAGGCAGATCTGGTCAGTTTGCTTGGTGTGTGGGGTGGAGGTGGAGGGGGTCGTCATCAACCCTGTTGGAGATTTGAGATCTTTTTCCTTCGTTAGCTGCCAGCCTCCTGAAACAGCTGCATCTTACCGCTCCTGTTTTACAGCCAGTCTTCCCAGAGGAAGCATACTTATACTTGCTTTATCTCCTCCTTCCTTCCCTGTTTCCATCTCCAAGAACCCTGTGGGCATCTGGTGAATCTTTTCCTTTGGACTGTCTAACCCTTGAGAGCTTAGATATCACTATACCAGTGACCCATGATCCTCTGGTATCTGGCAAAGGTAAATATTGTCCTGAAATGTGAATTGAAAACACAAGTCCTTTTCTTAATCAAGAACTGTCCAGAGATACCTTAGGGAACTCAGCTTTGGCCACTTCCTTGCCCTTCTCTCACCCCTTAAATCAATAATAAGTTAGTAACAAATGAATCTTCACACATATTTTTTCTCCTTTCTGTATTCTGTGACATTAGACTCTGTGGCCCACATGAGCCCTTTTTTGTTTGTTTTTTTGTTTTGGCTGAGTTGGGTCTTCATTGCTGCACACGGGCTTTCTCTAGTTGCGGCGAGCGGGGGCTACTCTTCATTTCGGTGGCTTCTCTTGTTGCGGAGCACAGGCTGTGGGTGCATGGGCTCGGTAGTTGTGGTTCGCGGGCTCTACAGCACAGGCTCAGTAGTTGTGGCACGTGGGTTCAGTAGTTGTGGCTCGCGGGTTCTAGAGTGCAGGCTCAGTTGTGGCACGTGGACTCAGTAGTTGTGGCTCATGGGCTCAGTAGTTGTGGCGCACGGGCTTAGTTGCTCCACGGCATGTGAGACCTTCCTGACCAGGGTTCGAACCTGTGTCCCCTGCAGTGGCAGGCGGATTCCCAACCGCTCCGCCACCAGGGAAGCCCCCCACCTGAGCCTTTCATTTCTCTTTCTCCTTCCCACTGTCACGTGTACTGAGTGCAAGAACAGAAGTGAATGACCCTTCCTGCTAACTAGCGCCCCCTGAGCTGATGAGCAGGCAGACGTGGGCTTCATTCCAGAGCAGTGGCAAGTTTGGAAAGGGAGAAGGGATGTGCCCAGGTGAGAAGGTGCACAGAGGGGCTGGGGTGGTGGGCAGGGAGGAAGGCCGTGCCGGGCGAGGGGAGCACCGTGACCACACTTGAGGCGCGTCCTGGAGGCTGCGAGGATGACTGAGGACAGTGGACTGTGTGGGGAGGGATGGGAGCAAGGCTGCTGCTAGACCTCTGGGGCCTTTTGAACCTTGCTGAGGCTTTGGATTATTCCCTAAAAACACTGGAAGGCTGTAGTGGATCACATTTGAGGCAAGGGATCACATTTGCTCTTTAAGAAAACACTCAGGCACTCATGTGGGGGATGGATTGGAGGGGCCTTAAGATGAAAAGGCTGTTGTAATGGTCCAACTAGAGGTCACAAGTGCTCCCACCAAGATACTGGTAGGGAGATGCTTTATAAAGCAGAGGTTCCAGAGAGTTAGAATCAAGAGGTCTTTGCTATTGGTTGATCGGATTGCGAGATTAACACCGAGAAGGGTCTGAAATGACCCCCGGTTTCCATTGGTGGGTGGATAGTGGCAGCATTTGACTACATGAGGGGGTGAGAGCTGGGGAAGAGAATGGAAGTGTCCTGTGGTGCACTCCTCAGTTTGAGGTACCCGTGGGATGTCTGGATGAAGATGTTCAGTAGCGTTTGGATCTCAGAAGCAAGGTCAGCAAAGTTAGAAGTGTAGGGGTCGTCCAGTTTATGAAGAGAGGGGCAGCTGAAACAATTGTAGCCATTTGAGGGAGCTGAGAAGCCTGAGGATAGTAGTGGTTGAGAAGCAGAAGACAGAGCCAAGGAGAGGAGGGTTTCCAGGAAGAGCAAATGAGCGGGAACAAGTGAGATAGCGGTTGAAGTGTCTGAGCCTTTCACAGCGCCCTCAGTGGAGTGATGAGGACAGAAGCCAGATTCAGAGGGAGGGGAAAGGTGACGGGGCGTAGTTAGGAGGTCATGCGGTGGGGACAGCAAGGGTAGACGGCGCCCTCAGGAAGCGGGAGGGAGGGCCCGGCAGCTGGAAAGGCACACGGGTGTGTGGGAAGATGGGAGAGGCCCCAGCATGCAGGCTGGGAGGGAGGAAGAAGTTTAAAGTGTATGACAGGTGGGTGGTGGTGATAGTTGCACAGGACGCGAAAGTACTTAATGCCACTGAACTGTGCACTTAAAAATGGCCAAGAAGGGGGAAAATGTTCTACAGTAGATGGCGCGGGTTTCAGAGGAGAACAAAGGGCCTCTGAGTGGCGGGACCCTCCTCCGGGGAGGGGAGGGGTGAGGACAGTGAGTGGGGGCTGGAGAGGGGAAGGTGCGGCCCCGTGCTCCTGCGAGGTGCTCCTGCGAGGCGCGGGCATTAAGAGTGGACGGGGTGGGGCTGGCTCGCGGGCCCGAATCCCTGGGTGGTGCCGACCCCCCTCCCAGTGGCCACGTCAGTCTGCGCTGCTGACTTGTTTCCTCCTGCCGTTCAGGGGAGTTCCATCCCTGTCCCACCTCTGAAGCCGGTGTTTCAGGGGTCCAGCTGTCTGTCTCTGTTTGCCCGCCTTCTCCACTTAATCTCTGGGCAGCCTTGTCAGAAGCTGCTGGGCGGCGCGGCTCCCCTTGTCTTCAGCCCTGAGTGAGGAAACGCTGCCTTTGCAGACACCCTGGCTTATGACAGCAGCATGGATTTCTGAGACAGATTTTACACACACACACACACACACCCACACCCACACCCACACACACACACCCACACCCACACACACACACACACACACACACACACACACCCCGGATATAGAAAGATTATGGGTCCTTCCCTTAGCTTCTGGGGGAGGTGGGCTGGGAGCTGCCCTGTAACACTTCATGACACTGATAAACTCTTCTTCTCTGCAACCAGATTCTTTTCTTGGGAGCTGTTACTCTGAAACCATTTGGCTGTGAAAACAAAGCTACCTCCAGGGCTTGGCTCCTGTCCGGCTCTCCTCTCCTGCTGCGTGGGTGCAGGGGTCTGCCGGAGGGGTCTACAGAGGGAGGGTCCAGAGCAGGTGTGGCTGTGGAAAAGGCTCGGGTCCCCTTGTAGGATTCCCGGATCTGCATGTTCCTGCTCCCAACCTGGTGGCTCTCAGCCCATTTTCACTTGGTGACTTCCATCTCACGTCCCAACAGAATTCTGCTTGAACCCCCGATGTCACGCATCTGTTCATGGATTCAAGAGGTAGTCGTTGGGCTTCCCTGGTGGCGCAGTGGTTGAGAATCCGCCTGCCAATGCAGGGGACACGGGTTCGAGCCCTGGTCTGGGAAGATCCCACATGCCGCGGAGCAGCTAAGCCCAGACGCCATAACTACTGAGCCTGAGCTCTGGAGCCCGCGAGCCACAATTACTGAGCCCACGTGCCGTAACTACTGAAGCCTGCGTGCCTAGAGCCCGTGCTCCAAAACAAGAGAAGCCACTGCAATGAGAAGCCCGCATACCACAACGAAGAGTATCCCCTGCTCGCCACAGTTAGAGAAAGCCCACATACAGCAATGAAGACCCAACACAGCCAAAAATAAATAAATAAAATAAATTAAAACAACAACAACAAAAAAGAGGCCGTTGTTGTGCGCTGCTCTGAGTCAGGACGTATTCTCGGTGCGACGATACAGCAGGGAGCAAAGTGGCAAAAATCCTTGTCCTCGTAGAGCTCACACTCTAGAGAGGAAGACAGTAAATGGCATTTATAGTACATCAGACTGTGGTGAGTGCCTCGGGGAAAACAGGGCAAGAGGCTAAGCTGGATGGGGGGTCAGTTTTAAATGGTGTGGTCAGGGAAGGCCACACTGAGGAGGTGACACTCGAATAACAGCCAAGGGTGGTGAGGGTGCATCACACACCTGTCAGCCCCTTCAGAGGACGGGCACCTGGGGAGGCAGGGACAGGTTTTCTCTCTGTTCACTGTGTTATTTCTAGAGCCTAGAAAAGTGCTCGGCACACAACTACTGAGCCTGCACGCTAGATCCCACGGGCCACAACTACTGAGCCTGCACGTTAGAGCCCATGAGCCACAACTACTGAGGCTGCGCTCTAGAGCCTGCGAGCCACCACTACTGAGCCTGCGTGCCACAACTACTGAGCCTGCACTCTAGAGCCCATGAGCCACAACTACTGAGCCTGCGCTCTAGAGCCCACAAACCACAACTACTGAGCCCGCATGCCACAGCTGCTGAGCCTGTGCTCTAGAACCCGCAAGCCACAACTACTGAGCCCGTGTGCCTAGAGCCTGTGCTCCACAACAAGAGAAGCCACCGCAATGAGAAGCCCACACACTGCAACAAAGAGTAGCCCCTGCTCGTCACAACTAGAGAAAGCCCACGCGCAGCAACAAAGACCCAATGCGGCCAAAAATAAATAAAATAAAATAAATATATTAAAAAAAAGAATTATGGAAAAAGAAAAAGAAAAGTGCTCGGCACACAACAGATGCTCAGTAGTATTTTTTGAATGTGTGACTGGATCTGGGGGAGACTATTTCAGACATAGGAGCAGCGAGTGGCCAGGCTGAGGGGAGAGTGTGTTCGCGGGGCAGGAAGGAAGCCGGAGGGGATGAGCAAGGGGGCCGCAGTAGCAGGAGGTGAGAGAGGTAAGGGCATGGGGTGCGGATCTCGTAGGGGCTCTCCGACACCTCTTCGGGGGGGTCCGTGAGCTTAACGCTATTTTCACAATGATACTAAGCTGGAAATACTTGCCTTTTCCCCTCTTTTCTGCTCACGAGTGTATGGTGGAGTTTTCTAGAGGCTGCATGATACGTGATACTGCAGCAGATGGAGTGCAGGAAGCAGACGTGGGAATCCAGCTGTCTTAAATAAGCCAGACGTTGAGGAGATTTGCAACAATGTAAAAACATTATCACTCTAATCACTAAATTTTTGTTCTGGAAAATATTTTATGAAAAAAATGTTAATTATGTTACTGTGTAATGGATTGTTTCAAACTGAATTAATATTGAAATTTTTCTCAGTTTTAACTTCACATGCAGTAAGTATTGATAGATCTTTGGGTTCTCAATATTTTTAAGAGTATAAAGGAGTCCTAAGACCAAAATTTTGTGAAACACTGTTCTAGAGCCTTGTAGGCCATGGTAAAAATGTTTGTTTTAACGCTAAGATGGGAGCTGCATCCGTGATTCTGGCTGAATCAAACAAGATGAGTTTTAGTAAAGATAGTTGAAAGGTCCCAGTGGGTCTTGAAAGCAAAGCACATAAATATGGGGGTAGATTTTAGAAGCAGCACATTAGTGATAAAGATTTGGGGGTTGTTCTGTGCGGTGGTGTCGGCAGTGAGGGGCACATTCCAGTCGAGCTCTTTTCTTTATAGTTGGGGCTTACATTCTGCTGGAGAAGATGGACAATACACAAATAAGTCACATACACTATGTCAGGTCGTAACAAATGCCACAGGAAAAATGAAGCAAGGTGAGGGGGTTAAAGAGAAATGGGAGGTGGGTGCTCTTTCGTCTGTGGGGGGGTTAGGAAAGGGTTCTCTAACGAGGTGGTGTTTGAGCAAAGCCCTGATGAAGGTGAAGAGGAAGCTGTGGGGAGCTTCCCTGCTGGCGCAGTGGTTAAGAATCCACCTGCCAATGCAGGGGACATGGGTTCTAGCCCTGGTCCGGGAAGATCCCACATGCCGTGGAGCAACTAAGCCTCTGCGCCACAACTACTGAGCCTGCGCTCTAGAGCCCTCGAGCCACAACTACTGAGCCCGTGCACCACAACTAGTGAGCCTGCACTCTAGAGCCCGTGAGCCACAACAACTGAGCCCATGCGCCTAGAGCCCGTGCTCCTCAACAAGAGAAGCCACTGCAGTGAGAAGGTCACACACCGCAACGAAGAGTAGTCTCCGCTCACCGCAACTAGATAAAGCCAGTGCACAGCAACGAAGACCCAGCACAGCCAAAAATAAATAAATAAAAAACAAACAAACAAACGCCGTGTGGCCATCTGGTGGAGAGCATCAGCAGGGAGACCGGGCATGCAGAGACCTGGGTGGCCGCTGCTGGGGGTACTTGGTGAACAAGAAGGAGGCCAGTCTGGCTAGAGCCTAAGGAGCGTAGGAGACGGGAGTGCGGTAGGTCACTCCGGGCCTCAGAGGCCATTGTGAGGACTTCGGATTTAACTCTGAGCTGGGAAGCCGTGGAGCCTTAGAGCAGAGGTGTAACCTGATTGGACCAACACTGAGTGAATGCTCAGGCTGCTATTGGAAAACATTCGGGGGAGCTGGGACTGGGACGGTGGCAGCAGGGAGGGGCTCTGGAGGAACCCAAGGGAGGGATGAAATGACTTTGATGAGGGTGGGGGACGAGATGGTGGAGAGTGGTTGGATTGGGCTGTACTTTGAATATTGAACAGACAGAAGATACTGAAGAACTGACTATGGGATGTGACAGAAATTAGCATAATTCTAAGGGTTTTAGATTGAGCAGCTGGCTGGATGTTGGTGCCACTTGCTGAGATGCAGAGAATGCTGAGGAAGAAGCAGGCTCGGGATAGGAATGGGAATCAAGGTTGTGTGCATGTTAAGTTTGAGATGCCTGCCAAATTTCCAAGTAGAAATGTCAAATAAGCAGTCGGTTTTACGGGTTCAGAGGAGAGAAAATAAATTTGTGCACCAGTGATGATCTCTACGTAAAATGGATACTTAAAGCCGTGGTACTGGGGGACATGGAGGGCAGAGACTTTCAAAGTGGGTTGTGTCTCATTAATGGGTCATGAAAACAATACAGTGGGGACCAGCAACTTTAAAGAATGAGAGAACAGAAAACGTCAGAATATTTCAGTAGTAAAGGTAACTTGTGACATTTTTCAAAAATTACATTTACGGGGCTGGGTGGTGGTGGTGGGATGAATTGGGAGATTGGGATTGACATATTTACACTAATATGTATAAAACAGATAACTAATAAAAAATATCAAATAGAAGTGGAGAGCAAAAAAAACAAAGTACACAGTCTGCTTCCCCTAAGCGCTACCAGTATAATTTGCATTTAAGTTGCTTACGTGCAGTCTTGAGCAATAGATTCTAAAAGCTACAAAATTTTGATTGATTGAAATTAAAAATAGCTTTATTGTTAAGAAAAATTACATTTACATAAACTATATAGAGAACTGTGTGTACGATTTAAAAAGTTAGGAAGCCACTGATGTTCAGGGAGTGGATGTAGATTGAGAAGAGACCCAAAGACTAAGTGACCCTGTGGCCATTTCAACATGCGAAAGGTGGGGATATGTGAGGGACCAGTAAAGGACACAGGAAAGTATCTGTAGAGGCCAGAGGAGAACCAGGAGGATGGTGTCCCAGGGCCGAGAAGAGGCGTGGTGGGCTGACTCGAGCTCTGGGTTGGTGGAGGAAACTAGGATTGAGAACTGGCCATTGGATTTGACAGTGTGGAAATCACTGTGTCCTTGATGAGATGTTTATGTGGAGCAGTGGGAATGAAGCCTAATTGTTGTAGGTTTCAAGGACAGTGGGAGAGGAAGTCACGACCACAAGCACAGACCGTTCTTCTGGGGAGTGGAGTACACTAGTCAGAGGAGATGGGGACAGGGCAGGGTTTTTAAAGATGAGAGCCTACGTCAGTGGGAATAGTTCATTTTGGGGGAGGGACTGATGCAGGAGGAGAGGACCAGTGCAGGAGGCAGTGTGTGTGGTGGAATAAAGGGGGTGGGATCGGTGCACACGGGTTGCTTCACGTGGGCGTGTTCATCGTCACGGGGGGAGGGCAGATGAGATGGGTATTGACATGATCGTAGGAGCTTATGGAAGAATGCTGAGGTGAAGAAACTGAAAGCCACGTCAAAAGAGAAATGGTTGAAGGAACTGAGGAGGATGTGAAGATAGCAGATGTTTGGACGGCTGGCCTGTAAAAGAGGAACTAATTTTGTTCTGGATACTTCCAAGGGGAAATTTTGGACCATGGAGTAAAAAACTATGGGGTCTTCTACCTAGAAATTGTGTCCTTGGGAAATTAACATTTCAAGCTGCTCAAAGATGGTGAAGACTGCTTCACAAGGTAGAAAGCCACCTGTCGGTTCAGCTGTTTGTGTGTTGTGGTTGGTACACAGAAGATGCAGGTGTGGGGTGGCTGGTCACACTGGGTGGTCCTTCGGATCTTGACCATCGTATATTTTGTGATTCATGGCGGTTGGTATTAGGCAGACCAGACAACTGAGAAACCCCAGATTCGGTGCCACGTTAACCTCTTGCCAGCAGTTCATGTGTTTACAAAGCTGTTGCTGCAGGGTCTGCCCCCAGGAGCAGGAGATACCAGAGGTGTTTCCCTACAGCTCCACAGCCGTCCTTGCGGGAGTATCGGGACCCCGTTGGGCTGCCGCAGCTGTGGTGTTCTCTGAGCCCCTGTCCAGCAGTGGCCCTCGAGGTCACCCTGCACAGCTGCCAGGCAGACCACTTCCCGAGCCTGCACAAGTGCAGGTGGCTGGGTAGTCCTCTAGTCAGCAGAACCTCATTGAGCACCTACTATGTGCCGGGAACTGGGTACACAGTGCCGAGCTACGTGGACCGGGGCCTGCCCTTGTGCAGAAGAACAGCTTTTGGTTGCGCTTTCCCACAACCTCAGTGAGCCTCTCTCCCCAGCCAGAGGCCCTTTCCTCATCCTGACAGCCTGGATCATAACAAGGCTCTCAGACTTGTGGGCAGGAAGGGGTTGGTCTTTTGGTCTCTGTCCCTCAGCTCTGGACCCTTGGTAGTGGATAGGTTGAGATTCACCTCCTGTCCTGCCCTGAGTTCCTGCAGCGAGTGGAGTAGCATTGGGTGATTCAGAAATGCTTTGTGATCACCTCCTGAGAGGTGCTGATGCTGGCTCAGGTGCGAGAGCTGCTGAGGGATGCAGGCTGGGGAGCGCTCAGCCTTTCAGCCGCCACTCGGAGGGTCACTGTGACCCCAGAGTGCCCTGACCTCCATTTAAGAAAGGGCTCCATTTCAAAGGAGCCCATACAGCGATGAATTGTGAGAAGAAAAAGAATCTTGTATTGTGTGTCCTTGCTAAGTTCACCCGGAGCGCTCCTCCCGGAGGTTCTGGACCAGGGATGTCGTTCTAATGAGCTCTTGTTTCTCAAGCTGTGTTCTCAGGTGGTTCTTCCGTCAAATGGCTCTGGCCTTGGGCTCTGGATGCAAAACTTGGCAGCACCATTTTCCTGCTGTGTGACGTTTAAACGTCTTTAAGCAGCAGTTTTCCACCTGCAAAATGCAGGTGGTAGATTGTGGTGACGGTGGAGATGCGGTGTGGATCTGACCGCCAATAAGTATTCAGTGTTGGCTGTTTTCACTGTCACTGACAGTCCTTGTATCTTTCTTGTTTGAACATCTGAGTTTGGCAGGAACTTGCCCACTGGGGTGTTATCCTTTAGCCCCTCCTGCCCAATGCCATTGTCACACCTTCTGGGACAAGTGGAGTGGGGAGGGTGAAGAGTGAGGGAGGGACAAAGGAAGTTTTACAACATTTTTCTTTCAAAGGACAGAGCTGTCTGAGTTCTCTCATTCTGTTATAGTAGCCACTTATTTAGCTGAGTATAACCTTTTGTTGATGGGATTATAAACTACTAGATAATAACAACACTCCTGCCATTTACTGGGTCTTGCTGTGCGTCTGGCACTGCTACACATTTTGCACTCATTACCTCAGTTCCTGCAAAACCCTGTGATTCATTGGACATTACCTTCACTTTGCAGGTGAAGATACTCTTCCTGAGACACTGGGGCTGGGGCATTGTTCTTTTTGACTCTTTGTTTTCCCGGGTTATTTGGGACAGACATTGGCGTTTGCATCGGCATCAGCCATTATGTTTACTGGTGTTTGGTTCTGACTTGGACTTGTTAGTGTTTGCTTGGGGTGACAGAGACAGAGGTCATTACTTTTCTTTTTTTTTTTTAAGTTATGTTTTAGATATATTTTATTTTTTTTGACCCTTCAATATTTTATTTTTTTAATGATCCCATTGATATATATTTAAAAATTTTTTTTATTGAAGTATAGTTGATTTACAATGTTGTGTCAATCTCTGCTGTACAGCAAAGTGACTCAGTTATATACATATATACATTCTTTTTTTTATGTTCTTTTGCATTATGGTTTATCACAGGATACTGAGTATAGTTCCCTGTGCTATACATTAGGACCTTGTTGTATATCCATTCTAAATGTAATAGTTTGCATCTACCAACCCCAAACTCCCAGTCCATGCCTTTCCCTCTCCCCCTCCCCCTTGGCAACCACAAGTCTGTTCTCTATGGGCAGAGGTCATTTCTGACTCCTTGGTCAATTGTGTAGGTGTTTTTCCTGAAGAAATAGGTTGCTGTCAAAGAAAGTAAAATAAAAAGTTTTGAGAAGATACAACATTAGGGGTTAGCGTCTTTCAGAATTGGAGACTTGGAAGAGAACCCAGAGGTCATGGTCCAGGCTCTTCTCAGACCCCTCTAGAGAGGGCCATTCCACCTCCTAGAATAAGGCAGTGTGAGAATCCATAACAAAAGCGCTGCATTTTTGCTAGTTGCTCTCCCCTGCCCAGGCTGACTGTGTTCTTAGACACCCCATTTTGGTGGCACATTAGATAGAACTCTCCTCTGTAACATCCCCCCGCTTCTCCTCCACCTCCCCCAGCCACGCAGGGACCTCCAGACAGACTCCCACTAGGGATTCTTTTCCCTTGTCAACTCCACAGAAACTAGAGTGTTCCCACTGCAGGTCAGGCTGAAGCTGCAGAGACCCGGTCCCTGCCCTGATGAAGCCCTGAGGTGGTGGAGGAGAGAGCCATTCCAGTCACGCGCTTGTGGAATCGCAGGCGCGGATGAGGACCGGTGCGTGGGACTAAAGAGCAGATCCGTGGAATGGGGAGGGGCATGGGGGCTGGTTTCCGGTGTCCTCAGCATCCCGCCGAGTGTCCATTTGATGCTAAATAGGATGGAAAGTCAGAGAAGAACTAAGGATGGAACAAAGGCAGCAACAAGAATTGTGAGAAGGACTGCTTTCCTTCTTGTATTTTGAGCTTGCTTCCTTGGGACCTAGAGAACCTTATCTTGGGGCCATGAGAGATGAGAGGCCTTTGAGACAGGAGCTGGGAAGCAGTTGGGGCGACGAGGAGTTTCATTACCAGACAGTCTGATTCAATCAGATGCCCCAGGCGAGGGAGTCAGTGTCCCCATCCACAGATGGTGGTGGCCTGAGCGGCTCTTTTGCAGAAAGACTGACCAAGAACTCAAGGCATTTGGCTACTTTGGTCCTTGTTTCTGTAAAACATGAAGGAATATCTGTAATCTGAAGTGCATTTGTCATCTAATTTTCCTCCTAATGACATTGTAAAACATGTCTTCCTATCTGCCTTCCTTCTAAGGTCTGTTTAGACAAGTCATGCCTCTGACTGCATGGGCTAGGAAAGGAGCATTTCATAGATCCTTTGTAAGAGTCAGATTTGCACATGCGCCAGTATATTAGTGGTGCAGTGGCTAGGGAGAAAATTAACCAAACTTGGCTCTGATTTCTTACTCTTGAAGTATAATTCTTATTTTGTTGTTTTGATTCTCTTTCCTTTTTATATTTTTAAAGGTAAGTCTCCCCCACCCCTCAAATAACCACCCATCTATTCTAAGAGCTAGAGACTGAGTGTTCTCAAACCAGCCATGAGTCAGTGACAACCTTTTACTCTTATAAATAGAAACATAAACTCTGTTCCTGCATGCACTTCATAGGCTGTCTCTCTAGCACTTTCCTCCACAGCCAAGGAGTGTGCTTCTGAGTCAGCAGTCAGCTGCTGTGGGACGGAACTCGCAGGCCATTGCCGGTGGCAGAGATCGCACTGACATGCTGAGAGCTGGCCTCACCTCTTCTCGTCTCTCCTCAGGCTCCTCACTTCCCTTGTCCCTTCCTTCCACACCTTGACTTTTCAGTCCTCAGGATTTCTGGCACCTTCCGGCCAGGTTTCCTGGTATGTAGGCTCCTGCGCTTATGACTGTTGATTTTCCCTGGCTAGTGGGACGTACAGCACATGGGGGTGGTCCAGGAGAGGCCCGGAGGAGCACGACCTGGGTTTGACGTTCAGGAATGAGGGCATGAGGGCGATGGCGGGAGTGGTCCTTCTGCCGTCTGCCCAGCTGCTCTTAGCGTGACCCCAGTGCCAGGTAGTCCCCAGGCTGCACGAGGCTGTCCCGCCAGCAGAGCTGCAGAACAGACAGTGGAGTGTCTTCTGCTACGGCCACTTGGCTTGCAGAGGGGGAAAGCTGAGGCAGCCCGAGGGAATTGGTCTTGTGTAGTCTTACCTCGGGTGCCTGTCACATTGTTCCAGGAACCAGCTTCCCTCTACTTATCTGTTGTCATTAGTGACCTGCAGGTGGAACTCTCTTACACTGGGCACTTACTCCCTGTCTGCCTCTTGCAAGCAGGCTCTCTGCAGCTGTCCGGGAGCGGCTGGAACCTGTTCGTTTGAAAGTGTTTTGCATCAGCAGAAGGATTGGGGGCCAGTTATTAACGAAGGTGTTCATCTGTGGTGAGATTTGGTTTGAGCAAGTGCTCAGCTCTTTGGAAGTAAATGTTTATTTCAAACAGGGTGGGCTACAGCCAACCAAGGGGGTGTTAGCCCACACATCAGAATTCTTTGAAAATAAATGCCCGAGACTCTTTTAGGGTGGGGTGAGACAGGGGAAAGGCCTTTAGAAATGCATGTCGCAGGATCTTGAGCGTGTTGGTGTCAGCTAGAACACGGTGGTACCTCGGGCTCCAGATCCTGGCAGGAAGTGGAAGGTGGCTGCTGCTGTTTAGGAACAAAGAAAAATCATTTTCTTTCTTGACGAGAGGCAGAGAGATCAGAGCCGGTGTGTTCAAAGCTTTCTAAACACTGTGACTCTGGTGGAGTTCGAGAGAGCTGTGCATACAGGTGGGGCACGCAGGGGCAGGAGGGCTGTCTGCTGGCCTCACGAGCAAAGCAGATAAAGCCGCAGAGGCCCCGCCGGGCAACACCCGGGACCCTTGTTTCTAGTCGTGGGTTATTACCCTTTCTTCTGCTTCTGGCTGAGCATGTTTGGTTTTCTCTGCCACTTACAAGCCGTCTTTTGACTACCTGCAGTTTCTAGGATAAGCATTGACTTGTAAGAAGAAGAATGGGCTCTTCTTAGAAACTTTAAAATATTTATCTTGCTGCTTAGCGCTACCTAGAATAAACTTTTATTTAGGGGAAACTGAAGGTTAGCTCCAGTTAATTCCATTTCTTGTTGGACTCTTGGCCACCTGGCTGTTGGGACAAGCTGTTGTTCAGCAGTGTGCATAGGAGGGGTTGTTGAGTTAGTGATGTATTTGAGATGAGAAGCCAAGTCAGTGTGTTTCAGGTAAAGAATTAACCATCTTCACCTCGGCCTCCACAGAACAAGTGCTGTGTCTGTTGACACAGAAAACACAAGAGGAAAGTGGCAGTTCCTGGTATTTAGGTATTGCCTTCTCTCAGGAAACCACCCACACCTCCAGTTGGTTCAGTTCAACCTTATAATACGTGGTAAAGTGTGGAAAGAAGCAGAATCTTATTCCCGCTTCCCAAGGGGGCTTCTCCCGCCTGTAAGAGCTTCAGGACGGGACGTGGGGCTCTTCCAGGCCTGGGGAGGCAAGCAGAGGGTCTCATCAGCACATAGGTTGGTGGCTCCCTTTGCCCTGGGCTGGTTCACTAAACAGTGGGTCACGTCTCACTTCCACCCCCCCTCCTCCCCCAACACAGTAG
This sequence comes from Balaenoptera acutorostrata, assembly GCF_949987535.1. NCBI lineage: Eukaryota > Metazoa > Chordata > Mammalia > Artiodactyla > Balaenopteridae > Balaenoptera > Balaenoptera acutorostrata. The sequence goes on along the minus strand of NC_080074.1, from coordinate 106,979,882 downwards.
ATCAGCAGCTCCCTTCCTCCATCCCCTGCCATCTCCACGAGCAGGTCCTCTTTAAAGCAGAGCTCTGGCGCAGCCCTGTTTGTCACCCGACGGGAAGTCGCCTGGAGCCCCGGGCGTGAGTCCTGTGGCTGGGAGGGTTTTCCCACACTGAACGCCGGGCATCCACTCTCACCTCATCTAACGCGAGGGAGAACTGAGGCCGAGTGGGGCAGCCCGGGCCCGGCGCGCGTGGACCCAGGGCCGAGGTGCTGCTCGTCTTGTTGCCCTGCCCTGCTTCTCTGCTCGCCCTGTTCCAGCCTCTGGCCCTTTGCCTCCCGCCCCCAGCAACAGTTCTCCGTAGTGATGACAAGTAAGCGTGGTACAGACCCAAGGCAGGGAGTGGGTGAAGGAGCGCATGCGGGGCCCCTCCCTTCTTGAAGCTTCTCCCAGCAAACGTAGGCTGGTAGGTGCTGGAGGTTTTTGATAAGTGGGAGGTATAGACAGCATCATTACTGCTGTCAGGTTTCTTTGTGGGCAAAATGGAATGGCTGTAAAATCCTCCTACCTGCCACGTGCCGTCTGCATGGCAGGACTTCAGTCCCTAAACGCCGACCTTGGCTCTGCTCTCAGACCTCTCCGTTGCGCCTCAGAAGCTCTTCAGAGCGCTCGTCCTTGGCTGCCAGCCCCTCCCTCGCTGAGTCCAGATCTCCCCCGGAGCCCAGGGCTCCCCCGTGTCATCTGACCAGCCTTCACAGGTCAGCCACCACCTGTGTGCTGTGCCCCCCGAGCCGACTCAGCCGACTGCCTGGTGAGCCCCTCCACTGAGGCAGCTCAGCTGTAACAGGGTACCCGCCACAGATGAGGGCTTCTGTTTGTAATCCCTCGGCCTGGGCTCACCACTCACCCCACGGGAGACATCCCTGACCCTTTCGTCTGTAAGAGTCCCTTGCAAGCCTTCCCGTTTACTTCCTTTTCCACGTCCTGTGCTTCCCGCCTGCCTGGCTGACACCAATTCATCCTGAAACCCTCAGCTGTCGTCCCTCAGAGGCTCATCCTGGGTGAGGATCCCTCCCCCATGATGTAGGCGCTCTTCCTCTGTGTTCCCACATCCCTTGAGCCTGTCTCTCTCTGACGCTTAGCAGGGCACATCTAAGCTTCTGTTCACCCGCTAAACTGCAAGAGCCTTGAAAGCAACCGCAGTCTTCCTCATTTCTCCATCCGCGGTGTCTCAGACGGTGCCTGGAGTCTAGAGGACCGGCAGCTTATTACGCTTGTGTAACGAACGCCTGCAACACTTAGGAAGTGCACTCTGGAAAGAGTTATGTCTCCTAGAAAACGTTTCTAGATGCAGCTTTGGATTTGCTAACCGTTCCTCTTTCTTTCTTTATTAGATTAACGTGACGGCATCAGGTGGATCGACAGCCCCCCCACCGCCCCATTTGTCAGGGGCCTGAGAGTGGGGAGACATGGAGGAGCGTAAGAACGAGGCGACGAATCGGGCTCACATCCTCTTTGACCGGTTCGTGCAGGCCACCACTTGCAAGGGGACCCTCAAGGCCTTCCAAGAGCTCTGCGACCACCTGGAACTGAAGCCTAAGGACCACCGCTCCTTTTACCACAAGCTCAAGTCCAAGCTCAACTACTGGAGAGCCAAGGCCCTCTGGGCAAAGCTGGACAAGCGGGGCAGCCACAAAGACTACAAGAAGGGAAAGGCGTGCACTAACACTAAGGTAGGGGCAGCCGCCCAGGCCCTGGGCACTGACCCAAGGACTCAGCTGGAGAAGGAGAGAGCACTGGGTGGAGGTAGCCTGGTGAGGACAAGGCTGCTTAGGCCACAGCCTAGGGAGGCCGTCAAGCTCACACTGCGGCAGAACTTTGTGGATCCACTACCTGTGTGCATTCATTCGACTGTTCTGTGTGCCCCATTCTTATCCCGTGGATTCACATAGGAACATTCGGGGTTTCAGCTACTGAGAACAACCCTGAAGTCAAACACCGTAGGAGTTGTTTGATTTTGCTGAGGTTCTAGTTGAATCTCAGACTGTTAGGAGGATGCAGGCCTCTGAGCAAAGAGGTAGCCAGGCCCTGTCAGTGTCCTGTCTGACCGTGGCAGCCTGGTGCTGGGCAAAGTCATTGTTCCAGACTCAGCCTCTGGTAAGGTGTAGAGTATTTGCCAACTTGGGGATTTTCTTCCCACAGGCTTCAGACCTCTTTTCATCCATTTTCCAGAAGTCTATCTTGATAAGCAAGGGCTTTGTAAACTAAAGTATTTCTTTTGCTTTCTTCACAATCGAGAGAAATAGAGTTTCTATGAAACGGGTAGGCCTGGGGAAAGACCCGAGATGCGCAGTCACCTGTGCAGGGGGAGGCGTGGGGAGAGGAGAAAGGTAATATATTCCTGCTCTTCTCCTTAGTAAGACCACTTTCTGTGAGAAGTTCGGAAAAGCTAGCAGGGAAATGAAGTTGCAGATGACTTTATGGCTGTTGTTACTGTCCTTTCAGGAGCCTTAACTTGCCCTGTGTTGGTTTGCATTTGGGTAGATATTCATCCACAAAATGCAAGTAATTCAAGTGCGCTCTAGAGTTTTTATATATATATAAAAATTTATTTATTTATTTTTGGCTGCATTGGAGGGGCTTCCCTGGTGGTACGGGGGTTAAGAATCTGCCTGCCAGTGCAAGGGACATGGGTTTGAGCACTGGTCCGGGAAGATCCCACATGCCGCGGAGCAACTAAGCCTGTGTGCCACAACTACTGAGCCTGCGCTCTAGAGCCCGTGAGCCACAACTACTGAAGCCCGCGCACCTAGAGCCCATGCTCTGCAACAAGAGAAGCCACCACAATGAGAAGCCCGCACACCACAATGAAGAGTAGCCCCCGCTCGCTGCAACTAGAGAAAGCCTGTGCACAGCAACACAGACCCAACACAGCCAAAATAAAAAATATAAAATATAAAACTATAAATAAATTAAAAATATAAAAATATAAATAAAAATTAAAAATATAAAATTAAATTAAAATTTAAATTAAAAATAAAAATTAAAAATATAAATAAATAAATTTATATGGAAAAAAATTTATATGGAATAAATAAATAAATAAATTTATATGGAAAAAGAATAAAAGGATAAAAGGAATTGGAAGCCAGAAACAGTGCATGTCTTTCTTCTGAATGTGCATGCCAACTAGTTAAGTGTGCGGTCTCACCCTGAGTACTTCTCTAGAATATGGATCTTCAAGATCATTTCCCTGGATTTTCAGGCTAAAGTTGGTGATTTTAGAACTCTTTTCTGCACATAAATCTTAGGCTCTTGAAAATTACCACCTGGGAGTCTCTCAAGTGGTAGGTCCATTCCAGGACCCTAAGAATGCTTGGCTGTGTATTTAATGATCTGTGCCTCCGTGGACAGAGATCTGCTTGACTTAGAAACCTTCCAGAAGGTTTTCTCCTGTTGTTGAGAGATGAGATGTGATCTCCATATTGTGTGTTGATGTGAGGACCCAGGTAATGTGATCTGCAGGTGCCGCGTCTGAGTTTCTGTCTAGCACTTACAGTTAAGTCTCCTCCATCCAGAGCGCCCACAGCTTTTCTCTGAAGCCATTGCAGGCACTCCGCTCTGACCCGGATGGGTTTGAAGGTTTCTTGGTCATGGGGAGCATAGCCCTACTGGGGGGCTTTAGGGAATGATGGTTATGCGCTCAAGAGGTGCTGCCTTCGCCCTGAAAGCAGCTGTGTTTTTCAGTGTCTCATCATTGGAGCTGGCCCTTGCGGTCTCCGCACAGCCATCGATTTATCCTTATTGGGAGCTAAGGTGGTCGTGATTGAGAAACGAGATGCCTTCTCCCGCAACAATGTCTTGCATCTCTGGCCATTTACCATACACGATCTGCGAGGCCTGGGTGCCAAGAAGTTCTACGGCAAGTTCTGTGCTGGAGCCATTGACCACATCAGTAAGTAAAATCAGTTCTCCTGTAGGATCCCACCCCTACCCTCTACTCATCTTTCAGGAGAAAGAGGCAGGCAGGTTACCGGAGGAATTCGTACTCAGCAGCCCAGTGTGTGCTGACCTCCTTAGTATCTACTGTGTAGAAAATACACTCAGCTTGGAGTCAAAATACCTGCCCTCCAGTGGTTCTGTAACCTGAGATTCTTAACTACCGGTGTGTCTCCTATGAAATGAGTTTAGCTTAAGGAATTCTAACATCCTGAGCGCTTACTGAGCACTGGCAGTGGGTGGGATAGGATTGGGGCCAGGCTAGGAAACAGACTGCCAGTTTGGGCTTTGACCCTCTGGTGGCTCTTAGTCCGATGGGAGAAGCACGAGGTACGCGGCTTGCTGTGATGTGCTAGGTGGGTACTCTCCTAATGTGAGAAAAAACACTCTGGGGATGGTCCTGGGGAGCCACAGTGATGGAAGAAGCAGACTCCTAGTCTGGCTGTGAATGGCAAGTAGATAGTGGGATCCCTTTGCCCGAGTGATTCTCGTGAGGTCTGCAGCGTGGAGGGCTCCTGCTCTCCTCCTGTCCCCTCCAAGCTCAGCCTGGGCCTGTGCTCGAGGCAGTAGAAGTTAATGCAGACGGTGCTTTTGTTTTCATGCCGCTCTGAAAAGCGGTTCAGAACAGACTGTTGTCTACATTATGAAGTTGAAGTCTTGTCTGTTGATCACCATTAATGATTGCAGGACAGCCTTATCAAGGAACTGTTGTTCTGAGCTCCTCAGATGTGTCCTGTAAACATTCAGCTACTCAACCCTTTGCTCTTTGAAGCAGTTGTGCCAGTTTATCAGACGCTGGCCAGCAGATGCCACATTCCACCGGCAGCAGAAGCACTCTGTGCATCTGTCGGGCTGTAATGGGTAGCAGCCATCTGCAGGAATGAGATGCGCTAGCAGGGGATTTAACAAGTCTTTGGGAGTGTGACGTGGAAGGGTGGAAAGTGGGGGAGATAGCCGAGACGGCTGCGTGGAGGACTAGCACGTATTCCTAGCACATTGGTCACAGCCTGTAGGCAGTCGGTGTTAACAGAGGACCGAGGTCAGTGTGTCAGCGGACTTGTCTGCCTTGTGTGTGGCAGGATTTGTCTTGGAGCTGAGAGGGTCCCACATCAGGGCCCAGACTTTCTCTCAGTGTACCTGGGGCCGTCCGTGTCTGGCACCTGGGAACTACTCATTGGACACTGAACAAATAAATAAGTCTCACTATGATAATGAGCAAGATTTTCAATCATTTTGAGCCTTAGTTTCTGCAGCCGTAGACCAGTGGTGGGAGGGGGAATGGTAAGAGACTAAGGCTGGTTTCAGGGATCCCCTCTCAGCATGTAAGAGTGTGTGAAGATCAGTGAGGGAACAGGCTGAGAGAGAGATGCCGTGGGCAATTCAGGAAGCAGGGCAGCCCTTTGTGTCCAGTTGGAAGCACCCCTGGGGGTGCCTATCTTCTGCCTCCTGTGATGAGTCCTGTCAGGATCGTAGGTGCTGCTCGGTCGCTGTGGCTCTGTGTCAGGGAGGATGGAAGGGAGAGTCTCCTTCTGTCTCAGAGCTTTTGAGAGGTAGGCCTGCGTGTCTCTCTAGAACATCTCTTGCACTGAGTTGTATTTGCCCTTGAGAAAGAAAGGAAGACGCTATGGAGCATGGCTCGGAAAAGCCGCCTGCTGTAGGTGGCTTTGAGCATCTGGATAAACTCTGCGTTGGTGGACGGGGGGACCGGGGCAGTGATGCTGACTGGTCCTCTCCCCCCGGTGGGCCCTCACTCCTGTAATCTTCCTGTTCACCCAGGTATCCGTCAGCTTCAGCTAATACTTTTGAAAGTAGCATTGATCCTAGGCATTGAAATCCATGTCAACGTGGAATTCCAAGGACTTGTGGAGCCTCCTGAGGACCAAGAAAATGAACGTGAGTGAACAAATGAAGGAGGGATAAAAGGGCCTTGAAGAGGCGAGGAAAGATGAGATCCAGGGAGAAGAGAGGAATCTGAGGGTTGTTTTCAGTTAAAGGGGTGTCTCCATTTGCACAGCCTGTGTCTTTGGAGGGACTTTTGGCTTATGAGGAGGCCTCTGACATAGTATTAGACATTACAGGTGCTTGGATTCGTTATAGGAAGTCGTGTGGTGGGGACGTTCCTTTGTGAGCCTTCCTCGAGGCTTCTTTCTTTGGTCTGTACCCCATGCTTTTACGCCTGGTGTGTTTTTGGCGTGGGGTTTTGTGCAGTCTGCCCACCTGGGTACCTAGAGATGTCTTAGATGTATGAATGGGTCTGGGTGATAACCTTCATTTTGACTTTTCGTCCACAGGGATAGGTTGGCGGGCCCTGGTGCACCCCAAAACCCATCCTGTATCAGAATATGAGTTTGAAGTGATCATTGGAGGGGATGGCCGCAGGAACACCTTGGAAGGTACGGGCAATGCTCCTCTCTCCTTCACCTGCTTCATGTGGAGGAACCCTGCCAAGAGTTTGTGTCTTCAGAGGTCCCACTCCTGAGAATCCTCACGCGTGCGCTGCCTAGGCTGGGTGAACGGCAGGCCCCACCTTCGCCCCGCCAGCTGGTACTGGGCCACTTCCCCAGGGCACAGGGAGACAAGCCACCCGTGAGCAGGGAACATTGCAGGATTAAACCTAAGTTATTAAAGCAGACGGCGTCCCTTTTTATGAAATGGAACCCCTCGTACTGAGTACTGTTCTGGTCCGTCAGATTTCCAGCGGTGTGTTAGTTGTGGGTGACTTTGACGTCTTTCCTGGATTGTTACAGTCTTTGGGAGGTAAACACCTTATTTCCAGATAGGGGAGAGCTGCCCTAAAATCTTCCCATTGATTCCCATCCCCCATATTCCCTAATGTCTTCCTCAGCACCCCTCCTGTGTGACATGATCTTCCTTCTTTAGCCAGCTTTTGCCACCTCTGAAAATTTCTTTCCTTCCAGGATTTCGTCGGAAAGAATTTCGTGGCAAACTGGCCATTGCCATTACAGCAAATTTTATTAACCGAAATACAACAGCAGAAGCCAAAGTGGAAGAGATCAGTGGTGTGGCTTTTATATTCAACCAGAAATTTTTCCAGGAACTGAGGGAAGCCACAGGTTGGTGTCAATGCCTCCACAGCAAAAAGGATAGAAATTTAAATACCGCTTGTGATCTTTCTCTTGGAGGGTTTGGTCGGCGGGGTGGGGGGGGATCATCAGTGTTACTGCTGTGTTGTTTGCCCCTCTGCTCCTTCTTCACTCCCGTGCTTCGTTCTGCGCGTATGCTTTCTGTGTCTCCGTCTCCTACTCTGGTGTCCTTTGTCCTCATTGCAGGGATGGGCTGCTCCTCCAGCCCTCCCCCTGCCCGGCTCTGCATGGTGGTGCCTGACGCCGTCGGCTGTTGGAGGGGAGCTCTGGCTTGTTGAGAACCTGACTCTAGGTGTTGAGTGTGTCTTCTTTTTCCCGAGTTTGTTTGGCTTTGAAGTAAACCACATGCTAGATAGAAATGAGGTTGTTGTATGATAGCTTGTGGATAGATGGATTCACTTAGACATTTTGCTGCAACAAAAATGTGTGGCAAATTCCACTTACCTGTTTTCTGAAAGAACATGGTTTCTTCCCATTGCATCTGTTTTTCAGGTTAATTGAATTAAAGAGCCAGTAGTGCACTCTGTACTTCCAGGCATCCAGTTGTCTGTCCTGCCCGTGAGAGTCTAGGAGATTCCCCCGTTGCCCTGACGAGCATCAAAGAGGTTTAACCTGAGAACTGACTCAAACCCTCTTACTAGAGGTTAACCTCTCCTTTCTTCCCATCCTCGTGTTTCTGCTTCCGATTGATTGCTGTTGCTAGGATAACAGGGTGTCGGGTGAATGCAGAGTAGTGTGAGGATAACCAGAGCTCCCCCCTTTTTGTGAACAAATATGCAGGAAGTGAGGATCAGGCTCAGGTGCCTTTTTTATTTTCTCTTTCCCTGTCTGGAGTTCCACAACCCTGGTCTCTGTGGGCCAGTACAGTCTCTCTGGCTGCCCTAACCCACCTTCATCTCAGCAGAGCCTTACGTGCACGTTTGTTCTCTGTTGGCAGGGATCGATTTGGAGAACATCGTCTACTACAAAGATGACACACACTATTTTGTTATGACAGCCAAAAAGCAGAGTTTACTGGACAAAGGGGTGATACTGCATGTGAGTCACGGATTTCTTTTAAACCTCTTTTTATGTTGTACTGGGTCATGTGATTACCAAGAGAAAGAATTTTATTGTCTGATGAGTTTTTTCCTGCAAGGGGATGAAAATGAGTGCCTCACTCGTCTCCTGGGACCATGTACTTTGTACTCCTCTGATGTTTTTTAGTTTAACTTTTTAAAAAATCTTTTATTATGGAAAATTTCAAGCGTGAACGGAAGCGGAGAGACTTGTGTGATGACCCCGATGTGCCTGTTATCCAGCATTAGCAGTTGTCGGCACGTGGCCAGCACTGTCCCAGGAGTAGCCCAGCCCACTGCCCGCTCCCACTTTGGGCTGTGCAAAGCAAATCTCAGATAGCATTTCACGCATAAATATTCATTTTAATTTCAGGTGATTCTGTTTGTGGTTATGGTGAGTTCCATATATGACCGATTAGTGGTTGGTTAATAGGTCATCTTTTGGGAGGGGGTTATAGAGGGAAGGGAGTTAGACCAAGAAGCAAAAACTGGTGTTTGTGGGAGCCTGAGAACGGTTCTGGTTTTACTGCAGGTATGGTTACAGTGCCTGGATCGGGCTATATTTGGACCTCTTTATGGGCTGACAGTGAGGGCTCTTGTTCACCCAGAGCCAGGGCCAGCTAAGCCTTTTTTCCAGATGACTAATTGTATGACATTCCCTGAGATGATGATCAGAATATGGACTCAGAGAACCACAGGTGGATGGCTCCTTAAGGAGACTTTCTTAAGTCTTACTTGGTCTTGTTGGTCTGGATTTGAGAATTACTGTCCCTGTGTGATGAGTGGAGAGAAGAGGCACCAGATGCGGTGATTCAGGCCTGTGCAGTTCCCAGCGCAGACTGGCGGCTGAATTCAGGGTGTCCTTTGTCTTTGCAGGATGATGATGAGTCGGGTGACTTCAGTCTGAGTTATGGTGCTGCTCTGTCTGCAGGCGGTGCTGGGGAGCTGGGAGCTGGGAGCTCGTGGGCCTCGTGTCTGTATCTCAGCCCCGTGGCCCTTTATGCGTGTGAGGAGAACAGGACAGAGCAGTGGGCACAGCCCATTCTGCCAAAAGCATGAGCAAGATATATTTGGCTGGATGCTTTATCAGTGAGAAATAGCCGGTGAACCCACTGGTACGCCTTGGGACTAAGCTAAGACTTGGAGCCCACGGTGGCCACTTACTAAGTGTTGAACAAACAGTTTCCGGGACCAACCTGAGTATTTGTGTTTGGCTTTTACATCTTGTAGTGCCAGCGGAAAGTACCATCAGGGGCACTTGGAAAGCTTAGGTCCCACTTGAGAAGAAAGACTTGGCTCAGTGTGCCAGGAGCCTCCAAAACAGAAAAGGAGTTTCTCGATCCTTTCTGTGGAAAGCCCTTTTTCTCTCATCATTGTTTTTCTTTGTTGGTGGATTACTGTGGGGCCTTTCAGAATCTTGTGTATTGTTTTGAAAACTTCTGTTCCATTTTCAGTGTATTTCTTCCCGGCCCCCAGGACTCCTATTGCCCCCACCTCCTCATCCCTCTGGCACTGAAGCTTTAAGGTTCTTCCTTTGGGTTCGATGAGCTATGCAAGGTTGAGTGTCCCGTGTAGGTCCAGCTGTTGCCCAGAAGACGGTGATTGCTGATAGCAGCCTGAACTATGAATGCTTTTCAGTTTACAGAGCATCATCACATTAAATCATTGTATTTGGTATTCAGAGCAACTCCGTGAGGTGGAGTGGACTAGAATGAAGAAGCAGTGACTTGTTCCAAGTAAATGGAAAAGCGGGGGCTCTGTTTCTAGGCGGCAAAACCTGTGTTCCTTTAGAAACAGCCTCCCCCCTTTTCTTTTGAGTTTGCATAGAAGACTGCTTTTGGAACAGGGAGGGGAAGGCTGCGGAACTAGGTTCCGTCTGGCACGCGTAACATGGCTGTGGCCGGCGGGCTCTTGCGCCCCTGCCTGGGCGTTTCCATCGAGTCTCTTTTCCCTCTGAGACAGGACTACGCCGACACGGAGCTCCTGCTCTCCCGGGAGAATGTGGACCAGGAGGCCCTGCTGAGCTATGCCCGGGAGGCGGCCGACTTCTCCACCCAGCAGCAGCTGCCCTCCCTGGACTTCGCCATCAACCACTACGGGCAGCCCGATGTGGCCATGTTCGACTTCACGTGCATGTACGCCTCCGAGAACGCGGCCCTGGTGCGGGAGCACAGTGGCCACCAGCTGCTGGTGGCCCTGGTAGGGGACAGCCTTCTGGAGGTGAGTGCTGAGCAGCAGGAGGTGGCAGTTCAGGTTGGAGGCCTGGCGAGGGGGCATCGCACTGAGGGGCAGCTCTGGGGTCCCAGCTGGGGAGCAAGTGTCTACTCCGCCACGCGGTCTAGTGTACAGGGGAGGGCCCCAGGCCACGGGGAGCCCAGGCTTGCCACTGTGGGTGGCAGTTCCGCAGGCTTTGTGACTTGCCCGTCTGCAGGTTGTGAAGTAGGGAAGGGAAGGGCAGGGTACAGCTGCTCTTCAACAGCAAACTCTTTCTCTCCTCCTTAGTTTAGTTTCCCTCTTTTAAAAGGTAATTCAGGTTAATTCTTTGTTTTCTGTTTCTGTAGCCTTTTTGGCCAATGGGAACAGGAATAGCCCGGGGCTTTCTAGCTGCTATGGACTCGGCCTGGATGGTGCGCAGTTGGTCTCTGGGAAGGAGCCCCTTGGAAGTCCTGGCAGAGAGGTAACCGGAGGGGCGTCCTTCCGCGGTGACACAGGAGGGTCAGTGGTTTTCTCCTCAGGCAGAGTTCAGGTTTCTCTTTCCTTCTTCATTAATGATGTTTTTATGTTTAGGAGAGGGAAGGCAAGATAGGTATTCATAAAATCATAGAAACCTAAAGATTATATAATCTAAGTGATGTTCTCTTATCTCTTTCAAATCAAATTTGTTACTGATGAGTGGTATCTGAATCTTTGTGTAACATTGAAGGATGCTCTCTGATTCCTTTGTGTCAGCTACATGAACAAATAAATTTCTATTGGCCAAAAGATACATTCGGTTTTTTCCCTAAGATGGCTCTAGTAGCACTTAGTTGTCTTTAACTTCATTCGAAACAATTTTGTTAGATTGTATGTGACAGCTGTCATATCAGCCTGCATTTTAAAAAAGACTTATTGGGACTTCCCTGGTGGCACAGTGGTTAAGAATCCGCCTGCCAATGCAGGGGACATGGGTTCTAGCCCTGGTCCGGGAAGATCCCACATGCCACAGAGCAACTAAGCCCGTGCACCACAGCTACTGAGCCTGCACTGTAGAGCCCTCGAGCCACAACTACTGAGCCCGCGTGCCACAACTACTGAAGCCCGTGCACCTAGAGCCCGTGCTCCACAACAAGAGAAGCCACCACAATGAGAAGCTCACACACTGCAATGAAGAGTAGACCCTGCTCGCCAGAACTAGAGAAAGCCTGCGTGCAGCAACGAAGACCCAGCGCAGCCAAAAATAAATAAGTAAATAAAATAAAATTTAAAAATTAAAAAAAAAGACATCAAAATTGGTGAATTTTTGTGTAGCCATTTTAATATTGAAGATGGAAGAAAAAAAGCAACATTTTCAGCATATTATGCTTTATCATTTCTAGAAAGGTAAAAACACAACTGAAACACAAAAAAAGATTTGTGCAGTGTATGGAGAAGGTGCTGTGACTGATTGAACATGTCAAAGGTGGTTTGCAAACTTTTGTGCTGGAGATTTCTCGCTGGACGATGCTCCACGGTTGGATAGACCAGTTGAAGTTGATAGTGATCAAATCGAGACATTAATTGAGAACAATCAACGTTACACCACGAGGGAGATAGCCAACATACTCAAAGTATCCAAATCAAGCGTTGAAAATCATTTGCACCAGCTTGGTTATGTTAATCGCTTTGATGTTTGGGTTCCACATAAGTTAAGCGAAAAAAACCTTCTTGACCATATTTCCTCATGTGATTCTCTACTTAAACGTAGCAAAAAATTCCGTTTTTAAAACAAGTTGTGACAGGCGATGAGAAGTGGATATTGTCCCATAATGTGGAACGGAAGAGATCGTGGGGCAAGCGAAATGAACCACCACCAACCACACCAAAGGCCAGTCTTCATCCAAAGAAAGTGATGTTGTGTAAATGGTGGGATTGGAAGGGAGTCCTCTATTATGAGCTCCTTCTGGAAAACCCAACGATTAATTCCAGCAAGTACTGCTCCCAGTTAGACCAACTGAAAGTGGCACTCGACAAAAAGCGTCTGGAATTAGTCAACAGAAAACGCATACGCTTCCATCAGGATAACGCAAGACCACGTGTTTCTTTGATGGCCAGGCAAAAACTGTTACAGCTTGGCTGGGAAGTTCTGATTCATCTGCTGTATTCACTAGACATTGCACCTTTGGATTTCCATTTATTTTGGTCTTTACAAAATTCTCTTAATGGAAAAAATTTCAGTTCCCTGGAAGACTGTAAAAGCCACCTGGAACAGTTGTTTGCTCAAAAAGATAAAAAGTTTTGGGAAGATGGAATTATGAAGTTGTCTGAAAAATGGCAGAAGGTAGTGGAACAAAAGGGTAAATACGTTGTTCAATAAAGTTCTTGGTGAAAATGAAAAATGTCTTTAGTTTTTACTTAAAAACCGAAGGCACTTTTTGGCCAACCCAATACATGAAAATAGTGCGTTTAATCATCCTGTCCTTAACTAGAGAGACTTGTACTAGTGAAATCAGTGTGGTAGCAGGGGATGTACTAACATAAGAGAAGAAATTAACAGTGACTTCGAATCCAAAGGGAAACAACAAAGTGCTTGTGAACATTGACTCTCAACGGTCAGATATTGTGAAGCAGATAATTGCAGGTGAGGTGAGGTCTCGGATTTGCTTGCTAATAAAGAACAAGTGCCTTGACCAGAACTAGAGAAAGAGGATTTGCTGGATGAAATTAGTGGTCGATACCATTTTTTAAGTCTGTTACCTGAGGTACTCTGGGTAAATTTGGTGGCAAGTTTTTTTCATCAGTGATTTTCTTAAAAATTAAACATTGGCCTACTTGCTAAAACAGCGCAGCAGTAAAGTAGAGTGAGGCTTGGCTCCCTGCCCACAGCAGTGGACTTGCCCTTCTCCTTGGCCCCTAGCAGTCTGGTGCCTGTGGGATCATTGAGATGGTGGGGATGGGAAGCCAGGGCTGATGGGGGGTTGGAGGCAACCCGTCAAGGAGGAGGACTTGTCCCACCCTGGACTGTCAGAAAATAGAAATATTATCAAAGGAGAGGGAGGAGCTTCTGGTGCCGTCATTGCTCTGAGCGCACTGCTGTTCGTCGTTGCAGGGAAAGCATTTATAGGTTGCTGCCTCAGACCACCCCCGAGAATGTGAGCAAGAACTTCAGCCAGTACAGCATAGACCCCGTCACCAGATACCCCAACATGAACGTCAGCTTCCTCCGGCCAAGCCAGGTGAGCGCCCCTGGCCCATCATCCGTGTCCCGGCCCCGGTCAGGACCAGTCAGACGCCGTGAATACCGGCGCACCCAGCGTCCCTTCACAATCCAAGCAGACGTCTTCCTCAGTTGGCTGAGGGAGGCATCTGCCGTCAGCAGGCTGGCCAGCTGGGGCAGCGGGTTTTCTGATGACCGGAGGGCTCTGTCCCATCTCCTGGTTCCCGTGGACGGGGCAGGAGCTCAGCCCTCGTCCTCTAGTCAGGACGTGCAGCAAGCACCTGCGTCACTGCCACCGGTCACCGTGACCCGGGGGCCGCCACTCACCTTCCCTGAACTTGTTTCCCCATCTGTACCATGGAGGTCACCATCCCTGCTGCTCCCAGGATCGTTGTGCAGGCAGACAGCACGGGTCGCTTGAGACAACTTGGAAAGATAAGGCCCTCTGCAAGTAAAAGATACTGCCGGCCAACTCAGAATGTCTAAAGCCTTGTTACTACACTGAGAGTGACATTTTACAAAGCATAATAATCCCAGGGAGCCCAACAATGCTGAGAAAGCAGCCCATTCAACGCATTTGCCTGTGTTCTAGAGTAATTTTTTGTTCACTTTACATCCAGGCCTCTGTGTTTGTGGGGGAAACCCGCTGTCACTGGGCGGCAGTAATGGCCCAGCAGAGACTGTGCGAGGGCCCTCCGTGGCTGTCTCTGAGCACAGGTTCTTACAGTTCACGTGCATTTGTGTGTACGTGACCCACCGTATCCCAGAAAGGATTAAGGTTGGCGTTACACCTTCTGGCTACACTTTCCCCAGCCTTCCACTTCAGTCAGTGTGACCTCAGTAGGGAATTTGTTACTTGGTATGTGATTTTCCTTCTTTACGACTTGTAAACGTCCTGCCAGGTGCGCCATCTGTATGATACTGGAGAAACAAAAGATATTCATCTGGAGATGGAGAACCTCGTGAATTCCCGAACTACCCCAAAACTGGCCCGCAATGGTGAGTCCTGGTGATGGCCTTTCCGCCGTCGAGAGCGTTCTGTGTGATCGGCTGAGCTCTTGGTGTGCACAGTACCGGCTCTCACGTACATGGTTCTCACCGGAGGTGGTTTGCCCCCAGGGGACGTTTGGTCGTGTCTGGAGACATTTTTGGGTGTCAGGACTGGGGGTGTTGCTACTGCTCTGCCCCCGGTGGTACACAAGTCAGCCCCACGGCGAAGGATCAACTGCCTAAAGCAGCAGTGCTGTCGAGGCTGGGAAACCTGGTCTAAGGCGTCACGAGGGTGTAAAGAGAAATCGGATACGGCGCTGTTGAGAGGGCGGGGGGCGGGGGCGGACTTGGGAGCACACACGCAGACCAAGGTTTTGAGGGAAGGCTTTACAGAAGAAGCAGTGGCCTCTTAGCTGAGGACCACGACGGCTGCAGGACACAGTGATGGAGGCGGAGCCTGTGCGGTGCAGGCCCCTGAAGAGTTCTTTAAAAGGAGAGTGACCGGCCAGCTGCAGGTGAGCTGGGACAGAGAAGGGCAACAGGGCAGAGCAGGTAGTTTAGAAGTGCGCCAGTGGTCAGGCTGGCCGGTCCGGTGTTGATGCCGCGGATGAGAAGGGAGACCACGTCCGGTCCAGCTGTGCCCGTCCGTGAAGCATGTGGCTTGACAGCTACGTAGCGTCTCTGAACTTGGGTTTCTGTGTGTGCAAAGTGGGGGTAACCATGCCCACCTCACGCTGGCTGCGAGGACTCGGGGGCGTGTTGGGGTGTTCGCTGCAGCACCTGGCGTGCAGCGGGGCGTCAGAAGTGGCTGCCGAGAGCATTGAGGAGCCAGAAGCACTGGCAGAGTCTGAACAAGGACTCGGGGCTGAGGAGATTTGAGCTCTGTCACGGGCGTTTTGAATTTGACGTGCTGTTGGGATGTCAAGGCAGATGTGACCACCAGCAGGCAGCTGGAAACATTTTCATCTTCCTCCACTGGGGTGTCATCTCCTTGAAAGCAGAGAGTGTGTCTTTTATTTATTTATTTATTTATGGCCGCACCACACGGCTTGCGGGATCTTAGTTCCCCGACCACAGATTGAACTTGGGCTCTTGGCAGTGAGAGCACGGAGTCCTAACCACTGGACCGCCAGGGAAGTGCCCAGAGAGTGTGTCTTTGTTCACTGTTATTCTAGAGCCTGGAATATTGAAGTCGTCCAGTACGTATTGGATCAGTGGATACACAGACTTGGGAGACATCTGAATAAAGTGAATTTCTGAAGCCAGGAGACTTATGAGGATGACACCAGCAGTAGTTCTCTGTGTCATTTCAGGATACATTTTCCCTGAAAGACTGAAGTGAAACGGGATTTTTAGATATGCAGTTTTAATTTTGTTATGTTCACCAATTTGTTATGTACAAATGGCTTAGTATAAGGTTAAGTGTTTTCAGCTGCTTAAGGTAAGGAACAGACTTTCTTGGACACAAATAGGAGTTCACAGATTCTTCTAAATGTTCTATATCAGAGCTCTTCTGATGTGATCATGAAAAACGGTTTTTTATAAAGGCTCTTCGTGTTTTAGAAGACACATCAGTGACTGGAAAACGTCCCAGTATGTGTGTCTATGTGTTGAGTTTTTCAAGACGTGACCACTTGTCATACTGAGTGCCAAGCCTGGCCTGATCTGGCATCCTTGGCCTTGCCTGTGTGGTCCTGCAAAGTTTCTTCACTTGGCAGATTGCTCGGTACCTTGGAAAGTGAGAGAGCAAGTGTTTAACGTGCTGCTAGGTGGAATGGAACGTTTCTTCTCGGGTGCTCCCAATGTTACTTTGAAGGGAAGGCGTTTCCTCCGCCACCTGCCAGACAACTCTCCAGGGAAATCTTAGAGCCATCACGTGTGAGGGTGACAGCTCAGCAGGTGGCACCCTTCCCTCTACGTCCCTGTCCCTGGCTGGGACCCTGGGCTTCAGCGTGAGAGGATCCACAGCACCCACTTGTGATCTCTCATTCTCTTGGGGCATGGATGTTGACCTCAGAGTCTGGATAAATCGGTAGTTTCTCGTCTACCATAAATTCCATGGGAATTCCCTGGCAGTCCAGTGGTTAGGACTCTGCAGTTTCATTGCTGTGGGCCCGGGTTTGATCCCTGGTCGGGGAACTAAGATTCCACAAGCTGCGCTGCACAGCCAAAAAAAAAAATTAAATTAAATTAAATTCCACTCTTATGATACCAGTTAAATAACTTCTTACTTTTGAAAACCAGTGACGACTATTTTGTCCTTGCCTTCAGTATTTTTTCAGCCTGGTTATGTGGATTCTCTATCAAAGCTACCAAGTGACCACACTTCCAGTAATAACGTTGTTGTTTTAGAGTCTGTGGCTCGTTCCAGCAAACTGCTGGGCTGGTGCCAGCGGCAGACAGATGGCTACGCTGGGGTGAACGTGGCGGACCTCACCATGTCGTGGAAGAGCGGCCTGGCCCTGTGCGCCGTCATCCACAGATACCGCCCTGACCTCATGTGAGTCCAGACTCTGCTTCATCTGTATTCCCACAGGACTTGCGAGTGCCCTGCTTCCAAGCGGCCAGACTCTGTACCTTTTCCTAGAACGAGATGTAGATAGAAGGCACTTCTTCTGGAAGTCAGTCACTAATTTTGATTTATCGTTATATTTAAAGCTGTGTCTGTTAGGCATTATGTAGCTCAACCCAGGAATGATTCGCTGTTTGTAAAGTCTCAGCACTCAAAAGGTGGAAAACTGGTTATAACACCCCCCGGACCTGTTAACATCACACGACGAAGGAAAACTCTGTTTCTTGGCCCCAGGCTGAGCTCTGCGTGCGGCCAACTCTCTGTCCAGTGCTGCTGGTCACGAGGAAAGCCTGGCCGGAGTGTGGGCTGAAGGCACGTGTGTCACTACCAGCAGAGCACTTCCTCCATTCACCGGGGCTTGTCGGCATTGTCTCTGGTCTCTTGCACTTTTTGCATGCGTGCTCTGTTAGGCCTGTAACACTCAGGTGGCCTTTCGCACCTGTGTGGTGACATCTCCTCTTTCGGTCATTCTGTACTCACCTAAATGCAGACTAGTATGACAGGATGACCCAGGCCAGCTGTGGTGACCGGTGCACCCAGATCTCCCCGTAGGCATTCGTTACCATGGAAGCCAAGCAAGAAGATTCAGAAACGAGCAGAGCACATGGCATTATTTTGGCTGCCTGTCCTTTCATCATTAGGTCCACTTATGGGCCCATTTTTGTGTATTTGTTTTGTTCTAATGATTACTTAAGGAATCCTGACAGACCTGGCTCTTTTTTATGTTAGTAAAAGAAAAGAGCCTCACCTAGTGCTTAGGAGTGGGGGTGCTGGCGTGCTTGATAAGCGGAAGTGACCTCTGTGCCCCTGTCCCTTAGCTCATGCCGAGACTGGTGAAAATTAAGTTGAAGTAGGGCTTATTGACCCCTCCGGGGGGCAGGGGGCAGCCTGAGAACGACGGCGGTGGATGACCCAGAAGTGCTCAGGAGAAGGGCCAGGCAAGTCAGCCCTAGTCCAGAGGGAGGGCAGGACAGAAGGGGGAGGGCAGGACAGAGTCCCTGAAGGGAGCCTGGCGCGGAGGGGACACACTCCTGTGGGAATGGGCCGAAGGCTGCCGGGGGCCCGGGCGTTTCCCCCTGACGGCGCACAGAGCCGTGAGCAGCTGATGTGGCACCGTTGAGGCTGCCGTGACGTCACTCAGGACGAGGCCCCCATAGTTTAGTAGGCTTAATGTACAGAGTAAAGGAGTTTAAAAAGTGAAAAACGGTTGCAGAGTCAGCAGGTTAACACAAAATAAGGCCTGCGCAGTTAATCTGAAATCACCTGAAGAAGGATGCTGTCAGTCTTTACTTGGTTGAATAGCAAGAAGCCTGAAACCCAGTGGGAAATGTTTGTTAATCTAAATACTTAGGAAAACTCAGGAAATTTAGCAGTGGAGAAATCTTTTGAGGAAAGTTTTGGAATTTCCCTTTGAATTAGAGGGGAAGGCTGAGTAAGATTCACCAGAGCTGATTTAGTACATCAACAGCTTGTCAGCTCCAAAGGACACAGGGGGTGATGGTTCCAAGCCTTTAGACACAGCCTGATCCAAATAGGACCTTTATTGTTATTGAGCATAAGTTTAATACATGCAGACCACACGCGGGGCACAGGAGAAACATAACAAAAACAATTCCTTTTCTTGAGCTTACATTTTAGTAAGAACTTTATGTTACTGATAAAATGTTATGTTTTCCAACTTTTCCCCTCTTTTCTCTTATGGGTAGATTGTTAATCCTTTCTTCTCCCTAAGGATGATTTGTATTTCGTTTTTAAAAGGAGGGAGACAGAAGTGAGACAGGTTTGCTCTTTGATTTCAGTGAGGCCTGCGCCTTGGATTTTAGCTGAAAGACCAAGAAATAATGATGACTCTGTGATACCGTGTTTTCTGGTCTGGGGACAAGCAGCCCATCTTGACACGTTTTCCTCGTCCTGTTTCTCAGAGATTTTGATTCTTTGGATGAGCAAAATGTGGAGAAGAATAACCAGCTGGCCTTTGATATTGCTGAGAAGGAGCTGGGCATTTCTCCCATCATGACAGGCAGAGAGATGGCCTCGGTGGGGGAGCCGGACAAGCTGTCCATGGTGATGTACCTGACCCAGTTCTACGAGATGTTCAGGGACTCGCTCCCCTCCCGAGGTAAGGGCCCCCCAGAGGTGCTGCCGTGCGGCTCCCCTACCTCTCCTTCCCCCGTGCCCCTTCTTCCAGCAGACCCGCTTCTCTGTGCTGTTGTCAGCCCCTTGTTCTGACCCAGGTCTTGCTCAGCAGACCTGCAGTTGTGGAGGCCATGAGCATTCCCGTCTAGAGCCTTGTCCTTGACTCCACCACCCTCGTTCCCTTTCTCTCAGAACCAGACTTTTTGAAAAGGTGCTTTTGCTGTGGCCTGGACTTCGTCACTGCCTAATCTTGTGACACTTTGCAACCCAGCCAAAACTGTTGTCCGTGGTCGTGAAGAATCACCAGATGCATATTCTTCCCTCCTCTCTCACCTCTCGGGCACCCGGGTGTTCTGCGTTGTTCAGCACTTGGAATGACGTCCTTTCTCTTGAAATTCTCTCTTCCTCTTGGCTTCTGTGATCCCGGACTATACTTGCTTCGTTCTCTTTCTTCTGTAACTGTTCCTTCTCTGGCTTCTCTTTCTTCTCCTACCTTTTAGTGTTTCCAGAAATCTTCCCTTGACCCTCAGGCTATCAGAAAACAGACTGAGTCAGCGTCATGATACTTACAAGTGTTGACCATGGTACCTGACCTGGTTTACATCCGATTTCCTCCACCTAAAGTCACTAAACTTCCCTGTGCCTCAGTTTCCCCATCTGTAAAGTGGGGATAACATGTACATGGCTAGATTGTAATACACTAAGAAGAGTGTTTGGCGAATGGAAGCACTTAAACAAATGTTAGCAATGAATTATTAGTTTCAATTATTATTTCAACACTACTATTGTTACGAATAAAACATTGGAACCCACAGAGTTTAGGTACCATTCTCCAGTGCTTCTAGCCCATGTACTTGTAGACATCTGTAGACATCTGTGGCTTTCTCTCATTAGAGATGCAGTTCTTACAACAGACATGCACAACTCTGACATCAACAAGCACACCCTGAACCCATGACCCAAGTCCTGTCTCCTCTCCCCGACGCCCCTCCCTTTCTCTCCCGACCTGAACTTTTCATCTTGAAGTGAGGCTTCGGCACTCTGTTGTAACCAGCAAGCACAGGCAGATTGCAGCGTCTGAAAAGCGAAAGTGGAGGTTTTTGTGACTGAAGTGGATTGGGGCAAGCGTTGGTTTTGTTTGTATGGATGGAGAAGAGAAGGCCCAGCGTCCAGGGCTCCGTGTGCATTTTCTCTGTGGAGTCCCTGCCGGGTTCAGAGCGCACGAACCCGCGGAGCTTCCTGAGGTTCTGAGAGCCTCCTGCGAGGAGGCGCCCTCAGGGCTGTCCTTGGACACTGCTGGTTTCTGCCCACAGACGCCTTGGACCTGAATGCTGAGGAGAGGGCCGTCCTGGTAGCCAGCACTAAATCCCCCATCTCCTTCCTGAGCAAGCTGGGGCAGACCATTTCTCGGAAGCGCTCTCCCAAGGTCAGTGGAAGGGTTCTTCCTCCAGCTGCCGAACTAACGACACAGTGCAGTGGCTAGAGGAGTGCGGTTTCCCTCTGCTCTTGGTGCAGGACAAAAAGGAAAAGGACTTGGACGGTGCTGGGAAGAGGAGAAAGACCAGCCAGTCGGAAGAGGTGAGAAATAGCTGGAATTTGCCAGAATATTGTACTGAATTGCCCTCCTTGGCTGAAACGCTTAATTCCCAAATCGGTATTGCTAGATCTTTTCAGTTCACTCTTTGTGAGAATTGTTGTGCACAGATGCTTTCTGTGGCCTTTTGCCTTTGTTTAGTTTTTTGGAGAGCATCCAGGGAACACACACATGTGCTCTGGGCCTTCCTGTCTCTTTGGAATCCCATATGTGGCGAAGGGCAGCAGCTTTCCTGGGATGTGACCACACCAGCAAGAGCCCGAGTACCTCTTCATACTGCCCCTGCGCCCGAGGCCATCTTGCGATTAGAACCTTGAGGAGAGCCACTGAGCTCGACCTAAAGCAGGGACCAGCCGCTGTGCCAGGCCCTGGGGTGTGGGCAGGGGCTCTCCAACCGAGGCCGGCTCTCGATACCCCTGTTCACCAGGAGGACGCGCCCCGGGGCTACAGAGGAGGAAGGCCTACGCTGGTGAGCACACTGAGCGACCGGAGGGTGGACGTGGCCCTTGGCAACCAGAACAAGGTGAAGTACATGGCGACCCAGCTGCTGGCCAAGTTTGAGGAGAACGCACCCGCGCAGGCCACGGGCGTGAGGAGACAGGTAAGCCCGGCTCACACCTCGCCCGCCCGGACCTGGGCTGGCCACAGAGGAAGGGGGGTTAGTGAGTGAGACGGGGAACTTCCCGGTCCTTAGGGCTCAGGGCTCGAGACTGGCGTCTGCGTGGGGCAGGGACGAGGGTTCCTGTCCTCACCAGCCAGGCCCACCCGAGGATCTTTAAAACGGGGTGTCCAGATCTGTGTACGTAGGTGTGTTTTCACGTACATGCATATATAAGTAATATAAGAGGTACCTGCTTACTGAGGAAAATGCTGGAAAGTGTAATTAAGGCCCCTATAATTCTGTTAATATTTTGCCATGTTTCTTTCTGGTCTTTTTTTATGGTTGAGGTCATTCTTAACGTACACTTTCCTGTTCTGCTTTCTTCATGTAACTTTGGGCATATTTCCATGTTCCAAACTCTTTATAAGCCTGTTCCAAAGTGTGTGCTCCATGCTTTTCTTAACTCTTCCTCTGGTGCTGGATGTTTAGTTGGTTCTCATCTTTGATGAATGGCACAGAGGTAGACACTCTTATGTGTTGCACATGGTTTTCCTACACTGTCCTTGAACTAGGTCACTAGTGTGAGCGCTGTAAAGGTTCTCCGTGGACTGTCCTCACTCCCGAGTCCTGCTGAGGGCTGGACTGCCATGTCTGTTAGGTCTCGTCTCTCCTCTTGCTTGTCTAAAAGTCACTAAGGCTTCTCAAGAGGAGGTACAGGCATTGTGAGATCCACACTGAACGTTTCTTCCAAAACTCCTGGTGCGGGGAGCGCCTCTTCATCTTGGCCACGTGCGCCAGCCCTTGTTCCTGTGGACCAGGGGCCAGGCCGACCACCATCACTAACTTCTCACGTCTAGTGCTTGGTTAGATCCTCACGCTCCAGGCATTCGTGCCAAGGTCCACAGAGAACGTGCAGGCTTGACTGTGAACGTGTGAGGCGGCCGGGCGGCTGTAGCAGCCCAGGTTCCGTCCTCCTCAGCAAGGCTGGGGTGCTCTCCACTGGAGGAAGTGTTCCCGCACTCATTTTGAGTGGAAAGATTCATTTTCCAAGCCAGAATTAGTAGTTTAGGCTCAGAGCATTGAGCTTGGGAAAAGGATAATCAGGATTACAGCTTCTGTTTGCCTTTTCTTTTGCATTTGGCTTCGCCCGAGTTGGGGGGTGGGTAGAGGATTTTCCTTTGTAAGTGTAACTTCCTAGAACTAATTCCGTGCACCCTCCTTCAGTTCATAGATGCGTGTCTATCCTCCGTGAGAACCATTTTTGTGTCTGCTACCTTAATGTTTTTTTGTTTTTGTTTTTGTCTCTGTGTCCTGTCCCCTACCCAATACTTGGCCTGTGTGTCACAGCCGACACAAGAGCGTGGGCTCAGCCAGCCGTCCTGCTGCCTGCCTGAGCAGGGTCGCCCTGCTCCTGTCCCCCAGTGGAAACAGGTAAAGGAACTGCCCAGGGACCAGAATGGGTGCTGGGCCTTCCCACCTGCTCCTCCTCCGAGCCAGCCGGGTGGGGCCTGCACCGTAGAAGCCTAGGTCACGGGGGGTAGGGATCTCTGTGCGCATTTGAGTGGCGACTCTGGGGGAAAGTTCAACAGACAGTACTGATAGTATTGCATGACTTGTTTAACTCCTTGGGATTTGGGAAACCAGTGAAAAGGGTGGGCTGTTAAATTAGTGTTGAAACTAGCTGAAGCTATGTGGTACCTGTGTTCAGGTACTTAGCCTTTGGGGTTTTGCTGTTATAACCTTTGTCCCAAATTGACCTTTGGCTGGAATGCGTCCGCGTGACCCCTGGAGGACAATCCCGAGTTTCTAGAGCTTGGGGCTCGGGGCAGTGGTCTTGTGTTAAACAGGAAAATGTTATCCAAGAAATAGTCTCAAACTGGTTTTTTCCTTGTTTCAGATCATGGACAGAGATGATCATGGGCGTTTTGTCCACATTTAAAATACTGTTTTTGGAAATTTTCACTAAAGTTTCTGCAGGATCTCCTGTAAAGCTGCTTCTCCTACATAGTATAGAGTGGGGCGGAAAGAAAGAGGGGCTGGCGCCTGGCGGGTAACAGGAAACCCGCCAGAGCGATGGGCCTCTGCTCTGTTCCCCCCACGTCACAGCCGTGAGTGCGACCTGGGTTTGCTGTCTCGTGGTTTGGAATCACTGAGGACTGGGGTTCTGAGCAGTCAGAGGGGCTGACCCTGATTCCCTCCTGTGCTGGGAGGTGCTGGGGAGTGGTGAGTTAGATTTCAGCTGAATTACACTCAGGGCAGAATGTTTCTTTCTAACTTTTCTTCTGATAATATGCATGTTAAGGCAGGGCCTGTGAGGCTGAGGTGGAAGCTTGGGAGCAGCGTCCAGTCACCATGAAGCCAAGCTGCCTCTCTCCCCATGCTTGGGGAGGGGAGGTCTTCTGAGAAAAACTCATTAGAAATTCCCTTCGGTTTTCCGTACTTACCCTTTGCCTCGGGTAGACCTTTGAAGTCTAGGTGGAAGGTGTGATTTGAAGGTTAGTCTTGAATTGAGTATCACTAAAGGCGAAGGTGAACTCTGCGCTGCATTCCCCGGTTCTTACACTAGTCACGGAGGCGGCCTGAGACAGGGAGGCACAGTCGGTGGGTGAAGAGGTGACTCTGAGTGGCACGTCCTGGAGTGGCTCTGGGCGGGCATCCCAGGAAGCCCGGGTCAGGGACCCGAGGGGCTGGCTCGGCCACCGCTGCTGCCTCCGTCCTGCGGAAGACGGGCTCGGCTCCTGCTGGGTGCTGGCTGCAGGGGTGCCCAGAGCCCTGCTTCTCCTGTTGCTGCAGCGGCTGGGAGCCTCCAGCCTGTGCGGGTGCTGCCTGAACGCACCCAGGTGATTTGTGATCACGGTCGGTGGAGTTGAGTATGTACCGCCAGGCTCTCCAGGCCGAACAGACCCTTAAAGTGAAGGCTGGCCTGGGGAGGGGGCACCGGAGATGCCGGTCAGAAGGAGCAGCCGGGTAGCTGGACCCCATCAGATCCTATGTGTAGAGCGGGATTGTAATGTGCTGGGCTGTGAGAGGACCCGTGACGCACAGCTCTCACGTCCTCGTGAGATGTGTTCACAAACAGCTTATCCCCAGTGCTAAGTCAGGAATGGCGTCATGAGCCTTGCTTTGCCCACTTATCCCCTGAAAGATAGAGCACTGGAGGGCCATGCCAGTTGGCGCACCAGCCCAGGGACACAGGAAGTCCAGGGGTGCGCCCTGGGGGCTGACGGCACGCCTTCCTGTGACTCACTTGCTGTTCCCCTGGAAGCGGCTCCGACTGAGGCAGGCGGGCGTGGCGAGCACGGTGGTGAGGCCGAGCTGGTCGTGGTGAGGAAGAGTGTGGGGATGCCCGCTCCTCGTCACCTTCCTATGACGTCACCCGGCTCTTCCCTCCCCACCTCGTCCCCTTCTGATCTCAGAAATGCGTCCTGCAGGCAGAGTCTGCGGTTAAGCAGCCTTGGTTTGGCTGTAGATGGTCAGTGGTGTGGGAACAGACGGAGGAGTGGTTTTTTGGCCTCTTCCCCTCCGGGCTTTGCTGGGAGCCGCCCCACACGGTAGCTCTGGGCGTGAGGAAACTGAGGCTTCCTCTGACTCGGGAATCTGGTGGTTTCTTTAGTACTGCAGGGTTCTGTCAATCAGAGATAGGTTCACAGGAAGCGGACACCGTGGGGAAGTGATCCACGGACATTGTGTGGTGTGTTAGCGAAAGGGGTTAATTTTATACCCTGTTTCCTGTTCTTTCCTGTATTTCTGTGGTCGTCTCCCAGAACCTTCCGCGTGTGAGTGAGGGGACTGAGCAGGGGGAAGCAGTGGCAGGACGTGGGCGTGGGCGGCCCAGGAGGTGCTGGTCTGCTGCTGCAGGTGCCCGGGCGCCCCCGCTGTGGGCAGCAGTCGCCACGCTCCCCCCATAACGGGAGTCTGTGTGCCCTTCTCTCTACTTGTAACTGAGCCCCTTCTACCCCCCAGCTTCCCTGATAAGCCAACAGAGAAGAATATGCCCTGGTCCCTGGCATTTAGAAAGTGCTGCCGTGCAGGTCCTGACCCCGCAGTGGCTGCGGAGATGACTCTGGGATCTGCAAACAGAGTGCCTCTGCCCAGAGGCCACGACAGGCGGGGACAGGCCTCTGCCTGAACACGCCAATTTGTGCTGAGGATGGATGGGTGGGGAAGGGCCTCTGGGATGCTTCTGGCAAATGCCTTCAGACCTTCCAGACCCAGCCTCAACGTGGCCACCATGTCACCTGTGTTCTCTCTGTTTGTGTCTATCGGCGTAAAAGCGACAGGAAAAGGAGCATTCTCGGACCTGCCCCAAAAAAGTGATCACACTCTCTCCTCCCCCTACTCCGCCTCCCTGTCGGGCACGTGGCGACCAGCAGGTGACCCCCTCTGCATGCTCCGCTGTCCTGCCTGCCTGCCTGTGTGGGTGGCCAGGGGGGAGGCCAAGTCAGGGTCCCCTCGTTTCGGTGATGACTTGCCGGCGAAGCGACCTTTGCTGGGGGGCCTCAGGATGGCCCACCGTCCGTTCACACCCTGGGTAGTTTAATCTGGTCCCGCATCACAGGGCTACAACTGTGCAGCCACAAACTAAAACCTAAGCTGCACTTGACACAGATGCGCGGTCCAAAAGCCCTGGAGAGCATTTTTGTATAACCCCATTGAAATCAGCCATTTTTGTCTTGCTGCCCAAGGAGGTACAGTTAAGGTGAACTTTGGGAGGCTTGTTATAGGGCTCCACTCCGTGAGTTCGGCTCCTTCTGATTTTGAGAGCCCTGCCTCTTGCTTATCCAGCTTTTGCCAACAAACACCTGCCCTTTCCGTCCACCCCACTCACTGTCCAGGCGGATCACTGGAGAACTTCTTCACGGCGAGTTAACCACACGTGCTTTGCGACCAGCACGGTCATATGAAGTGCGTTTATAGGACGGCTTTTTTGACTTGTGTTGTATGTCCCTATAAAGTAAAACACTGATTTTGGAGGTAGGATCTACGGAAAGACATTTTCTCAGCTCTGGTAGCCTATTTAGAAGGTGATCCCATAATGTGTCTGATGTGCAGGGGCCCAGCCTATGTCCCTGGGTCTGGACGCTGAGCCCTTGTAGG
The DNA here is from genome assembly GCF_949987535.1 of Balaenoptera acutorostrata. Classification (NCBI taxonomy): domain Eukaryota; kingdom Metazoa; phylum Chordata; class Mammalia; order Artiodactyla; family Balaenopteridae; genus Balaenoptera; species Balaenoptera acutorostrata. Next base: position 106,953,363 of record NC_080074.1, on the reverse strand, counting down.
GTAGTGACCACCCTGGGCCCTGTCTCTGCCCGAGAACCAACATGGGGCATTTCCTCTGAGTCAGGCAGTGTTCTGAGTGCTTTTCCTGTGTCGTCTTGGTCTGTTCTCACAATAACCCTACGAGGCAGGTCCTGTTATCCTCACCTTTTACAGATGAGGAGACCGAGGTGTAGGCTAGGAAGGCCAAGCAGTTTGTGTGAAGTCACACAGTGAGCAGCGAGCTAGGAGCTGAAGCCAAGTGGTGTGACTCTGGAGCCTGAGCCCCGGCCTCGTCCTGCCCGCGGAGACCACACGCTCACGGGCTCTGGACAACAGAGTGGCCACATCGGGAGCTCCGGGTCAGTTCTTGCAGCGGGGCAGGGCCATACAGTGAATGCTGGGCTATCCAGAGAGTGACTAGGGCCTAGACGCCCCAACCCCACGTCGCTGTGTTAGTGGTTTCCTCAGGGCAGCGGAGGCGGCGTGGGCCTGTGTCACGGTCCCCGGCCTCTTGGGTACAGCTTCTGTGCTCACCTCGCCCCTTAGTGCCGTGTGCTCTTGGAGTCTCCTGTGGACTGTTGTCGTCTCTAATGCCTTGGTGTGGAAGCTTCACCCTCCTAACCTGCCTCTCCTGTTAACCTTCCACTGAATGCCTCTGATCACGTGCCGCTGTGTGAAAGAAATATGTTTGTTCCACCTTTGTACTAACCGTAGTTCCTTATTTATCCACGTAGCTGACCTCATTGGAGGCCAGGTGGGAGAACAGCTGTGTACAGCTGTCCTTGGGTCACAGGATTTGATGTAGATGGGACTGTGGTTACTTGGGGTTGGGGACCAGTAGGCAACAGGTTATGTGTTGAAATGAACTCTCACTTTCTGGTGCTGTCACTTAGTAGGTCCAGATAGAGCATTTGGATGGAGCTTAAGTTTCTACTTTGTTGCCAACAGACGTACAGCGATCTTGATGCTGACAGCCGTGGCAAGCAGAGTCCCCACCACGAGAGGGTAAAAGCACGACTGTGGCATGGGGTGCTGGCAGCCACACAGATGCGGCACGCTGGGGCGGGGGGGCAGGCGTGGCCCCTCTCCCTTGCTTTTTCCACACTCTGGTCACCCAGCCAAGAGCCGGGACTCTTTCCGCTAACAGTGATGACCCTTGCAGATAGCATTCGCGGTGGAACATCCACCCACTCAGCGTCAGACCAGATAGGAACCCTGAGAGTTTGTGCCCTGTGAACGGCCTCTTCCCCTCCCTGCCCCGCCTTCCCACTACCAGATATGCACCTTCGACTTCTGGGGAAGGGTCGAGGTCAGTAAGCAGGAGGCACTTGCTTGGCTACTTCCGGGATCCTGACATAGAAATACCGAGAAAGCCAAAGCTCTTAGAGCATGGGGATTCTTCAGGTGTGAAGAGGACGGGGGCGGGAAGGAAGGTGATGACAAGACAGGGTCCATAATGAAAAGTGGTGGCTTATCTGTTCGAGACACTAGTAGGGAGACGCCTGAGCACACCTGGCCATCGTATGATCTGATGAGTTGCAGAGATGCTCATCTCAAAACCTGCTAACTATGAAACTTTTTTGGTTGTTATTGTTACCCTTAAATGGAGGCCTGAGTGGGTGTAGCTCTGCAGCCAGAATGAAGAATCATCTCTAACTGTTCATTTCACATGGGCCTTCTCTTATTTTTGCCTCCCCCTTTGCCTTTGCTCTGAGAAATGCCCTCATGGCTGAGCAGTAAGTCTGGTTCCCTCCTGGACCCATTAGGAAAGTAGTGGTAGCACTGTCTTCCTACCAGTTGCCAGGCAGGAAGCAGGCCCGGGGTTGGGGGGGGGGTGGCCTTTCCATGTCACTCGTGTCACCCACAGCTTCACTGCCTGTGCCCAGCCTCTTTCTTCCTTCTTCCCAGGCTGGTTCCTGTCAAGAAGAAAGCTAGGCACTTCCATTGCACAGGGCAATGCCCTCCGTTTTGGGGGATGCCTGTTTGAGGAGGTGCTGATGGTCTTGAATGAAACAGGGTCTCCGTGGGGAGCGGAGGGAAGTCGGTGGAGGAAAGAGAGATTGGATGGGGAAGCTGGTAGAAGTTGGGGCTGCAGGGCACCGAGGACAGGTGGGATTTGGAGCTCAGGAAGCAGCAGGGTTGGCGGGAGTTTTCTTTCATTTCCCCGGTGGGCTGCTCTCCAGGGTCTTCGGGTCAGGGTTCCCATCCAGGCACTCCTGGGGGTCACTGTTCTGTTCCTCCCCGGCCTCTCCCTCCACTGCCTGCCAGTCCAGCTGTGCGCTTGCCTGCTCTCCGCCGTCCAGGGAGTTTCTCTCTGAGCCTCTGGAGCAGAGGCTGGTGACACCCCCCATCACCCCTGTCACGCCTGAAGCTTTGAAGTTAGTGCGAGCTGAAGGCCGAGGGGTGCTTCTTCCCTGCGGCCTGCAGGTATCTCAGCCCGAACCTGCAGGCAGCGAAGCAGTTACTGCTTGCCAAGCTCGCAGCCCCTCCTGGCTTGGGGACCGGAGAGTGCCTGGCTGCTGGGCCCACTTTTGCTCCACGTGCTGCATGCGGTCTGCAGAGGGTTGGGGCCGGCTCCGGGGCAAGCTCGGTGTCTGAGCCCCACCGGGAGGAGGAGGAGGGGCCACTTTCCTGGCTTTCATGGAGAAAGCGAGCTTTGCTCCAGAGCTGCCGTCTCTTGTCTGCTCCTCGTAAGGCCGGCAGAGTGCCGAGCCGGTGGAATCTCTTTGTGCTCAAGAGAAATTCCAGCCCAGGCCGTGAGGGGCTCAGCAGGGCACACAGGACGTGTGAGCAGGGCGCTGCCTGCTGGCTGGCAGCACTGCGCACTTGAGAGCAGGGGTGCAGACAAGGCTTTCTGGGGGGGCGTGTTCCAGCGCGGGTGTGGCTGCGAGCGTGAGGCACAGTGGGAGCCTGGAATGAGCCGTTGGTGCTTCTGGAACTAAGAGCGTTTCTTTATTGCATTTGTCATCCAGATAAAGGGTCTGAAACTGCCAAGTTCCGTGTGTTCAGGTCAGCGTGTAACTTTTAACTTAACGTTTCCTTTGATTTTTTCTCCATCTTGTATTTTATAGCCAGAGCCTGAGCCTTCTCGTCGATTTTTTGTCGACCAGTGGGAGCTTTCTCTAAGCCTCCGCTCCGCCAGCCGCCCCGCCTCTCCCTCCTCTGACTGCCTACGACAGGTAGCGGGGCCCGGGGCTTGGCCAGGCTCGTCCTCTTCAGCCTGCACTTTCTTCACCCACACGAACGGCAGCCTGTCTCCTTAGGAATCCAGTTGTGTGTGTCCGTCATGCATGTGAGGTCGGTAGGCGTCCACCTGAGTTAAGGAGGCTGCTAGCTTCACTGCAGCAAATTCTGTCCCAGTCAACCCACTTTCATTGTAGTCCAACTGTATGAAATAATGAGAAAGCATTTCGTAGCCATTAGCTTTTTTTGTCTCCAGACCTCTTCCTATTAATGTGTTATAAAATATGAACCATAGTGTAATTAAATCTCTTAAAGAGAGTGGTGGAAACGCAGTATTCTGGGTGCCTCTTGAATTGTAATCTCTTACGGAATGAACTCTGCTATTTCCTATGATGGAACTGACCCAGCTGTGGACGAGTTTACAGAGAGATTGCAGGGTCTTTTGTCCTTTCTCTTTGTTTCCTGTTCTTGAGCTGGTAGCAGACTGTGCAGAATGATACGCATGTGTGGTGGCCACAGTATAAGTCCAGAGAGTGCTGCATTTCGACTGTTTCTTAAAGAGTGGGGAGAGGAAAACCATCTGCTTTTCATGCCAGAAACAAATAGAACTTGAGTCTCCACCTCTCCCAGGGGTGTGCTCGTCAGTGCTGTCACATCTCTGAGAACTGAAGGTGACAGATGCCTTTGCACCAGGCAGCCCTGGGCTATACTTGCTGAGAGTGCTGGTTCTGATGGGAGAGCAGGTCCTGGCTGAACAGGGAGGACCCTGGGCTTGCCCAGTGTCCCAGCCTCAGACTTGGCATCTGGTTCACGCTCCTACTCCCTGGCGTCAGCTGTTCGATGCTCAGCGTTGGCTGTGCCTGGGTTCCTGTCTGTTCCAGGCTTAAGGTTCCCTAATGTTTCTAATCTAAAGAAGGCTTAGGTCTAAGAGCCACTTGTGTTTCTCGACCACAGATGGGTACAAGCTGTGGAGTTAATGAGCAAATGGCACTATCCTTTGGAAATCTCCTTATTCTAAATTGAAAATATAATTGACTCCTCAGTTCCAGCTGCACCTTGGAGAATTGTTTGCTCATTTGTGCTGCTGTCGTCCTTGTATTTGCACAGGGTCAGCCCCCCCAGAACACCCCTCTGGTTTGCCCCTGCCCCGCCCAGGACGTGCCATTGCTCGGGCTGGTGATTCTCTTACACCCGGTTTCGTGTGTTCAGACCGTCTCCCGATGGGATTGTGGGCATCCCCAGCACAGCTGCTCCCGGAATGCTTCGGATTTGGAATTAGAGTGAGGGCTCCTCAGACCTGGCAGGCACACAGCTGCTGAGAGGCGTGTCAGACACACTGGGTGTCTGGGCCGTCTGCACAGGACGGGCTCAGAGCTGGGCTCCCGCAGGAAGGTTAGCCATTGAAATTTATAGTTTTCTCCTGCTGCTTTTTCAACACTGCTAGAAAGAGGATTGAGGTGGTTGGATTCTTTTTTCTTTTATCTTGTTTCAACGTATAAAGAAATAACCCCTCCTGGACTAGAAACACATTCTGGCTTCCACAGCCGCCGTGTCAGCAGTGCCCCAGCTGGTCCGGAAGGCTTGGTCTCAGGGCCCAGGGGAACACAGAAGTCTCCACGGGGAGAACGGGCAGAGGAGGGTTCTTCCTGGTAAAGCCCGGGGGCCGCTGATGCCCAGGACAGGGGCTCTGAGCGAAGGAGGTAATAGTGAGGACGGATGTCCTCCCCGGTGACACTGGGCTGTTGGCATCCGTTACCCAGACGGAGAGTCGGCCTTGCTTTCTTTCTGAACGAGGAAACAGCTCCCCAGGCCCTGGGATGTGCCTTCAGTCTGGGGCCCGCCGCCTTAAGGGAGGTGTCCTCTTAGGTCCTCTGTGTGTAATCTCAGCCGCTGGGTGGTAGGCCCTTCGCACTCTGTCTGCATCCATCCTGTCGTCCCGCCTCCGCATTCCCCGCACTTCGTCCAGAGAGACGTGAGAGACCAGGTTCTCCTTCCTGAATTTCCCTGTCTCTGCGGCCGTCGCTCCCGCCTGTGCTGACACCAGTGTGTGGACACTGACACCTAGTCCCCTGCTTGTGGGCACTGTGTTGGCATGTTTGTTGCTGCACCTTGTATTCATTTTATACCTTTCGAAGATTTTTTTTCCCCTGTCTTCTTAATTTATTTTTTTCCTTCTCATTTCCCTTCTTTCTGGTCGTTTAACAATCTCCAACCAATAGAAGTATATAAAGATGTACACGGGCGGAGTGAGCTCATTGGCTGAGCAGATAGCCAATCAGCTTCAAAGGAAAGAACATCCTAAAACCCTTCTAGACAAGAAGAAACTGGTAAGATACACTAAGGGCGCTGTCTGTCTAGATAAGACAGCTCTGGTGAACAAGCTGCTGTGCTCCAAGCAGCGCAGTGCCATCCATATGTGGCCGCTGCGTGCCATGTGGTAATGATTTTTTGAGGTTGTCTGAATTTTGTAACTGAACTTCAGGACTGAAACCGTTGTTCAGAATGTTGTGTGGACAGCATACTCAGTATCTCTAAAGCGATTGCTCTAGAGTCCAGGGCCTGTGTCCATGGAGAACCACGGGAACACCTTCAGATCAGAATCTGTTAAGAGGATTTGGTTTGCTTGTTATGAAATCGTGTAGAACAGACGCAGTGCCAAGTGCTGCGTGGGCACCGGAGGCACCGGCCTGCGCTGGTGCGCGGCTCCCGTCCCCAGGCAGAACCGCGTAGGGAGGGTCGTGCGCCCTGGGGAGGGGCCGGGAGGCCTCGCCTGACGCGTGCCCCCCACTACCCCCAGGGCTCCATGAAGAAGGAGTTCCCACAGAACTTGGGAGGCAGCGACACCTGCTACTTCTGCCGGAAGCGGGTCTACGTGATGGAGCGGCTGAGCGCCGAGGGCAAGTTCTTCCACCGGAGCTGCTTCAAGTGCGAGTACTGCGCCACCACCCTGCGCCTGTCGGCCTACGCGTACGCCCTCGAGGACGGTGAGTCCCCGCGCTGGAGGCCGCACCCAGACTCAGGGCCCCCGCTGCATTCTTACGCAGACGTTCTCTTTTCTGCCTCTCCTGAGCCTTCCCATCCACCCCCCTCTAGTCTGTGTTTTCTCCCAGACTCTTTCTTATAAATATTTCTGCAGAGTCACCAAGCTGTATCATAGATGACTCAGTGACCGTGGTGATGAGAAGGGCATGCGTTTACCTAAATCCTTTCCCTGGCTTCACAGACACCTGCTGTCGTACCTCACGGTGGGATCTTAAGATAAAAGGGAACTGAGGAGAGTAAGTCTTTTTTGTGTTCGCTTTAGAGAAGAAGAATCACAGGCTTATAGAAGCCACATTTCTTGCCTAAGGTCAGTGACAGCACATTGAAACTGTATCCCCTGCCACTGTTCTCAGACCTTGGCTTTCTGAAGGTGCCTGAGTTATGCCCAGTGTCACCCGTGCTCTCTCGTATCAGCATCTCTGGTGAATTGAGAGCACGTTGCCCAGGCCTCAGTCAGGTTACTGCGCGGTTCAAGCCTGGCCTTTTGTGATATTTGTTGGTTTTATAGTGGAATGACCTTGATAAGGCAGAGGCGGAGAATTATGCAGACAGGTAACAAAGCCTGATGGAGAGGTGTATGTGCCACCTGAAAACCCTCTGGGGTTAATTGGAAAAGGTCACCGAAGATGTCAGTGATTCCTACGCCCCTTCCTACAGGAAGCAGAATGGACCTTATGAGAGGCCGCCTTACTGATTCAACAGTAATGAAAAGACCCAGATGAATAGAAGGGGGAAGTAAATCCTCAGGTCCATTGCATTGCCTGAGGAGACTGTCAGGTGATGTCACATGGGGGAGGGACGCCCTGCGGTGAGGAAATAGTCCTCCAGGCTCTTCGACTGGTGAGCGAGGAGCAGCCAGAAGGAGCCGAGTGGTGACCTGAGAAAAGCTGACTCTTACTGTTGTGGCCCCTGGTCCTCTTGTTACATTAGTGAAGAGCACCACCCAGCGAGGGAAGAGGTAAGACAATTGTCTATACTGTTAGGTATCAGTACCCCCACACACCTGGTCTTTGGATGATGCCTTTGATCTCCCCGGATGGGGTTGGCAGATGGAGCCCACCCAGTGTTTCTAACTGTCTGCGAGGCCTGCCTGGAAAGATCCCTTCAGGTCCAGCGAATCGATCCACGAGTATTTTTGCCCGTAGATTGTGCGCCACACCTTTGCCACATTCTCCTGAGGGCGTAGATGGTGTAAGAGGGGCCGGTGTCCTGATGGAGTGATCCGGCAGCAGACAGTGTAAGGGAGTGACCGAGGGCGGGCGACGGTGCGTAGTGCAGACCGTAACTTTGTAAAGCACAGAGGAGGAGGAGTCCGGGAAGCTCAGGAGGATCAGGAACAACTTACCCGTCCTGCCGTGGACTCTGGAGCGTGGTGGGCGAGGGCTCAGCAGAGGGACGGAGGAGGCGGCGTGCCCAGCGAGAGGGCAGCGGAGCCCGGGGGAGTGACCACGGTGTGGGGGCCGGACGAGCAGGCCCACGTGCTTAAGCACGGCCTTCTTGACAGCGGGCCTGACCAGCTCCCCAGACTTCAGCCCAGGTGAACCTTTCCCTCAGCTCCGCCCTCCTCAGTGACAGCTGGACTTGGGGAAAGGAGAGAATCTTAGGGGTCCTGAGGGTTTAGCCTCATGAGGTTCAGAACTCTAATGGAAGAGCCTCAGGTAAGAGAGAAAAGGGCAGGGATTGTGGCTCCGGAGAGAGGGCGTTAACCCAGCCCGTGCTGGGCCCTTAACACATATTGTGACATTTCATCCTCATGACCACCGGAAGGTAGCTAGCTTTATTGTTGTAATTTTACACATCAGGAAACTGAATTCAGAGAAGCTGTAAGTTGCTTGTCCAGGTCCACACAGCAGTTAAGTGGCCTCCGAGGTCCCCCAGGTCAGACGTCCTGGGGTTAGCGCTTCTGGCCCACGGCAACTCCGGCCTGGTCAGTGGGGACTCACTCACTTGAGAGAGGCGTCCAGGTTTTACCCTTGTCCCTTCGGCCCCTTTAAAAGGATGCCGTCTTTCTGTTGCCACAGACTAGCTTATTTGCCTGCTGCCAGCTCTTAAGACAAGGACTCTAAATCAAACAGTGTGTCACGTCTTTCCTGTCCTCTCGAGGGGAGAAAACACACACCATCCGCTGAGGAGGTCTGTGAAGGGCCACCCTCGGGAGTGACGAGCCCACTGCCCCCCGCCAATGCCCCTCCCGCCCCCCTCCCACCCCATGTCTGCTCCCACAGGGCAGCCCAGGGGATCTTTTTTTTTTTTTTTTTTTTTAATTTTTATTTATTTATTTATGGCTGTGTTGGGTCTTCGTTTCTGTGCGAGGGCTTTCTCTAGTTGTGGCAAGCGGGGGCCACTCTTCATCGCGGTGCGCGGGCCTCTCACTATCGCCGCCTCTCTTGTTGCGGAGCACAGGCTCCAGATGCGCAGGCTCAGTAGTTGTGGCTCACAGGCCCAGTTGCTCCGCGGCATGTGGGATCTTCCCAGACCAGGGCTCGAACCCGTGTCCCCTGCATTGGCAGGCAGATTCTCAACCACTGCGCCACCAGGGAAGCCCAGCCCAGGGGATCTTAAAGAGACAAGAAGATCTTCCCGGCCTCCCACTGTTCACCCTGACCACCACCTGCAGCACAGGTGGACCCGCGGTCCCCGGGGCTGAGAGCTCTGCACGTCCTCCCAGCCTGCCCCCCGGCCCCCTGCTTCGGCCTGTCCCCTGCGAGCTGCTCGCTTCTCTGTTGCACTGACACGCGTGCGCTCGCCGTGTCCTCTGCTGGAGTGCGCCCCTCCCACCCTCGTGGGGCAGCCCCCTGTGGCCACACGTTCTTTCCCCGGAGAGGCGGCAGGGCTCCTCTGCCTCCTGACCAGAGCATCTCTGGCTCTGACTTGGAGTTGCTGGGGGCAGGAATCTGTGGCCCGTCTGCCTCAGGCTCGCCTCTTAGCTGTCTGTTTTCTCCAGTTCCATCTTCAGTCATTCCTACGTTTATTGTCAAGGTTCCTGAATTTACTTAGACCATCTAAAATCAGTGACTTGACGGGATCAACCATGCTTTGTGGTTGCTTTGTGACGTTAGCATGGCCGTACCTGCTGATTGAGATGGGCACCATCGTGAAGAGCCAGGCGTCCGATGTTCGAGTCCTGTCTGAGACTCGCTAGCGTGGCTTAGCCTTTCTGTGCCTCACAGGGTTTTGAGGATTAAATGAGTCGATAGTTATAAAGCACTTACAGCGTTTGGCACATGGTAAACGTTAGATGAAAATCAGCCCTTTTTGTTGTTAACATAAGAAGCAAAAAGTATCACCAAGTTGGGTTTGGGAAGGGGTTTGAGGTGCATTAATCGAGCAGCTACAGTGCAGGACGTGTGATGGTGTCTCGTTGATGGATCTCACCCCACGAGACGGTGTGGTCTTCATGCTCTACATGAGGAGACGCGTGCTGAGAGAGGGTCACGTACCACTGAGTGGCTGGGATGGTGCCCGCACTGAGCTCTGGTTTCAGTGTGTGTGTTCCTCCCCTCAGGCTGTGCTGCATTCATAGAGGAAACAAGGTTTTGGAATTTTCTTTTTACCTTTTGATCAGGCTCGTGGGACTCGTTTTTGAAACCTAAATAAACCTCTTTACTTTATTTATTTAGGATACCGTAGCAGAATTCAATGAGGATTCCCTGGTAGGTCAGTCTACTGAGTTGTATTTTTTAATCTAGAATTCTGCTTTTACTAGAAAAAAAGCAAATTAATGGAGGAAAAATAGAAGAAAGGAATGAACATAACTGTAAATGATTGTAGTTTTCTGATACTACAATAAATAAGACTCTTGGTTGAAAGTAATGGAAACCCAGATCAGATTAAAGTTTATGCGTAAGAGTGACATCTTTCTTGCAGACAGCAGGGCTGCCCCGTCTCTCTCCCCATCCCTAAGCATCTGTTAGCCTAACTCAGCCACGTGCCAGATCCTAGAGCACCGTGTCCTGGGATGGGCTGGAGGGAAAGGGGATATTCTGGTTGACCTGTCTGGGTCATTTATCCACTTCTGTGCTGGGTAATGTCAGGCCATGTGGCTGGCAGCCCCATCAGAGTCATGTGGAGGAGGGAGGAGTGTTCCTTAAAGAATGAGACACAAGACAGGCAAAAAGCAGTGTGTGATCCAAGCACCAATACGTTTTGTCTTGTCCTAATTACATTTTATCTTGGCCAAAATTCGCAAAAGTGAAATGGTTTATTACAGATTGTAGAAGGAGACTGTGTCCAAGCTGCTAAAAATAACCCACGACTCAACTCCCCTTATAGAAAGATAAGCAGTGGGGTTGATGGTCCTTTGCTCTCAAGTGCCCCTGACAGGAGGTGTGGTTCTCTGAGTTCTGATTACGTTCCAGGAGCTAGTGGGAAACTCTATTTCAGAAAATATACTATCTATATGAATATTATTTGAAATTATGAAAGTCCACAAGCTCTATTTTTCTAAAAGATTTATGCAGTGTTGGGAGGGGGAGAAGTACCAGTAAAAGAAGAACAGAAGTCAGTTACTTTGAGGGGAAAAGAGAGAGAGAGATGTAATTGGATCACCAGGAGAAGGGAAGAAGAATGCCATCTCATTTATCGCCTTGACTTTTTTTTGAGATATAATCGACACATCGGTTTATGTGTACTGCCCATTGATTTGACACATTTATTTGTAAAGTTACTACCACCACGGTGTAACCTAGGCAGTTACCTAGTTACAGTGTTACCACCTCCGTGCCACCACATAGTTACTAACTCTTTTCTGTGGTGAGAACATTTAAGACCCACTCTTTAAGCAACATTCAGGTACATGACGCAGTATTATTTGCTTTGATCACCATGCTGTGCGTTAGATCCCCAAACTTGTTAATCTTATAACTGGAAGTCCCTACTCCTTGGCCAGTATCTCCTCATTTCCCCTCCCCCGACCCCTACTGGCCACCATTCTACTCTCTGTTTCTCGGAGTTTGTCTTTTTTAGATTCCACATGTAGTTGATAATACAGTATTTGTCTTTCTCTGTCTGACTTATTTCACTTAACACAATGCCCTGAAGGTCCATCCAGGTTATCATATAGCAGGATTTCCTCCTTGCTCATGGCTGAATAATATTCCATTGTGTATACTTGTGTGTATGTGTATATATATTTATTATATATATATATATCCATCCGTGGATGGAAACTTTGGTTGTTCTCATATCTTGGCCATTGTAAATAATGCTGCTATGAACATGGGGGTGCATATATCTTTTATTATAATTAGTGTTTTTGTTTTCTTCAGATAAATACCCAGAAATGGAATTCCTGGATCATATGGTAGTTCTATTTTTAATTTTTTGAGGAACCTCCATAGTGGCTGCACCAATTTACATTCCCACCAACAATGCATGAGGGTTCCCTTTTCTCCACACCCTCTCCAACACTTGTTACCGCTTGTCTTTTTGACGATAGGCATTCTGTCTGGTATGTGGTGATATCTTGTGGTTTTGATTTGCATTTCCCTTATGACTAGTGATATTGAGCTCCTTTTCATCTATATGTTGGCCATTTGTATGTCTGTTTTGGGAAACTGTCTCTTCAGTTCCCCTGCTCATTTTTTAATCAGGTTGTTAGGTTCTTTGCTATTGGGTTATATGAGTTCTATATATATTTTGAATATTAACCCATAGTCAGATATATGATTTGGAGATATTTTCTCCCATCTCATAGGTTGCTTTTTCATTTTGTTGCTTGTGCTTTTGCTGTCATGTATAGGAAATCATTGCTGAGACCAATGTCAAGGTGATTTTCCCTTGTTTTCTTCTAGGATTTTTATAGTTTCATGTCTTCATTTAAGTCCTTAATCCATTCAAATTCATTTTTGTGAGTAGTGTAAGATAGGGGTCCAGTGTCATTCTTCTGCATGTGATTACCCTGTTTTCCCAGGACCATTTATCGAAGACACCATCCTCTCCCCATTAAATATGTTTGGCTCTCTTGTTAAATATTAGTTGACTGTATATGCAGAGGTTTATATCTGGAATCTTTATTCTGTTCCATTGGTCTGTTTTTATGTCAGTACCATATATTTTTTTAATACTTATTTATTTATTTGGCTGCACCAGGTCTTAGTTGTGGCACGTGTGATCTTCATTGCTGCGTGTGGGACCTTTTTTGTGGTGTGCAAGATCTTTTTTTTATTTTAATAACAATTTTTTCCAAAGATTTATTATTTATTTATTTATTTATTTAATTTATTTTTGGCTGCGTTGGGTCTTAGTTGCGAGATGCAGGATCTTCATTGAAGCATGCAGAATCTTTCATTGCGGCGCATGGGCTCTTCGTTGTGGTGTGTGGGCTTCTCTCTAGTTGTGGCCTGCAGGCTCCAAGGCACATGGGCTCAGTAGTTGTGGCATGCGGGCTTAGTTGCCCTGCAGCTGTGGGATCTTAGTTCCCCGACAAGGGATCGAACCTGTGTCCCCTGAATTGGAAGGTGGATTCTTTACCACTGGATCACCAGGGAAGTCCCTATAATAACTTTATTTTATTTTATTTTATTTTGGATTTTTGAATTTTATTTCATTTATATTTTTATACAGCAGGTTCTTATTAGTTATCCATTTTATACATATTAGTGTATATATGTCAATCCCAATCTCCCAATTCATTACATTTTTTTTTTTTTTAAGTTGTGGCATGCAGGACCTAGTTCACTGACCAGGGATCGAACCCAGGGCCCCTGCATTGGGAACACAGAATCTTAACCACTGCACCACCAGGGAAGTCCCCATACTGTTTTGATTACTATAGCTTAGTAATATAGTTTAAAATCAGGAAGTGTGATGCCTCTCGCTTTGCTCTTCTTTCTCAGGACTGCTTTGGTTATTTGGGATCCTTTGTGGTTCCATACAAGTTTTACAGTTGTTTTTTGCGTTTCTGTGAAAAATGCCATTGAAATTTTAATAGAGATTACAGTGAATCTATAGATGGCTTTGGGTAATGTGAACATTATAACAATATTCTGATCCATGAACACTGGATATCTTTCCATTTATCTGTGTTTTCTTCAGTTTCTTTCATCAAAGTCTTGTAGTTTTCAGTGTATAGCTCTTTCGTCTCCTCGGTTAGGTTTATTCCTAAGAATTTTATTTTATTTTTTGATGCTATTATGAATGGGATTTTTTTCTTCATTTTTCTTTCTGATGTTTTGTTGTTAGTGTATAGAAACACAACTGTTTTCTATATGTTGATTTTGTATCCTGCAACTTTCCTAAATTTCTAACAGTTTTTTTGGTGGAGTCTTTAGCGTTTTCTGTATATAAGATCATATCATCTACAAATGAAGACAGTTTTACTTCTTCCTTATCTATTTGGAAGCCTTTTTTTTTCTTTTTCTTGCCTGATTCCTCTGGCTAGGATTTCCAGTATTGAATAGGAATGGTGAGAGTGGGTATCCTCGTCTTGTTCCTGATCTTAGAAGAAAAGCTTTCAACCTTTTGCTGTTGAATATGATGTTAGCTGTGAGCTTGTCATATATGGCCTTTATTTTGTTGGTACGGTCCTTCTATACCAAGTTTTTTGAGCATTTTTATCATGAGAGGATGTTGTACTTTGTCAAATGCTTTTCTGCATCTGTTGAGATGATCATATTTTTATCTCTCTTTCTGTTAATGTGGTGAATCCCATTTATTGACTTATGGCTATTGAACCATCCTTGCATTCCTGGAACAAATCCCACTTGATAATGGTGTATGATCCTCTTAATGTGCTGTTGAATTTGGTTTGCTAATATTTTGTTGAGAATTTTTACATCTGTATTCATCAGGGATATTGGTCTGTATTTTTCTTTTCTTGTACTGTCCTTATCTGGCTTTGGTATCAGGGTAATTGTGTCTCATAAAATGAGTTTGGGAGTGTTCCCTCCCGTTCAGTTATTTGGAAGCGTTTGAGAAGTATTGTTAATTCTTCTTTAAATGTTTGGTAGAATTCACCGGTGAAACCATCTGGTCCTGGGCTTTTCTGCTTTGCGAGGGTTTTATTTACTGATTCAGTCTCCTTACTCAATATTGGTCTGTTCAGATTTTCTGTTTCTTCATGAGACTCAGATTTAGTAGGTTGTATGTTTCTAGGAATTTATTCATTTCTACTAGATTATCCAGCTTGTTGGCATATAATTGTTTTTAGCAGTTTCTTACGATCCTCTGTGTTTCTGTGGTATCAGTTGTAATGTCTTCTTTCATTTCTGATTTTATTTATTTGAGTCTTCTCTCTGTTTTTCTGAATTAGTCTAATAAAGGTTTGTCAATTTTGTTTATCTTTTCAAAAAAAAATCAGGTTCATTGATCTATTCTATTGTATTTCTGGTTAGGTCCTCTTACTTTAACTTTGGGAATAGGAAAGTTCATTTGTCAAAGGAGCCACTCTCTCCAGATGAGAAGGATGAGTGGAATTACTCCTGTTTCAACAGTTTCTGTAATAGGGTCTATCCTTTAATTTTCGAAAGCCTTGGCTGTAAGTGGGGGGAAAGAAAGAGTCAGGAAAAAACAACCCTCAGTGACTGAATCCCACTACCAGCATCGTGGGAAAAGCCAAGGTTGGTGTTTTTCAAACTTTTGATCATGTCCACAGTAGGACATACATGTTACACTAGGACCCAGAAAACCCAGGTGGGCACAGCTGAGCTGTGAGAAATAATCCGTGACTCTGAGGATGCCACAGTGCATGCTGATGCTTTTTATTAGGCTTTATTCTGTTTTGTTTTAGTCATAGTGCATTGTAGGATTTTTGGTTTGTTTTGCGTTGTTTTTAATGCTGATCCTGACCCACTGTGGGTCAGAGCTGCAGTTCGACCCACACTGGCTCGCGGGTACTTGCAGAAGGGCAGCAGGAGGGCCCCAGCGGTTCATGTTCAGTCCCGCCCCACCCCTGGCAGCCTTCAGGCCACCACCGCTTGTGTTCATTCTTGGTTTCCCCAGAAATGCTCCTCTGGCTCTTCATGTGACCACATCTTTGTTCTGCACACACTGCCACTTTGTTTGCTGGCCCTGCCGTGCAGGCTTCGGTCTTTGCTCTGGGCCCTGATTGGGTGATGGCTCCGTGGCCTCCACACATCCGGGCACAGGGGAGAGGAGGGCCTGGCCTCCCTGGACAAGAAGCCTGGGCCTGGGGAAGGCTGGTGCCGGGGTGAGCGGACGACCGTGCCAAGACCAGGGGTCAAGCTGGGAATTTCAGAGACTTGCTCACCCTCTTCCCCTGCCCCTTGCTGCCTGCAGGTAAATTCTACTGCAAACCACACTACTGTTACCGGCTGTCCGGGCCTGTACAGAGGAAGAGACCAGCAGTGGCCCCTCTGTCTGGAAAGGTAATGCTGATCGGCCACAGGGGGCGGGGGGGCAGCAGGTGCTGCTTCAGTGCGGTGACAGGTCAGGGTGTGGCCAGCAGGCCCTGAACGGCCACTGCATTGCCTTTCCTGTGAGTGGGAGGGCCTGAGAGATGGTCACAGTCCCGTATGGGGAGGGAGCATCTTTTCAAGCCTAATCTAATGTTGGGTTTCAGTAAGGTAATGTTCCAGGACCACCTGAGTTGGATTTGGAAGACCATGTCAGACCTTCTCTTCTGCTTACTGTGTAAAAAAAAGCCTTTTGCTTTTGAAAATCTCAGCTTTCCTGAGAGGAGGACACCGGAAAAGGACTTGACTAGAAATAAATGCTCTGCAGCCAATTCCTTGAACTTTCTATATTCTGGGAACTACTTATCTAAGAACCTTCTTTTTAAAAAAAAAAAAAAAAAAAGTGAGTGTAATCAGCTCCCGCATCTGTCTTTCCAAGTGAGCTGTGTATTCTCTCCGCTCTGTGGTGTTGCCCTGTGGGCGTGCAGTTGACTGATGCTTCCAGGAGGGCCTCTGCGGACTGCAGAGAGCCTGTGGGGGAAGGGACGTGAGGTGCCTGCGACTCCCGCGTGAAGTGGGCCCTGGCGCAGCTCTGGGTTTCCTGGTGAGGGCAGCAGACTGGCAGCCAGACGTCATTGTCTCCTGAGATGTGGGTGCTTCACTCAGTCACTCTTCCTCTTCTTGTGGATTTTCCCAGGAGGCCAGGGGACCCCTGCAGGACGGCCCCACTGCAGACACCAACGGACGGCCCAGCACCAGTGCCAGCCCTGCCGAGAGAACTCCAGGTAGCCTCACTTCCTTGTTTGGCTGGGTGGTGCGTCACTCTCTCGGCCTCTGTGACAAGGCCAAGGGGATGAGCCAGCACCTCCAAAGCAACATTTCTTCAATTGGGCATCAGGTGGCCCAAAACCCTCTGGACTCCTTTTTCATGTGCCAGCTGCTTGCATTCGGAGTCCCCTTTCTCTATGGCCTGTCGGAGGTGCTGGTACAAATCAGAGGGGAGCTTCACTGGCCGACCGTGAGCCAGTAGGGGTGCCGTCTGGTGCGCGGCGTCACCAGGCTTCGGTACCGTCTACTCAGAATCTCAAAGTTTTATTGCTGGAGTCCTGGGACCTGCCCACATCCAGCAGATACCTCGGAGGGTTGGCCCAGGCCCTGTCTAGGGAACAGGAGTTCAAAACAGGCTGCTTTTAGCACTGACCCAAGTGATGACCCAGGGCAGCAGGGCCTTCTTGTAGTCCCTCGCTGTGGGCTCCTTGGATAGAGCGTGGAATTGTGAAAAGGCCCCAAGGTCTGAATGTGTGTCCCCCTGAACTGGACAGCCTCCTTCCTCTTCCCTGCTCAGGTGTCTAGGTGAGCTGCCTCTGCTCTCCCACCTCACCTGTAACCACTGCAGGACATGCCCTGTCCTGGTCATTTTAGGGCATTTGAACTCCTAACGAGGACCAGGCCCTAATTGGTCCCTCTTTCACTAACCGCTTCCTGTGTCAGGAGGTGAGTGCCACCACCCCACACCTAAAAACACATTTATTCTGGTCTCGAAGGTCAGGAGAAGGAAGGGCTCATGGGCACCAGGCTTCTTGTGAAGAATTGTGTTTTTTCCCGTAAAATCGCCTCTCCCTACTCCCTTTCAAACCAGCCTGTGACGTGTGTCCACAGTTCCATAGACGTGGGTGGTCCTGATGCCCTGCGCAGCCCCGACAGGTCACAGCCCACGGTCACTGTAGCCAGTCGGAGAGGAAGTCGTCAGGGCCCTGTTTTCACCTGTCACAAGTTTCTTCCCTTCAGAGCAAATAGGTCTCAAGCAGCCGTTTACAAACTCACAGAAATCACCATATTGAAAACTAAAGATTATCAGCTAAGGCCAGAAACTATGGAGAGGGAGTTGGTAGTGGAATTTCCAAAATGGGAGAAGAGAAAAATTATCCACTCAGCCTTCAAATGGGAGGTTAGCAGAGTTGCTCCTTCGCCCGTGCTCCGGAACTGACGCAGGCCCCGTGGTGTTGCTCTGGGGCAGGAGGGTGTCCCAGACGCTGGGCAGTGCCCCCGGGTGCAGTGACTGGAGCTTAGGTGAACTCAGCTTCTGCTACTACGTGTGCCCTGATAAAATCTAGGCAAGTTTTTAAGTGCCCTGCAGATTGGACCAATATTTTATAGCCATGTTTAAGCTACGAATGACTTGGTACCCCTTGAGCCCCTTTATAATCTGTCTTTTTCAAGAAGTGCTGATGGCCCTTGCAACAGGGGAGCTGGTAGAGACAGGACGTGTGCCTTTGAGCAGGTGAGAACCACCTGGGTGCTCAGCAGACATCTAAGACGTTCGGCTCTCTTTGTGGGCATCTGAAGAAGAGCGAAGCCAGTGGAGGTCAGGCCATTCCTGAGCCAAGGTCGTGCACTCTGTCCGGTTCAGTTTGCCATCTGACTGCCTGCTTTGAAAGCATAGTGGGCGTCAGGTTTTTAGGAGCTGTGGAGAATTAAGGGTTCCATAGAGAAGAGGAACATTCTGTGAAGCAGGGAGAGAAGATGAGAGCTGGGGTTGTGGTGACAGAATCCAAGTCCTGAGGACCTTCTTGATTCTGAAGGTGACGCGCCTGTCACAGCATGAGGGGTTCAAGATGTGAAGCCCGGTTGGAGGTGCCCTGTGGGCAGTGGCAAGGCCAGCACCCGGGGCCGCTGGGGTCCAGTGAGTACCTGCCTCTGGAGGCCCGAGCTTTCCGAGAGCGCGGCTCCGAGCGTGGCCGTGCCCCAGAGCACCAGCACTTTCCCTTCGTAGACGACGAGCAGGACCACGGGTGTATGTTACAGTTGGCAGGAAATTGATTTCTTTTTCTCCTTTAATAAGGATTTCCTTCTTTAAATCCCAAACTAGAGCTTTGATTGGTTAACTAGAACTTCCTTTTGAAAAGCTTCAGAAAAACTCAGGTGTTTCGGGGCTTCAGGAAGTGTGTTGCGGACGGCAGCGGTCAGGCGGGTTCCGGGCACGTCCGCTGGGCTGCACTCTGAGCAGAGCGAGTCGTACGCGGAGCGCGGTTCACGCCCCAGATCCGCGTCCCCCAGGTCGCTGGTCTGGAGGAGCCGTGACTGTGGTTGGCACTGCTCTGCGCCCCCCTTTCGTCTGTGGCATTTCCCTCTTTTCCCTTATGTTCTTCTCCTCTTACACCAAAATGACTGCTGTTGCCAAAAAAACAGACACAACCCGCGAGTTAGAACCTGGTCCGGCGTCATCTGTCTCTGGGCCCCTGGCCTGCGGCTGCTGCCTGATTTAGCATCTTTGTTTGTAATGTGCTTTTAATGTAGAAACCCTCTTTGCTGTTCTCAAAATCAGTGAGTGCTTTGTTTCCAAGCTTCTTATATTTAGTGCTGCAGGTCAGTGGACCTGGCACAGATTTTCTTACCCTGGCCTCATAGTACCTGCCCTGACTTGAGGAAACATTTGGATAACAACAGGCAGAGAAAGAAAACCCCCAGTGGGATGTTTTGCCCTTGAATACAAGACCCTCAGTTGAAGGTTTTTAGATCCTTTTTTCATCCAGAGGAATCCCCTTTACACCTCACATAGTGGGTAACCAGAACTGAAGCGTACAGGCATGGGGTATCATAGGGAACAGAAGAGCTTTGCTTCCAGTACAGGTGACAGACATGGGATGGGAGAAAGGCTTCATTGTCGTCTTCCGGAAAGATGATCATAAAAGGCTGCCTCGCTGTGGCTGGTGCATGCCGCGTCCCCAGACACACTTGCACGGTCACTCTTGGGTTCCATAGTTTGGATGCTGAATGAGCCATTAGGAAATGCAGGCATTTCCCACACCAGCTAGAATAGCCATGCGCGGTACAATCCTGGGTTCCTGCCGTCAGGAGGAAGTTACGAGATTTTCCCACTGCTTCCCAAGCCCTCTTCCCTTATAGGCATTTCTGGAAAAACTATTAGAAAAGCAAAGAGAATTCCGAATCCAGCTTCACTGTCCAACCCCACCCCAAGAGTCCAAGTAGACGGTGATGTGTGAACACTTATATATATACACACATGTGTTTGCGCTGGCTTAGTTTCATATCTACAAGTACACGTTTATATGTTGTGTCCTAAGTGGTAATAACAATACTAGTGAAGCCTCCCCAAGCTTCTTGTCCCTTGGCTCTGGCTTACACTGGGGACCGTGCCACTGACCTGGCTTAGTGTTCCCATCGGGCTCTGGGGAGAGCAGAACAGCCAGGCGCCCGGGGGAGGTGGGCACCGGGGGCAAGTGTCCCCGGACATGAGCAGTGCACACTCTCCACCCCAGAAAGGGGACTTAGACAAAGCAGGGAGCAGGGCTCTCGCTCAGGAACCCCAGGGGACCGCGTCGCTTCCAGGCGCGGGTCTGTTAGCACGGCTCCCTGCTGTCTCTTGGTGTTTAGTGTGTCTGTAGGACAGTGGAATCCTTAGTCTCTCCTGAAAGGGGCCTCAGCATGGCCTTGAAGGCCTGGCCAGTGAGTTGAGGGGTTCTGCACCCACTTTTCCTGATCCGTTAAGCGTGGGGTGGAGGGCGGAGGCAGGCAGCAGGCGGGTCCCCAGGCGTGGTGCGGAGGCCGGAGCTATGCCAGGGACGGTGCGCCTGTCCGTCTCCGGCCTTCCTGCCGTGAAGCCTCGCTTTCGCCTTCGTCTCTGACCTGTGCTGTTGTGCGTTTTGGTGTGTTTCTTTGTGAGTTGTTTTTATTTAATTGTGTAACTTTGTTTTTCCGTTATTGTGAAACTAAGGTGTTGTGCTTTTAATTTTTTTTAACAAGTGTTACCGTTCTTATTTAAGAGAATAAATTCCAAACAATCTTCAGGTTTCTGAGTATTTCTTTTCCCCCCCCTTTTCCTGATTGGAGGGTGGGGAGGGGTCGCTCAGGCAGGTCTCAGGAGTGGGCGTGAAACCACGGTGCCTCAGGATTCTCGCTCCTGGGCTGGGCTCGGGAGAGAACGTAGGTGTATTAAAATGGGGAAACAGGGTGTTTATACCTAAAATACAGGTTCCCATTAGCGGAAGGGCCCCTGTTTGGGGGGGGGGCGTGGTGGAAGACATTTTGCTTCCTTGCGTGGAGGAAGACGCCCCCTGTGTCCCCCATTCCATCATCCCGCACGCGGGCCCTGAGGTGGGAGCAGGTGAAGGAAAAAGCTCTCCGTGGAGCCTGCCTCTGCCTGAGCCCGGGCCGTGCCCTCCTCTTTCCGACTAGCTGGTGCTGTGGGGACCGGAGCGCTTGGGCGCCTCTTCGCTGCCTTGAGGCTTTCACCTGGCGTCAGGGACGGTCCTTGCTCTGTCCTCCCAGCTCTGTCTGTTTCTGTGACCTGGACACAGAGGCAGGGGCTCCAGTTCTGCTTGGCTGCTCGAGCCTGGAGGGCTGAGCCCGCTTCTCGCACACACTGTGACCTTGGCAGCGGGGCCTCTGGTGCCGGCCGGCCCTCTGACCAGGTGCTGACTGGGGCCAGGAGAGGGCACGTCGGAGGGGGGCGCTCAGCGCCAGTCTGCGCCCGCCGTGCTCTAGGCGATGGCGGCCTGGTGTGAGTGGCCTCCCGGCCTCGCCTCCACCCGGCGGTCCCCTTGGGTCCCTGCGCGGCCGCAGCACCATCACTGGGTTGGGAACTGGTCCCGGCAGGGAGAGCGCCTGCCTCTCCCGGCCTGCTCGCCACCTTCCCCCTTCTCTGAAATAAGTCAGTCGGGTCTGTCCTGGGCCCTGCAGAAGGCTGGGAGAAAAAAGAGTCGGGCTGAAGACCCTGGAGAGCTCCCTTTGGGTCGAGTTTCTTTCTGAAACTTGAAGCCCATTCTCTTTTTTTCTCATCTGTTCCCTGGCCCTTTCCTCACTGGGACACTGCCCAGGAGGGCTCCTGCGTGCAACGGGGGCGCAGGAAGCAGTGAGGATGGGCTGCCCTCTGTTCCCGTCCTGTCCCCTGAGGGACCCACTGAAGACAAGCCCCAGCTCGGGCCTTGCTGGGGTGTAATAGCCAGCAGACAGCTTTGGGAAGACTCCTCCCTGAACGCCAGGCCCTTTCACAGAGCTCTGCAACCTCACCCAGACTCCAAAACCAGGCCTTACCTGGCACCTCAGATCCAACCAAGCATCCAGCAAGTGCCAGCAAGTAGATCCATCCTAAGGGCCTGAAGGGAGAAGGCGTGTGTGCTGGGGTTAACGCCTCTTGCTCCACAGTTGCTCTGGGGGCAGGGGATGGGGGAGGCGAGGCTTTGCTCCAAGAAGGACAGTGGGTGAGAGGTTGAGTCGCCCCTGCACCCAAGCCAAGCAAACCTGACCTCGCCCTTGATGGTGTCCACAGGTGAGGTCAGACTGCCCCCATCACTCACAGAGGGGCGTTGGCATAAAGGGCAGTTTGGGGATACCTTCCGGCAGAAGGGGGTCCGGGGCCCCACCTCTGCCTACTAAGAACAGGCTCCTGGGGCCATGCTAGTGATTGCTAGAAAAATCCTTAAAATTGAGTCAGAATTTCTGTTGCCTCTTACGTGTTCTTTACCTCTATTTCTGTACTCACCAGCTCGCCGTGACTGTGCATTAATCGTACGAAACTGTCCCTAGTATGAGTTCCTATTCTGTACTTCTGTAAAATGTCAGGGTTATTTCCACTGTGTCACTGTTGTTTCATAGTGTCCTTGCCTGGAATTGTAGGTCTTTGGTGGTTATTTTGTGTTAAGGGGCTCCGGTCACCGGCAGAGCTCGGGCCCTGCAATTCAGGCACCTGCTTGCTTCTCTGCGGTTCCTGCACCCCGGGTCCTGGTGTGACTGGGCCTCCATCACAGCTGACTCCCCAAGAAAGCTTGGCCCTACTGGGGGCCCCTGCAGACCTGTGCTGCCAGACGGGGGTCGGGGCTCCGGAAGGACCTGGGCCTCAAACACATGACAAAATCGGGGCTGTTTCAGTGCAGAGGCCTAAATAAACATGTTTTCATTCAGTTCTCGTGTTCTTCCAAGGTAATAAAGCCGGGCATCAGTGGAAGTGACTTCCTGAGAGTGTGATCCTCCTGGTACTTTGTGGCTGCTCAGAGATCAGCCCTAAAAAGTGTGATTAGGGACCTGAGGGCAGAGAGTCTGTAAGACGCCTGAGCTCAACCTGGTGCCGAAGGAGAACAGCTGATGTTGTCACAATACGGTTATAATAGCCTGTTTATTCTTGTTCCCCTGTTTCCTAGAACTGAGTCAGGATCTAGAAAGACCAGGCTGGAGAGACCAGCTGTAAAATTTCCCTCCCACCATTTGCCACCAGCAGACTTACCTAGATTAGTACGTTCTTCCTCTAGAAGAGAAGGTTCTGCCCTAGGTTCTGTCTCCTGTGAATTACTCTAAACCAGCTCCCTGCCTGCCTTCAGTGGGGCCTCAGCGTTGCTGGAGGCCCAGGAACACAGGGATCCGGGTGCGGGGAAGGCAGCCCCAGTGGAGGCTCTGGGCCCCGGGGCGACGGGGCTTGGCCAGCTGCCTGCGGGAAGGGCCAGAGTCTTGCTGCCCTCGGGGGCTGCTGAGAGCCGACAGCCGTGCTCCGGGCGGCTGCAAATACCACGCCAAGGGGCCGTCGTGTTTACAACCGGGAGAGCCTCCGCCTCTGCTGGAGTCGCCCCCAGAGAGAAATAGGGAGTGAAACTCGAAGGGTGTTCACTGCTGTCAGTCTCCCCCAAGCGTTTATACTGGTGAATCTGCCCTTGGGGCTGATGTCACACGAGCTCATAGAGAACGACTCAGGAAGACGCGTTATGGGGTACAGCTAGCGTGTAGCACTTACTGTGTGCCAGGCAGTGTCCAGACGCCTTCTGTGTGCGCATCCCTCATCTAATCACACCGTAGGCTGTGAGGAAGGTAGCATTTTGCAGACTGGATCGAGGCCCCGTGACTGACCCGGGCAGGGGCGGGTGGAGTCTGTACAGGACGCGCGCAGTGCCACCCCCTCCACTCCCTTGTCCTCCAGCCTCAGCTTGTCCGCACGGGGCAGCGGGAAGAGAGCTGCGTGTCGGCTCCACCAAGATGACTTTCTAAAAACATGCATGAACGCCCGTGTCATCCGTGAATGTGCATTTGGTTATTTCCAGGAAATACGTGTCCCCAGATTTTTAGCGGTGACCCCCAGGGCTGGGAATGTCCCTTTGCAAAGAGGGTAGATTCGAGAGCAAAAGGTTTCATCACTGGTATGTGAAGGGGGAGATGAGAAGAGACGGAGGAGGAGAATAATGATGTTGAATCGACTGCTTTTCATTTTCTCCGTATCAGCACTCTTTGATCAGTTCAAACGATACCAAGCCTAAAGTCGTGCTATTAAGATGTCCCTCCACCTGGAAGCTCCCTGTCAGTCTGGAGGAGCCGGGCTTGTGCGCCAGGACGATGTTCAGTGCTGCTCTCGGGCGACAGTCTCGCTACTTCTGACTTGTACGCCTGTTGCTTATTTCTCCTCTACGCTCGCATTTTATCACACTTCTCTAAGAGGCCCGGGGGATGGTGGAGCTGACGGTTTCCTTCTCTTACTACTGATGCTTTGCAGCTGCCATTCGCAGTAGTTGCCTGGCTTGGCCCTGGGTGGGGTTGGCAGAGGAGAGGGAGAGATGAGGGCCTGCCTCTTTCTGTCCTGACACTTTGAGCAGAATCACCCGTGACAGGAGTTAAACACGGACATTCTTACCTGTCGGAGTTTGGGCCGCTCCAGACTCCACTCACGTAAAATGACGCTTAAATCCGGGCTAAGCGTGCATGTCACTGCGGTGAGCATTTTGGGTTCTGCCGTGTTGGATCAACTTGGGTTGGGCACAGAAGCAGCTCGGGAGGCCTGAGCACGTCCAGGCCCAGCCTCGGGCAGGCGTGTCATGACGGGCCCTGCGAGCTCACAGAGGATCTTTTTTGGAAAATGGAAAAAGAAAAGAGTTGGGGACACGGAGAAAGAAGCAGTGTTTTTCCCCGTCGTGTTTCCACGTCTGCTTTTCTCCCTGGATTTAGTGAGCGGGCCTTCTGAGGTACCTGTCAGCCTCCAGCACGTGGCCTCTGCCCCCAGGCCCCACGCCGAAGGGCCGGGCGGGGGGACGGGGGACGGCGGGCCGGGCAGCATCTCCGTGAGAGAGAGACTGCTCCGTACCGAAGGACAGTGAAGGGCGGGGCACGTCCGCCTGGCACGCGGACTGTGTGCCCCACACGGCCCTTCCCGACGGGCCCTCCACGCGCTGCCCTCCGAGGTTCAGGACGTCTCACACTGGTGGCAGCATCGCTGCTCTGTCCTAATGACCTTGCCCATTGGGCCGCGGTCCAGCATCTGGTGTGCTGGTTGGCCTGATCAGTGAGAGGTGGGAGATAGTCTGCTGTGATTTCCAGGCAGGGCTCTCGGGCTCAGCACTGTTGACGTTTGGACGGATAGTTCTTTGTTGTGCGTTGTTGGCTGTTTGCGGTATCCCTGGCCTCTTCCCACTGGATCTCAGGACACCCCCCTTGCCAGGTTGTGACATTGCCAGGTGACCCCAGAGGAAAAGATCTCCTGGTTGACCACCACCATTCTAGACTAAAGTCAGGAGAAGTAGGGACAGGCCCTAAATGTAAAATTAGCCTCCATTTGATTGTTCCCTGTAGGAGACCAGGGAAGAGAGTGCGTGAGGACAAAGCAAGTGATACAGACCACACTGGACAGCAGTGGCCTGCCCGCCCCTGTTAGGTTGTGGGCACACGCCTCCCAGCGTGTGACGCTGTGTACACGTCGGCAGCCATGCCGGTACTGTGTGTGCTCACAGACGCCGAGGAAATGTTTTAGAACAGGAGTCCATTTTCCTGAACCACAGTGAATCGCCCTGCGCCGCAGAATGTGCTCAGCTTCTGAGGTGACCACAGCCTCGGAGAGCAGAGCTGGGTCTAAAGGGAACAAGCACAGATATTGAAGAGAAGATGCAGCCTGTTATCCTTGCTGTCTTCGGTCATTCATCTCTCTGAGCCTCAGTTTCCCCATCTATTAAGACCATCAAATGGAAAAAAGGCTCCCTGCTGCTCTACTTCGTAAGGTTGTTGTCAAAAGCAAATAAGCTGAAACGTGTGGAAACTCGTTTATTTAAAAGGATTACAGGAATATCAACTACGATCATTGGTGGAGATTCCAGAAAATGCTGGCATAATCAGAGTGAGAGTGAGTTAGGGTTATTTCTGCTGACTGGGCGATGCATCCTCGGGGGTTAGGACCGGACGGCCTGCTGGGATGAGTTCCCAGCCAGCAGAGATTTGGGGAAACAGAACAGTGAGGAGGGCTGGCCGTGTCCGGTCCTGACAGTGGGCGTTGAATCTCTGCAGGGCTTGGCTAAATTTGGCCTTGCTTGTTCCTCAGCCTGCGTGGATGGGCTGTGAGGTCACCTGCTAACTCCACGACACCCTGGGGGCTCTTCACTGTAGCAACGGAAGAAAAGCAGTCCTGGATAGGTTGACATTAAGCTGAACTTCAGCACCCACGTGAGAGTCAGAGGACTGGGCAGGATTATAGCTTCTCGTAGGCAGAGCTAGGGTTACACGTGGGCCGAGGGGCGGTGTGGTTCACCACAAGCCCTCAGGGGCTCCGAGCCACCTCCCGGCCTGGAGTCAGCACAGGGACAGTGCTTCGTGGGTGCCCGGCTGGCCGCTGGAGAGGGCTCTGAACTCCCAGCGCCAGCTGTGCGGGCCCCCACGCCCGGACGTCTCAGGGACCGGCTGACAGATAAGAGCGCAGGTGTGACGGGGCCGAGGTGCGCCTCAGGTGGCGCTTGTGGGCATTGCCGGAGGAGCTTGGCTCCTTTCCCAAAACAGATCTGCGGTGCCTGAGGGGAGGCTGTTGTGGAGATGCTGTCTTTGGAAGGAGCCTGTCGCAGAGCAGAGGGCCTTTCGTCGTGAGGTGGGTTTGTCCCTGTTGATCATTGGATTATGGGCAGGGCCTCGCTTCCCACCTTCCATGGCTCAGAGGCCAAGCCAGCTCTGGGGCTGTGCAGCTGGCCCCCCGAGAGCCCCTCGCAGCCAGCTTGGGACGCACTCTGGACTGAAGTGCCCCGGAGGGGAGGGGTGCAGTCTAAATGCGCATCTTGGGAAAAGCTCATCATCTTGCAGTGCCTGGCGGGCAGACTCGTGGTGCTTCTCTGCCTTCCCACCTCTCCCCTCCGCGTGCTCGTACGGGTCTGGTCTTCCAGTGAGCGAGATGCTCCCTGGAGCGCAGCTGCTCTCCACGGTGAAGCGAGGACATGCGTTTAGGACATCAGGTCGTTTGAGATGGTGTCTTTTCAGAGCCTTCCTCCGTGGAGTCTTGTAGGACGTTGGCATCTCTATAGGAATTTCTCTGTCCCGGGTGCTAAGGGAACGGCTACTGTCTTCACAGAGGTGGTGTTCCTGCCTCTTCTTGGGGCCTGGAACAGCATCGAGCTCCTTGAGACACGCAGAGGCCCTCAGTGTAGTGTGTCAAGATGAGGAAACTGAGACCAGATTATGTCCAACCGATTCCTTAAAAGTATAGTGAAGTGTTGCTGTAGGTTCAGATACAGGCTGAGACCTTCCGTCTTGATTGTTTATTCAAGACGCTTTACCGAACACCTGCTCTGCCACACTGACGGCACCAGAACCACAGAAGGCCGGGAGAGCCCTCTGCAGCGGACCCTCCAGTTTGGGGTGCGCTCAGGAGGTAGATGGTGTGATGAAAGCGTGCTAGAGCCCTGGGGGTGCAGAGGGGCCAGCAGCAGCAGGCAGCGGGAGGAGCAGAGGGCCAGGCTGGGCTGACCTGTGGGCCATCCTTATCTTTACCTGCCTCTTATTAAGATTTCAGAGGCTAGCCCCACGAGTGGGCTGGTGGACAGGTCCCTTACCTTGAGCTGCAGGGACCCTCCTGATCTGCCGGCCGCACCCATGGCTCCCGTGTGTGCACAGGTGTGTGGATGTGGGCGGCCAGGTGGGAACAGCAGAATGGCAGCTAGAGCTCAGCTCTGTGGGATTTAAGAGAAAACACAGCAGACCCCAGCGCTTTCGACAGCAGAGAGGTGGCCGTTCTGCGGGTGACCCAGCTGACTGTTAAGGGTCAAGTCGAGTTTCATCTGTGAGATATTTCAACACATGAAAGATCTGTTATCAAGAGAGCTACACGAAGCCCTGGTAAGGTGTTTTTTTTATGGAGACTCGGGTACGTGCCTTAAAAGAGACCTCTTTGCCTTGACCAGATTGAGTGACATGTGCCAGGATTTCCACCTGCCAAAAAGACACCTTTGGGAGATGTTG
Source organism: Balaenoptera acutorostrata (assembly GCF_949987535.1). Taxonomy (NCBI): domain Eukaryota; kingdom Metazoa; phylum Chordata; class Mammalia; order Artiodactyla; family Balaenopteridae; genus Balaenoptera; species Balaenoptera acutorostrata. The sequence goes on along the minus strand of NC_080074.1, from coordinate 106,925,608 downwards.
TACTAATGGCAGCAAAAGTCACGTAATGTTAGAAAACTAACGTAACAGCAAAAGTTCCCTGGGATCCTGCAGACGGGGAGCCAAGGGCTGTGGCGATGGACGAGCCCCTCAGCTTCCTGAGGGGACTCTGCGGGCTGCAGGCTCCCCCCTCCCGCCTGGTGGGTTTCCTGGGACAGTTCTGACTTGTCCCTGTTGTGTTTCCCCTCCTCGGCCTCTTGGTCACTGCCCGACTCTTGGTAATTCAGTATCTCCCCCTCGCGTCCGCGTGACCTGCTTTTCTCCGTGCCCCACGTGAGCACGTGGTCCCCCTGGACGACGACGAGACGGTGGGTGTGGAGGGGCAGTTAGCAATCCCGGCCCTCGCTGCACAGCCACATGGCCCCGGGTGCCGTCCGGGACCGGTCTCCTAGGGCCTGTGGACCTCAGAACCCTGGGTGGTAATAGCGCTGGCAGCGCCCAGCGGCTGGGCGTGCAGCCCACGTCACAGTCCTGACTCAGCGGGTCGTCCCTGTTCCTCCATCACCTGCTTCCCGAGCAAAGGAGCATCTGACACCCTCCTGTCCTGTGACCTCGGGACATGCTGTGAACCCCACCCCCTGCCAGCAGGAAACCACAGAAGAGTCTGTCGGAGGGTCCACGCGCAGGGGCCGGAGTCACCTCACCGAGGCAGTGCTTGGAAACTCCTTCCTTTGGCCTCCAGAACCAAAGCGCTGGCGAAGTGTGCGGTGTCCTCCAGAGGGAGAAATCGCCGTGTGAGGCCTCAGGCGTGCGGCCGGCCCAGCAGAGTCTGCTGAGGCCCAAACCAGCTGTCCCAGGGCCCTTCTGAGAAGGCCTTGGAAGCAGCCCCAGGGAGCCTTTCCCCCACGGTGGGCCTCCTCCTCCTCCTCCCGCAGACACCAGACCCCACCGTCCCGCTGGACGGGAGCGGTGACGGGGTCCCGGGCAGAGCGGCCACCCGCTCCTCGGACAGCTGAGTGGAAGTGAGGTGAGAGGAGTGGGCTGGTCCCCAGGCTGGTTCTTGGCTGCGGGGCCTCCGGGCAGCTCACATCACGGGGCCCCTCTCGAAGGCAGTGCCCCACAGAGGCAGCTGTCTCTGGTCCAGACAGCGGTCCTGTCCTGGGGTGGCCATGCATTGCTGCAGAACTGCAGCAGGGACCCCCTCGCAGCCCCGTGAGGACGGGGGCTCCTCGTGAGGAGGGCGCCCTCTCCCCCAGGGTGATTTCACGCGTGTTGCCAAGGGCTTTGGCAGCGCTCGTCCGTCAGCTGAGAGCAGGTTCTCCCGCGAGGAAAATATTTCCTTGAGGATGACGTATGGAGCTCACGCAGGCAGTGACTGTCCCAGAGCAGGGCCCGTCATTCAGGCTCAGAGCCTTTCTCTTATTTAGGGTGCCACCCAGATCCTGGAGCTGTTTCCCTTTGGTCTGTGGAGCTGGAATTGGCCTCCAGTGACCTGAGATCTGCTTGCCTGGACTTAGGGAACAGTCAGCCTAGGAATGATCCCAAATCCCTCGTCCCACTTTCAGCTGGGAAGCCCCTGTGTGTTGCCGCATCAAAAGCATGTGACGTGGAGAGGCCGGGGGTCTTGACCTGACCCTGCTGGTTCACTCTGATTTTCCAGACTGCCCTTCCGCAGCCTCTGCTCTCCTGGGCTCCTCCGTAGCTGACGAGACAGCGAGGACCCGGGGGTGGCCGGTGGGGGTCCTCTGTCTGTCACGGTGTCAGAACCACTGCCAAGGCCTCCTCCACCATTACTTCCTTCAGTGTCTTAATTTATCATCACCGTCCAGTTAATCTGGCAAATGACCCTTTGCTCAGGACAGAGAATCAAGGATGCTGATTTTGTTGATTTTTTTGTTTGTTTGTTTTAATTTCCCATGACATTTTAAGGCTATGGCCCAGGAATGCTAAGCATATTTTGGCAGTTGGTGAGTTTTGGGTACTTGCCGAGCATCCTCTGAGTGCCACCTTCCCTTTGGGAAAACGGCCTCCATGGGGACCCGGCCCTGAGGGAACGTCCTGCTTTCCCTGGTCGCTGGAAATGGGTGGAGACCAGAGGGGCCTGGGGCCTGACCAGTGAGTGACTCCACTCCTCCCGCCTTTTACAAAGTCTCCAGTGGGAATGTCTTAGGCTTCACGGCCCACAGCCTCCTCTCTGTGGGGACTGACGTGAATGATCTGAGTGTTTCTGGCTTCGTTTTGGTTGGTTGTGGCCAAGCCCGGTATTAAATTAACATTTCCCCTCCCCAAAGCCCCAGACTCTGGGCTTGGAGTTGGATGATCCCCTGCTCTACGCAGCCTGTGGAAACTCCAGAGAATTGACGCTGGGAGGAGGGCAGGATGTCATTCCAGATGCCAGATGCTCTGCTCCAGGTCATTTCCACGGAGTCGCTGCCCTTCGTCATGAAGGTCATGGTGGGGAGGAGATCGTGGTGAAGACGCCCCTGCGGGGGAAGGCAGAGCAGGACTCCAAGGAAACGCGCCTTGGCGGCAGCACGCCATGCCTCTGAACAGACGCTGTGCTCCTGGGACTCGGGTCTTGGCCGCACCGCTCACCAGCTGTGTGACCTTGGGCAGCTGACTTACTGCCTCTGAACCTCGGTGATCTCATTTGCAAACTGTTACCTACCTTACAGCAGGCGCCTACCTCCGTGTTCCTCCAGAGCGCCCTCCTTGGATCCCTGGGTGGGCCACGCGCCCCTTTTCCATGCTCCCGTGGTCCCGCGTGTGTGCTCGAGCCCTGAGGCCTCTACACGCCTGGAACCATCCCTGTGAGGACTTTCTCTGCCATGCCCGGCTGGCGACGCTCGGCGTAGAGAGTGTTTTCGCCTGCGTTGTTTCCCCAGGTTCTCGTGGAATTCCTGGCAGACACTGTGCGTTTCCCCCAGGGGTCTTCCCATGAGTGTTCCTTCTCTACCTTGAAATTGCTCAGTCTGAACTGATGATGTGAGTTGTTTTCCCTGAAGTGACAGTTCTTACTCTGTTTTTCTTCTACCATCTAAAAGAAATACTAGTCTTCATTCCAGATTCATGGAGTTCCCTAAAACTCTGTGCTCAGGTAGTTGCCACCCATTTATTTTCCTTTCTGTTTAAGGGCAGTTGTCAAAAATACACGATGGGAAGGACAGAATCAAGTGGTACTGTGGTCGGGGACCCTTGGCCTTGTCTTTATCGATCTGGGTTTTGATGAGGAGAAAGAAGGAGGCCGGGAAGGCTGGTGTTTGGAAAGGCTGGCCCCGCGGTTAGAGCCTGTGCCCTCAGAGGGCCTGGGGGCAGGTGTGGAGACTGTCGAGACCGTGTCCACCTGCTGTGCTCCCTGCCTCTTTCGTGCTGTCACCTGGAGACCACGCCCTCGTCCAGCATCAGAGCTCACACTTCGCGGGCCCTGAGCTCAGTGTCGAAGGACAGTCCGGGGGTGTCCAAAATGAGGCTCCCAGGGCACCAAGACCGGGACGGGCAGATGTGTGCACACGGCACAGGATTCGTGCCCAGACCCCACGGTGATACGTTTACCTGCATTTGTAAGTGAACGCGCCCCAGGTCTTGCTTTTCAGAAAGAATCTCTAGTGATTTGAAGGGTGCCACTTGGTGGGAGATCCTGGTCACTGCAGCAGATGCGCCGAGACTTTATTCCGTGACTGCCTGCCTTCACAGGGTTATTTCTAATGATTTTACGACGAGGTTCGGAACATGCGCACGACAGAAGGGCCAGCCTTCCTGATGTTTTCTGCACAACCTCTCACGTCACAAAAGTTACTAAATCAGTGTTCCCACTCCGTCCTTCAGCCCTTCATCAGGGGGCTTCTGGGCTTCGCCTTAAGACCACCTGACACTGGCTGGTGTGACTTCACCTGCTAAACCTAGTGTCGGTCCCCAGAGCCGAGAGCGTCAGTGAAGCCAGGCGCCTGCCCTGGTGGGACGCGAAGCCCTGTGCGCCGCCCCACCCCGGTGCCTGCGTCCCTCCGCCCGGGCGCCTTCCCTGTGTGCTCCCTGTGCTCAGAGCCTCTTCCCAGCTTTCTGCGTCCAGTAACTGTCATTCGCAATCCAGGGCAGATGGATGCAACACACTTGTACAGATTGGTGGTGAAGATGTTCCTGGACCTCAGCTGTATCCCCTAACTCGCAGGAGAGGGAGGCAGTGTGTACAGGGCACAGAGGTGGCACCTGCACAAACGTGCATACATGCGTGTGTAATTCACTTCGTACCCGTAGTAACCCTGCGACATGGGATTGTCCTTGTTCACGGATCAGGAAGCGAGCTCTCAGTGGTCGTATGATTTTCCTAAGGTCCTTCAGCTGGTCACTGGGGGAGTCCGATGTCTCAGCGGGTCTGTCTGACTGCACCACATGTGACATCCTGTCACAGTGGACACAGGAAAGTGGTCGGTGGGCCTCTTCTGCCCAAACGTGGGGTCACAAGGTGTGTTAGGAAGGGTAACGATGGAGATGGGGGAGGTGGGGGGCGCGTGACGGCGACATCGGACACCTGAGTCCTCAGAGTCCACGAGCCCATCGCGGGCCTCAGATTTTTTTCTTTCTTCCTTCCTTCCTTCCTTTCATTTATTTATTTATTGCTGCGTTGGGTCCTCGTTGCTGTGTGCGGGCTTTCTCTAGTTGCGGCGAGCGGAGGCTACTCTTCATTGCCGTGCCCAGGCTTCTCTTGCGGTGGCTTCTCTTGTTGCGGAACACGGGTTCTAGGCGCGCAGGCTTCAGTAGTTGTGGCACGAGGGCTCAGTAGTTGTGGCACGTGGGCTCAGTAGTTGTGGCACGTGGGCTCAGTAGTTGTGGCACGTGGGCTCAGTAGTTGTGGTGCACGGGCTTAGTTGCTCCATGGCACGTGGGATCCTCCCGGACCAGGGCTTGAACCCGTGTCCCCTGCATTGGCAGGCGGATTCTTAACCACTGCGCCACCAGGGAAGCCCAGTCCTCAGATTTCTTCACAAAGGAATGATAGAATCTAGAAACCGTCATCGTGGGCCTCCCAGAGCAATAATTGACCAGGCAGGGTCATCAGTGGATCTTTAGCCCCCTGACGTGGGTATTCTGGGAACAGGTAGTCCAGGGTCTCTCCGCATCACTCCACAGATTACTTATTAATTACAAAGAGGAAAAGGTCTCTTTACCACAGAGACATGGGTGGGCACCAGCTCAACCAAGCCGTCCAGCTGGTGTCACCAGGAACGAGGGGGCCTGACTGTCCTGCGTGGGTGCAGTGGGAGGGGCCCAGAGTCGCCCACAAGGTGTTCCCGTGGAACAAAAAGTCTTGCTGTGAATCTAAACATGAGACAGACAAACCCACAGTGTGAGAAGCTCTGCAGAACAGCTTACCTGGACACCTCAGTAGACCAGACGGATGCAGTGCCCGAACCTCGACTGGGTCCTGGACCATGGGGTGGGGCAGCAGGTCCTGGACCGAGGGGGTGGGGACATTGGGTCCTGGACCATGTGGAGTTGGGAGCAGCGGGTCCTGGACCTTGTCGGGGGGCAGCAGGTCTTGGACCGAGGGGGTGGGGCAGCGGGGAGGACTCCCTTCTCAACAGGCTGCTTTCCCTTGAGGGCCAGTCCTGCCCCTGCCCCCCGGCCAGTGTGCACTGCTCCCCAGGCTGTCGTGTCCCTGTAGGGCAGATGTGGGGTCTTTTGTCTTCTGCCCCCCTCACACCAGAGACCTCTGGGCTCTCCGGGGCCCGACCTTGTTGACAGCTGCCGTGTCCGGCTCCATGGCCTCGTGGGACGGCTGCCCCTCCTTCCAGGGAGAAGTTCCTTCCCTCGTCCCTGTCGCTGATCCCAGAACTTTGCTTCTTGCTTGTCGTGCAGGCCCGAGCGTGAACGGCCTGGAGGAGCCCAGCATCGCCAAGAGGCTGCGGGGCACCCCGGAGAGGATTGAGCTGGAGAACTACCGCCTGTCGGTGCGGCCGGCGGAGGGGCTGGAGGAGGTGCCCGAGGAGACGCAGGCCGAGCACAACCTGAGCAGTGTGCTGGACACGGGGACGGAGGAGGACGCGGCCAGCAGGTCAGCCTGTGGGGCTGTGTCTGCGGCGGGCAGGGGAGCGGGGCCCCGAGCCCGACGGCCTGGGTTTGCGTCGTGACCCGTGACCGGGCGGGTCGTGTGACCTCTCTGCCTGCCCGCTCGTCCATGTGAAGGGCGGCAGCACCAGGGCCTCCTGCAGAGTCATGCGAGGGTCCCGGGGTAGAAGGTGCTTGGGACAGAACTGGGCACGTGTAGGCGCTTGTAGGCGACGGCTGCGGACTCCAGCGTCCGACTCCTCACCTGGTCGTCCTCCGGGGCCTGTGAAATGTACAGGATGTGCATCTCGCCCCCTCGTGGTAAGGAAACCGATGTTGACCAGGACTAGGATGGAGGGTTGACTGAGGTTCAAGCCCAGGGTCTCTGGTCCACGTCCAGGGCTCTCCGTGTTCCCTGCTGCCTGGTGCTCCAGCTCCCCGTCTCGTTAGTCAGAAAGGACCAGTTTGTTTGACTTAATTCAGATTCAGGACTTACTGAGCGCCTACCAAGACGTTAACACTGCTTTTCATTGAAAAGGAACAGAAAAAATGTGCCCTGGTTTGGTGTTTACAGGTGTGTTGGGGAGGGGGCTTCCGCGGGGGGCGACTGTGCCCCTGGGGTGGGTTCCATGGAGGCTCTGGGGTGACTCAGCCACCAGGTCGCTGTGCAGTCTCGGGGAAGCCGTCTCACCTCTCTGGGCTTCTTTCTTTCTCCCGTGTGTGGAAAGGAGCAGAAACCTGCATCCCAGGGCCCCTCGCAGTGCATGGTGCTGGCCGGCTGAGCCGCACGCACACCTTTGGGGAAAGTGCCCCACACGCCCCCCCCCGTCTCTGTCCTTGTCCGCGCATTCCCGCCACCCGCAGGCCTGCCTGAGTCAGTGGGGTCAGTGCCCAAGTCAGGGCTGGAAGAGAACAGGACAGGCAGGTGGAGTGGAGTCAGGACGGGCGGACCCCCTGCAGCCCCCCTTGCGGAGCCTCCCCGACCAGCGCCCTCAGGACGCAGCGCTCCCGAGGTGGGGCGGAGTGGAGGGCTGGGCTCGGTGACGTGGGCAGACCCTGTCCTGCAGGAATAACGTTTTCTGCACTGTGATCCGTAAACCGAGGGATTATGGGGCAGGAGTGGAGGTGATGTAGCCTGGGCTTTGCAGGAAGGCTGAGTCACGGCCTTCGCAGCAGGTGGGGTAGAAGGATAGGTCAGTCAGCACCCGGTGGTGTAGTAAATGCCCCATCGTACTCACATTCCCATTTGAAAAAGCGCTAAGCGTGGATGCTATGTAAAGTGTAACGATGGTCTCGTAAGAGTGCAGCGCCAGAGCTGTCTTATTTCCCCAAGGAAGCCGTAAAATGCCTCCGTCCTTCCTTGGGGAGTCATCGGACTTGAAGATGAGAGATGACAGAGTTTCCAGGAACTGACCGGTCCAAGCGGGGATTCACTCTCCTCTTACCTTGGGCGCCTGTGGTGCGGGCAGAGCAGGGGACGCCGTTGGGACGTGACTTTGCAGGCAGATAACCCAGACTTGAGGCCTAGCTCCACTTTCTGCTAGTTGGGGGCAAGTTTCTTACGCTCTCTTGCCCTGCTTTCCTCATCTACAAAGGACACTGCACCTCAGAGGTTTGCTTTGAGGATTAAACCAAATAAAGTAGTGGGCACAGTGTCTGCACCCGGTGGGCAGTTGCTGTAATCACTGTCTTACCTGTGGATCCAAGCACAGCCCAGGCAACCCTCACTAGGAGGGGCAGCGTGGTGATTCCTGTTTGGATTTCCTTGAACAGGTGGTTTAAGTGCCAGAAATCGGGCTTGCCTCGAATTTGCCCTGGGGCAGTGGTGACCAAGCTTCGCCTGCATCAAAATCACCCGCCGGCTCGTGAGAGCACAGACAGCTGGGGGGTTTCTGTCCCAGTCCGTCTGGGGTAGAGCCCAAGATCTGCACGTCTCAGAAGTTCCCGGCTGGTGCTGTGGTCTGGAGACCATGCTGTGAGAACCACTGCTCTAAATTTCTCAAATGTCCCTGATGATAAACACGTGTGACACTGGGTCGAAGGATAATTCCTGGCCCTGCTCCTGCCAGGGTCTCACTCATTGGGCTTGGGGTGGAGACCAGGAACACCTGTTTTGACAGACACCCAGGTGATTCCCATCATCTTCGCGGTTTCCTTCACACAAGCAGAGAATCTTGGCCGAGGCCTCATCAGCTCCATGACCCTTCCTTGGAGGGGCGGGAAGGAGCATCTTCCAGAGGGGACCCTGGAAACAGTACTTCCGTTTTCTCTGGGAGAGCCTGTGTGCCGGGGCAGGAGAAGGCTGGTCTGGTTTCCGTGTGTTTTCTCCTTCCTGTGTCGGGGAGGGCCGGAGCCCAGGTATGCTTCCCAGACAGGCAGCCAGGGCTGCAGAGGACTCCCTGAAGGTCACAGAAGACAGGCCAGCCCAAAGGGTGACAGCGTGAGCAACAGCCCCTCCTGCGAGGCACCCCTGACTGCTCCCCTCCTCGCCCTCCACCCGCAGAGGTGGTGAGTGAGCCGCTGCTGAGCAGGGTGCCGGCCTGAGCGTGGAGTGGTCTCCACCGCGTGCAGATGGCAGGACCCGGCAGGTCTCCTACAGGGTTGGCAGCGTGGGCGGGACCCCGGGGCAGCCGTGCAGGACGGGGCATTGCTCGGAGACGCTCTGATTACCAGCGGGTTAATTTAAAAGTGAAGCCACCAGCAGCTTCAGGTGGTGTCCATCCGCGGCGGCTGCCCGAGTTCCCAGGTCGACCGCGGCAGCCAGGAGCCGGGTCGTGACCTTCCTCCTGGGTTTGACGGGGTGAGCTGATGTGGGCGGACGCTGGGGGTTCCTGACGTCTCACCCAGACCATCCCACCTCTGGAAGCCCGGCTCCCTCACTTGTGGGAACGGGGATGATAACAGTGGCTGTGCCCTTGAGCTGCTGTGTGATCAGCTGAGCCGATCCACGTGAAGTGCCTCGTGCTCCGGGCACGTCCTCTTCCCTGGGTCTGCTCCTCTGCTGGCTCTTTTAAGTCTGGAACAGACCTTGTCCCTTGGGAAGCTGGTCCGTGGACTGCGTCCTCCTGCCAGCCCACCGTGGGCTCCGTGAGAGGAAGGCGCTGTGAGAGCAGTGATTCGGACACGCCCAGCAGGGAGGTTCCAGCGGGACGCGTCAGCTCCGCCGGTGCGCTTTGCTGAGGGCCTTCCCGGGGACCACCTCCCACCCTGTGAGCTCGGGTGCAGCCTGCCTGGCCTGCCTGGCCGCGTCCCTTGTCTGCTTTTGCCCGTCTCGGCAGCGCCAGGCAAGCGATAAGAGAGGGTGTGGTCTGGAAGGCTGCCTGGATCAAATAGCCACACAGGGCAGGATGTCGTTACAAAGGTGGAAACAGATCCCTGCTGTCGTGGAAAGCTAGTCTTGACGACTACATTTTCTGGCTCTCGTGTCTCCTGGGAGGCCGTGTCCTGAGGTCCCCCTCTCCTCCCTAAAGGACAGGGAAGTCGGTTGTCTTATGTTTTGTTCTGCTGTGGGGATTCTGCCCCCTGGAAGTGTTCCAGGCTGTGGTCCAGGCGGGGAATGTGCCTCACACAGATCCTTCCTCCTGCCCCTCAAAGGCCAGACCCAGAGATTCAGGCACTGGGAGCAGCCAGAGAATACATTATAAGATGAGCCTTGAGTAGTGACCTTACACTGTGACTCTTACGTGACGTGAGGAGCCTAGCCAGACCCAGAGGGCTGCTCTGAGGGCCGTGGACAGTGACGCCTGGGGAGGAACAGCTGGCAATACCTGTCCGTCTGCCTCTGTCCTTCACAACGGCAGGCAGGGCGGCTTGCCTGTGTCCCATCTCCAGAAGCGCGTGGCGCTCCAGAAGCGTGGTTGACTTCCGCCCTGTTTTTATGCTCTGTGCCTCTCTTGCTATTCTCTGTGGTCCTTGAGCTGTCACAGCTTCAAGTGGGACCTCATCACGCTAGCTGCCCTCATGACACGGCACGGGGAGGGGCTGCCCTGAGCCCACCCCCCAGAGCTGCCCGCCGACAGCTGGGGCCCCAGTGTGCCTGGCATGAAGGAGGGCAGGCTGGCCTCCCTGTCCACCTGCAGTGTTGCAAATCGACCTGAGGTTAGAGCTGAGCACAGGAGGCATTCTTACCCTGATTTCACGTTTGAAAGATGTTAAATGACACACACGGGCTCACACGTTGTCGTTAGTTAATGAGAGTAAAGAAATGAAATCACAACGATAAGGCAAAAATCATGGCTAAGTAAACACTGAGGGCTAATCAGACTCCAGAGGACAAGCTTTCTGTGGTCCACATTCTTATGTCTTCCCACTTGAAACTGCCTCGTACAGACCCCCACCGCCCTGCATTTACCGCCCACCTTGTCTAGTCCTGGTGTTTGCATCTTATCTCCCCTGACACTGAAGATCTTTTCTGTGGCAGCTTTGTGACGTCTAGGAAGGGCGCTGTGAGCAGAGACACTCAGTAAGTTTTAGTTGAATGAATGAACGAAGTAGGAGTCGCCAGACTGAGCTGCGGACAGCGAGGAGCCGCTCGCTCTTTCTGAGTTCAGTGGCTGAGCTTCAGTAGGTGCTCAGAACCGTCTGCTGAACGCATGAATGCACGAGTGTGTGAGTGCGTGAACAAGCGAGTGGATGGCTGGAGGACCCGAGTGTGGCACAAGCGTGATGCGGTCAATAAAATCTCGCTCCACTAGGGGCGCCCGCGGCAAGCAAGTGTTCACACCCCCTTCCCGGCGTGGACACAAACTTGGAGAGCATGACCAGCCAGCTCATGGTCACACAGCTGTCGTGGCAGAGCCCTGCGGCCCAGTGAGGGGTCGAGGGACGCAGCCCGGGAGGCCACCCTCACTTCTGACTCGATGAAAGCGATGGAGTCCCCAGCGCCACCCTCTGGCGCAGTAATTTTCTAGAAAGGCTACAGGACAGAACCCACTGGCGGGGCTGTGCTCACAGCCCTTCTCTGTTATGGGGAGGGGCGCGGAGGCCAGTCTGAGAAGGGCGGCTCCCGTCCCCGCGGGCTCATGCAGAGCCACTCTCCTGGTGTTAATGTGTGGCGACACCCACAGAGCCTTGGGGTCCACGTTCCCTGTGGAATGTGGTTGACCCCGGTCTCCGGGTCGGCTGATGCTGGTGACTCAAGGCCTTCACCCCAAACCACATTCTTAGACTCTCCATCCTGACCGGAGGCCCCAGGGAGTCAGGCCTCCCCATCAGGCAGGGCACCCCGGGGCTTAGGGTCTCCCTCCCAGACACGGGCAGCCGGGCCGGGCTCTCTGAGCAAGGCGGACGCTCTTAGCCCCGGGAGCAGGCGCCGGGGCCCTCGCGCAGCGAGCGCCTCTCCGCAGGGTGGGGGCTTGCCCAGGCGCCCTCACCCGCAGCGCTGCACACTGCGCTGTGGTGTTTGGGAGTGGGGCCCGGGGCTCCCTTTCCTGCGAGCAGCACCTCCGCCAGCCCGCTTCCTGCCGGCGGCCCATCTTCCCACCCGAGATCCTCCAACGAGACGGTGCGTCCACGGGAACGGAGGTGCTCTTCACCCTCGGTCCCCAGGGTCACGAGCTTCGAGCCTGTGCCCGGCGGGGCTGCCCCGGCCCGTGTGGCCCATCTTGCCCTCCATTCACCCTCTGTGCGCTGGCCCCAAGGTGTCCTCCCTCCCTTCCCGCCCGGTGGGTGCCTTGCCAGGGGCCTCTGCCTGTGCCCCTGGCTTTGAGCCGCCCCCTTCTCCGTCCTGGGGTCCCCTCACTGGGTTCTGTGGTCATTTCCGCAGCAGTTCTGAGTCCGAGATGGAGGAGGAGGAGCCGCCGCTGCCCCCCTCGGACCTGGGTGGCGTGCCCTGGAAGGAGGCCGTGAGGATCCACGCTCTTCTGAAAGGAAAGAGCGAAGAGGAGCTCGAGGCCTCCAGGAGCTTCGTGGCTGGGGAGGAGGACGCGGAGGACGAGGAGGACGAGGAGGACGAGGAGGACGAGTCTAGTGAAGGTCAGAGTAAAGCCTCTCCTCCTGCCCCGGCCCGGGTGTGGGAGGCTTCTGTGGCCGGGGTCACGCGACATGCCTCCGCGGGCCCCAGGGGACCCACGAAGGGCTGTCCGGGTACAGCTGGACGCAGAGGCGGACAAGGGCCTCCTCCAGGTCAGGCCACTCGTCCTGTCCTTTTCCAGCTAAAGGAACGAAGGGAACTTAGCTTTCTTGGGGTTCCCTGGTTCCTGGTCCTGGACGTCGGAGGCTGCTGAGCATTGAGGAGGGAGGGCCCCCCAGGAGGGGTCACCTGTGGTGTGTGGTGACGTGCTGGGACCTGTGTCCTGGAAGGTCGGTCGGGCTGGCTCTGAGATGCCTCTTGTCTCGCACTCGAGGTGTTGGGTCCTGTCCCGTCCGCCTGTGTGATCCCGGGTGGTGAGGAAGAGCTTCCTGGGCTCCTTCTCTGGCCTTTGTCGGAGGGTCGTTCTCCCTGTTCCGGCTGCACCGGGCCTGGAGTGGTGAGCAGGGCCAGGCAGGCAGAGACCTGAGTCCGTGGGAACTCGTGTCTGCTCAGGCCGTGCTCTCCCTGTGGGGTGTGGACAGGACGAGGAGGACGTGAGCCGTTAGCCAAGGAGCCTGGCCCATGGGGCTGGCCCTGGAGGGCTCTGCGCCTCGCAAGCTTGTCTCTCTGTTCCTTCTGGAGTTCCCTGTGCTCGGCGGCCAGTCCCAGCCTGGGCTCGCTCGCTCCAGCTCAGCGAGGGCTGGGCGCTGACCGGGCAGGGTGTGCGTGACCCATGGTCCTCAGCTGGCAGTGGAGCCCCGAGCTGGCGGCCCTGACGAGGTCGGGTGGCAGAGGTGGGGCCTTCCTTCCTCGGGCTCCTGGAGCCGCCATGGCCCCGGTCCTGCTGTAGGCCTCCTTCCCACCCGGAGGTTGGGGTGGGACCCCAAGGCAGCATGTGGGGCCTGCACACCGCCCTCGTGTGAGGAGCGGGGGGATGGCGTCCGGGGCTGCTTCCTTCACCGGCTGTGTCTGTAGAGCCGAGTGCCCCAGCGTGAGTCAGTGGGGATCGCGTGCACAGCCCGCCCCAGGGAAGGCCACTTGGCTTGTAGCTCCAGACACAGCCAGGGGTCGGGGCGTGCCCCCTTTTCAGGAGAGCTTGGCCCTGCTTCCCTCCCGAGACCTGATCTCCTGGACGCGGAAGTAGCGTCCAGCTCCAGCCTGCGGGAACGGGCTTGGAGTGGAGGAGCCTAGAGATGACTCTTCTCTCTGTCCTCTCCTCCCCATCTGCCCCCACGCGGTGCCTTGCTGTGGGTGTGGAAGGAGAGTACTGGCCCCGGGACAGAGAACTCCTGCAAGGCCAGCCGCTGGGGCACCTGCCAGAGGAAGAGGACATGGGTACACGTGAAGGTACCTCTGCCCACCTCCACCCCGGCCCCTGGCAGCCGTCCAGCCGCCCCCAAGAGCAGGTCCCCCGTGGAGAGACGGGGTTTCCTAGAGCCGCGGCGGCGGGCGAGGCATCCACCCCTGGGCGCCCTGTGCCCCTTGACCGTTTGCTGCCAGTCCCTCATCCGATTACGACTCAGCTCCTCCTCTGATGTGAGCCGAGCACCTCACGTCACAGTCAGCTCTCAGAAGTGGCGGGGCCAGCACAGGCGCCCGGAGCCCCTCCCCTGTGCCTGGGCGATGAGTCCCCAAGGCTGCATGCACTGGCGGCACGCAGGCACGCCCCGGGGAGAAGGCTCGCTGTCTTCCCCTGCTTGCCTGGAAGGTGGAGAAGGGGCCTGCGTTTCCTCCTTGACTTAATGTCTTGGTCCGAAGACAGTCGGGCTCTCTGGTGGCTGCTGTGACTCAGCCCCGTCCAGCACCGCCAAGAGGAAGCCCTTAGAGGCCAGCGGCTCCCAAGAGAGCGCAAGGGCTGCGACCCCACGCCCAGCACAGCCCCCATCCACGTTCGGTGGCCTTAGCGGTGAGTTCTGCCCACGTCACGTTCCCTGTTGCTTGGAGATTAGGAGGTTGTCGTTTTCGTGATGAAGCCAAAGCCAAGGCCAAAGCCAGGTTGCCCAGTAGAGAGTCCTTCTGATCAGGTGGTACCTGCTCTTGCTGCCGGAAAAGCCAGCCTCCCTCCTGTAGGGTCCCCTCCCCCAAGTTGCTGGCTGTCCCTTATTTTAACCCAACTGTATGGCATGGTCCAAGCACTGATTATGGGAGCCCTTGGGGCAGGGGTGCATGCAGATTCCTTGGGCCCCGAGAGCAAGAACAGCCTGAAGGCGGGGCCCCTGGTGAGTTCTCACCTGGCTAAGAAGCGGAGTCTTATGTCCAGGGGGGGATCAGCGGGGCACCAGTAGAGTGTTCGGGAAGAGGGCTTTGACCTCAGAAAGGGCAAAGGGGGATTGACTTCTTGTTCCCGTGAATTCCCAGCGCTCTGGGGTCTGCAGGACAGACTCCGCTTCCCCCGCACCGTAGCCTTCTCTGACCCCACCCCCGCCTCAGCCCAACATGCTGCATGAGGCCCATCGTAGAAGGGGATGTTTTTCTCTTTAGCTGCATAAGATAAAAACTAGAATCCCGACAGCGTCACTCTCTGCCCCGCGTGAGCCGGCTGGTTCGTGGCAGAACTGCCCTGTCCCGCCCCACCTCTGTGTCCACGTGGCAGGTGGCCATAGGCACGGGCTCTGTGGCTAACAGAGCCACGTACTTGGGACCTTGGGAGGCTGGCCCTGCAGAGGCCAGTTGTGATCTGCTCTTTTCTCCTAACTGGACACTTGGGTCCCTCAGACGCAGTTAAGATGAAAAGAGCTTCAGAAAGGAAGGTACTTTCTGCATCGGAGGGAAGTGTAGGACTCTTCATCCACATCGACAGCTGCATGAGGCTTGAAGGGACTGAATCAAGTTGAATGAGTAGAAGTCGGGCGTGTGTGCGTTTGCACGTGTGTGTGCGTGTGCTTATTCTCAATTCTTGCCTCTTTCTGATTCAAACTGATCCTGGCAAATATGGTAACTTTTCCTTCTGTTTCCTCTCCTGTGGTGTTTGATCCTTCCTTCCCTGGACTGTTTACTTTCTCCTTCCTTCCTTCCCGTCATCTCTCCCTTCCTCATCTCCTCTGCCCCTCGAACCTGGTACACTAGCTGGGAGCCCGAGGCTGCAGCAGCTCGTAAATCCAGCCGATCCCTTGGAGATCCAGGCTGACGTGCACTGGACGCACATTCGTGAGAACCAGGAGGAGCGAGTGTCACCGGCCTCTGAGTCCCCTCCTTCCAGAGGTAACTCCTCCGGGCGCAGGGTGCCTGGCACCTCTGTCCCGCTTCCCCTCGGGCTGCCGGGGACTCTTCTGTAGGGTGGGGCCCCCGGGCTCCTCACACGTAAGAGCCAGCGGAGCATGTCTGCTCCCTGGGCTCTCGTCAGAGGATATGTGAAGTCTCGGTGGGTAAGAGGTGGGCTGTTGTCCGCTGACGCGAAACAGTGAACTTGACGTTGGGAAAACCAAGAATTTGCTGACTTTGCCCGTGTCACTAGGCAGGCGTCTTCCTTCTCCACTTGGAGGAATGTCCTGTGCTTTTCCTCATGCGCTGTGTCTCGGTCTGAGTGTGCGTGGACAGGATGGGGTCAAGGGACCATACCTTGGACTGAAATTAAGTTTTAAGAAGAAATTTATATCAAGGAGGTTACCAGCTCTAGGTTTTAGGGGAGGTGCTCTGCATCCCACGGCAGGATGAAGATGAACCTTGTTCTGGCTTCTTTTAAGGAAGGAAAGGAAAACCTGGAGACCATTGGGGGCGTCCTTCCCGTGCCCGACCTCGGCGTGCCCGCCTTGGTGCTTCGCCCTCTGTCTCTTGCTCACCTGTCTCCACGTTTGCACTCAGTGCCTGTTGGGGACACAGCCTGCAGGGTGCCGAGGGCACAGAGCGGGTGGCCCGGTCTTCATGGGAGGTAGCCACCTTCGCCGCAGGCAAGGCCCACCTCTTTAGCCACGTTTGCAGCCGCGTAAACACCCAGCAGCTCTGCAGGAGCCGAGAGAGAGCCTGCTGACCGGGGACGCCGCCTTGACCCCCCGTGCTCTCTCTCCTCTCCCTGTCCCGACGCCCCGCTTGTCCCTGGTCGGTGCCGGACGGGCCTTGGGCTGTAACGTCGTCCTTCTCTCTTCCGTGTGGACTCCAGGAGGACCTCCGCTCTCCTCGCCGGGAACGCTTACTCCTGTGTAACTTTGTATTTATCGTCTGTTTCAAATTCAGGGCCCGACCTTCCCTCCGTTCGCCGTGCAGCAGTGCAGGCCTGGCTGGAGTCGGTCTCCGGAGGTTGTCGGGTGATGTTCGTTCTCTGCCCGCTCACCATAACCACTCTCTTGGCAGCTCTGCTGGTCCCTTAACCCTGGACTTCCGGTGCTGCCGCTAGTGCATGCGCGGCGGAGGGCGGGGGCACGTGCATGCCTCGCTCAGGCCGCCGCCCTTGCATGGACAGACACGCGCCACGCAGAGCAGTAGTGCAGTCGGGCGGGGGTGGGCGTGTTTTGTTAGTAGAGATCGGGGGAAGCCGAAGCTGAAGGACTGTGTGCGGCACTGGGGCTCAGAGTCCGCAGAAATGAGGCTGGACCGTGGTGGGGTGTGGGCTGGAGGATTCTCGTAACGGTCAGCAGACCTCCCGGGGTGCCACGGCTGAGGCAGTCAGTACTGGGGTGGGGGCCAGGCTGGGTCTGCAGGCCGAGGTGCAGGGCTCTCTGCAAGCTCTCAGGCCACGAGGGAGCCAAGAGACCTTGCTTGTCCTCAGTGCACTTTTCGGCGGGGGTGGGCGTTTCTCAGCAAGGGGCCCTGGCATCCGGGCAGGACGTGGGACAGCCTTGGCCCCCACCGGTTGTGAAATGCAGAAGGGCCGGGTGCCCCTTCCGGGCGGGCAGGATGTTTGCCCCACCAGCCGCCTGCCAGCCGCCCGTTGTCCTCCTCGGCTCACAGGTCAGGAGGCACCTTCATGCCGAGCTGTAGAGAGGGCTGCGGTCACCCTCTCCTAGTTAGTTTTGTCCCCAGGACGGTTGGACGAGGCTGAGGTATTGGGACGTCCCAGCGGCCGCCGAATAGACCAGAGCTGAGCGTGTCGGCGCCGCCTGCTTCCTTGTGTGTGGCTGCTTCTAGCACCCGCTCCGTCCTAACTTGGATTAACCCCCAGTTCCCTCCCTCAAGCTGTGTCTCTTTCAGCGTTGCTGCTGCTGCATTGATGCTTGTCGTGTATTTTGATACGTGTGACAGTCGTTCCTTTCAGGGCGCCGCTGAGGACCGTAGACTCCTAACCCCGAGTCTGCGCAGATGTTTCTCTGAGTAGGAGAACCGCTGGGGGCTGCAGGGCCAGGTCTGGGCTTGGGCGGCTCTAGTGTCCTGTGTCCGGAGCCATGCCAGGCTGGCGAGTCCATGCCACGCTTGCTTCCAACGGACTTGCCAACACAAACGTGTAAAATTGCCTCTCGACGCCCGGCCGCTCGCAGACTGATTCTAGCACGCGTGTGGGCCCGGCGGGCACCCGCCGTGGGTGGGCCCGGGTTCTGCCCCATCGGCGGCCAGCTCGCTGTCCCCCAGGAAGCACGGGGCGGAGAGGCTTGTTTGCCTCAGAAGCCCCCTCCCCTGGCGTGTGATGAGGGAGCAGCAGTGCTAGCGCACAGAGGTCTCAGTCTGTGGAAGTAACTGAGTGCTCGCCGCAGGGCTTCTCCCGGCAAACGCCGTCGTCAGAGGAGGGCGTCCCGGCCCTGCCTCGTCCGTCCCAGGCCGATTTCATAGCACTCTCCAGGGCGGGTGTGCACCATCACCTCGTCTTAGTAAGCCGAGTGCACCGAAGGGGTGGTGAGGATAAGTAACAGCTTAAGGAATTACTTAAAAACACCAAGGCTCACCCACCTGCCACCTGGGTCAAGAAATACAGTCCTAGCACCTAGAGGTGCCCACCTCCAGGCCATCACGGCTGTCTTGTCCCCAGTTTCCTTGTGCTCTGACCCTGTGGCCGCTCACGGTCACTGCTGGTTACTGCACGGCCCGGGGCGCCAGGGACACAGCTTCATGAGGCCGGGCTGCTGGCCGTCGAGGGTCTCGTGGTCCTTTGGCCTGGCCTTGCGTTTCAGCGGGCTCCTCTGCTGCCCAGCCTGCTGGGCTTGACCCTCAGGCCAAGTATGTGCGGGTCAAAGGCCAGCCCCTTTCCTGAAAGGAGACCCGAGAAGAGCCCCCAGGGCGCCCCGGGAGGAGGGACTCCTGGTCCAGGCAGCGCGATGCCTCTGTGGCTGCTTCCTGCTGCCTTCTTGTAACCTGAACTGTAGTCTGAGTTCTTCTTGTGCAGGGTTGGGAACAGGTGTGAGTGTGTGTGTGTGTGTGTGTGTGTGTGTGTGTGTGTGTGTATGTTAGGCTCCTTGCTCAGGAGAAATGAAGCTTTGCCACATTTTGCAGCGCTGAAGGGCTGGTCTTGAGTCCAAAAAACGAACTTTCCACATCCCCTTGTCCCTCTCTCTTATGCTTAAAAAAAGTACGTGTCTAAATTCTTCCAAGCGGGGCTGCAGCCCTGCCGGTTGGTCACCCCCCTGCACACGGCCCTGGTGCCAGGCTGAGCGGTGGGGCTGCGAACAGACCCGCCAGCTGCCTGGGCTCCGAGTCCTCCCTGAGAGGCAGGGTTAGCAGCCCCCTCGAGGCTTAAGTGAGTCCTGCACACAAAGCGGTCGGTGCAGGGCCCGGCTGCCACGTTTGCAGCTGGGTGCCTGCCTGATCCGTGCTCAGGAGGCCCCACCCTGCTCTTGGAGACCTCCCGGCCCACCGACCCCCACCCAGGCAGGCTTCTCCCCTCTTCGCCTTGTGGTCGTCACTTGACAGCCCTGGGAATCCCCTGCCAATGCGTCTGTCGTCTGTCTGTCTGTCCGTCTCTCTCCTCTTCCTTCCTTTGAACGTCTCTGCCTTGCAGTCCCGTTTGACGAGGACGACCTGGAGGAAGATGTGGACTCAGAGCCAGCAGAGGTAGAAGGCGAGGCAGCAGAGAATGGGGACACGGGGGACACTGGCGCAGAGCTGGATGATGGTACGGGGACCCCAGAGCCTCCCCCAACCGTGGTGCCCACCCTCTTCCTCCTGGGGAGGGGGCCGCAGTGGTCTGAGCTCAGGGAAGACAGAACGCACATTAAAACGGAAGTGAGGTGCTCAGAGAAGCGGCCGTTAGGGCTCCTGGTTCCTTCCTTGTTCTGCCACTAATCTGAAAGTGTGTTGTTTCACCCACCCTTTGGACGTGGGCTGCACTCGTTGAGTCATGGGGAGAAACCGAGCAGATTCAGGGCTTCCTACGAGGCCTTTAATCCAGCTGCTGCCTCTGGAAGCTGGTACGAGGAGGAGGTGGCGTTGAGGGGGAGGGGCAGGGACTGGGCTGGGAGGTGAGAACGGGCGGGCTGGGCGCTAGGAGCCTGGAACTGGTGGCAGGGGCGGCAGGGCCGGGAGGGCTCCGAGTCCCCAAGGCTGGTCCTTCCTGTGGAGCCGTCCGTGTGCTCAGGAAGGCCCGCACCCTCAAAAGAGAGGGGGTGCCACGGGCATCCTGGGGCTCCGCGTCGCAGAGGATGCTGTGTTGATGGACGAGTGTCAGGAGGGGGACCAGTGGGCAGCGCCTGGCCGGGATGCAGAGCTGGCTGGACCTCACGCTGCAGCTGATGGCCTGGCGGCTGTCCTCTGAGGAGCCGGGAGCCTGGCAAGGAGCACAGCCTCACTGGAGGTCTGTGCTTGCTTCCCTCGGCAGGTCAGCACTGGTCGGACGACGTGCCGTCAGAGACCGACACGGAGCTGCAGCAGGTGGCGGCGGGAGCGGGACCGGAGCTGCGGGTGTCTGAAGGCGAGGAGGAGCCACCACCGGCCTCGGCAAGGCGCCCAGAGAGAGGTCTGTGTGCGAGCCCCTCCCCTCCCTGCACGGCCCCTTCCCCTGTGGCACCTGTGCAGCTCACCTTTGGACCTTTGGACGCAGATCCTACACTGGTGACACGGCCGAGGCCGGGATGCCCTGGGAGCAGCCCCGCTGCAGTGCGAGCGGGTGTTTCCTCTCGCAAATCCTGCGTCTGTTTTCTCAGGTCGCTCCCCGGTCTCCAGCCCCAGCCGGTCCCCTGAGGAGCACTCGGTCCTGTCCTCCCCAGCCCACAGCCCCAGGGCACAGGTAAGGGTTTGGGGCCCACTTTGGAGGCAGAGCTGATGGGACTCCTTAGGGGCCTTGGTGCGAACCCAGTTTTTTGTTCCCTGCGCTGATGGGCTGTTGAAAACAGGAGTGGCCCTGGGGCTCCGGCCCGGTGTGGCCTGCTGTGCGCCAGTCCCACCGCCGAGCTTCCCACCACTGTTCCCTGTGGGTCCACACAGCACGCCGTTTTAAACGTAAACTCATTTTTAAGGTAAAACGGTCATATTTGTGGGATTACTGGTTTGATACAACAGATGTGTTTTTTCTCAATATTATGCTAAAATGAACGTATGATTTTCTAAATTAAAAATACTTGTCCAGGTGACCAGTGGTCTTTGAACTACGCACTGCAGGATGCTCCGTAAATAGATAGCAACACTGTGTCCTGTGGAGCACGTTTTAGGGGAGGCCATCTAGAGGGCGGCCGGAGCTCGAGGCCTGGGGCTACTTGGCTTGGTCTTTGGGGTCCTGAGGAGCAAGGTGATTTGGGGGGTTTCATCTGCAGTGAGGCCGGGGCGTGGCAGGAAGGACAGTCCGGGAGGCAGAATGCGATTGATGCTGTTTTAAGTCTCACGTCAGAGACCTCGGAGCTCTGGGGCTTGTCGTTAGCATCCTTTGGCTGTTGTCAGTTCAGGGCCCAAAGAACCGGATGCGTTTGGGATGAACCAAACCTGAAAGCTTCACGTGTTCACCGGGTGAGGGGCTCTGAAGCTTGACAGACAGATCAAAAAGGGCGGTGTCCTCCTGGCCCTTGATCGTGGCCCCCGTATGGAGAGGGTGTTTCAGGAAGCTCAGGCCCTTGGTGGGAGAGCACGCCCGTCAGAACCCTGCCTTCTAAGCAGCTCCTGGCACCTTGCTTTCCCACAGGACGCCCGAGCCCCGCTCGCCTCTGCAGCTGCCACGAAGGGATTGCCTGCGGAGAGCCCTGTGCCAGAGCCAGAGCCAGAGCTCTCCCATGGGGAGCCCACAGCCGGCACACCCGTCCGATCACAGCCCGAAGCCAGGACGCCGCCCTCGCCTGCAAGCCCACAGCGCCGGTCCCCGCTGGCCCCCCTCCCCATCTGCTCCCAGCCTCAGCCGTCCGCCGAGGCCACCGTGCCGTCCCCCACCGTGTCCCCCATCCGCTTCCAGCCTGTGCCGGCCAGAACCTCCACGCCCCTGGCCCCCCTCCCCGTGAAGAGCCAAGGGGTCACCAAGGACACACTGGGCAGCCCCCTCCCTGGGGATGAGGCCCTGAAACGCAGTGACCTGGTGGCAGAGTTCTGGATGAAGAGCGCAGAGATACGCCGCAGCCTGGGGCTCACGCCCGTGCGACGGGGCCCTGGACCCGAGCCTGGGTTCCAGCCCGCGCCCCTGCAGGCCTTTCCAGCTGAGAAGCTCCCCCAGGGCGAGGGACCCTGGCTTCTGAAACCCACACCCGTCCCCGGGAGGCTGGGGCCGCCCGCTGCCGGGGGGGCCCAGCCCTCCCTGCCCACCCAGGGGTCCCCACCTGGCAGGGAGCCGAAGGGCGCCCGGGCGGAGCAGAGAGACCTGTCCAGCAGCTCGGGGCTGGGCCTGCAGGGCAGCTCCTCCCGCACCAGGACACCCGGCAGCCAGAGCTTCAGCACCTCCGACTCCACCATGCTCACGCCCCCCTCCAGCCCGCCGCCCCCACCTCCCGACGAGGAGCCCGCCACCCTTCACGGGAAGCCGGCCCTGGCAGGGCAGCCCGCAGCCTCGGAGCCCCGAGCACCGGCCACGTGCGCGCGGACCCCGCGGGAGCCCGCCCGGCCGCCCCCGGAGGAGGCACCGAAGCCATTTGTGGAGAGCGTGGACGAGATCCCGTTCGCGGACGATGTGGAGGACACGTATGACGACCGCACGGAGGACTCGAGTCTGCAGGAGCCCTTCTTCACGCCCCCCTCCCGCTGGCCCTGCCCCGAGCAGCCCCTGGCCCAGGAGAGCACCCGGGGGCCCGAGAGTGGGGTCCCGCCGCAGAAGCGGGGGCTGCCGCTGGTCTCCGCCGAGGCCAAGGAGCTGGCGGCCGAGCGCATGCGGGCCCGGGAGAAGTCGGTGCGGAGCCCGGCGCTGAGGGACGCCATGGCCCGGCAGCTGAGCAGGATGAAGGAGATGGACACCGTGGCCACCGCCCCCAGGGCCCCCAGGACCCCGGCGCCCTGCAGAGCCACCGCCGTGCCCCCCAAGGGCCCCGAGGAGCCCACCCCAATGCACAAGGCCACGAGTGAGGAGGTGCCGTCCCCTCCCTCGGACTCAGGGGGCCTGGACGGCTCGGTCACCTCGTCCGAGGGCTCCAGCGGGAAGAGCAAGAAGAGATCGTCCCTCTTCTCCCCCCGAAGAAACAAGAAAGAGAAGAAGCCCAAGGGTGAGGGCCGGCCCCCGGAGAGGCCCAGCCCCAGCGCCCTGGAGGAAGCAGCAGCCAAGCCCAGGTCCCTGTGGAAGTCCGTCTTCTCCGGGTACAGGAAGGACAAAAAGAAGAAGGGCGATGGCAGGTCCCGCCCCAGCACCCCTTCCAGCGGGGCCACCGTGGATGCCGGCAAGCCGGGGGCGTCTCCTGTCACAAGAGCAGGTACGGCAGCACGGGGGCCCCTCCCGGGCAGAGCGCACGGCGCGGGCTTTCCAGCCCCTGCAGCTCCCTCGAAAGACCCACTTCCCATGCTGCCCCCTCCCCTGGGGCTTCCTAGGGAGAAGGAAACTAAGCCCAGCAGGACGTTCTGAAACCAGCGTGCAGCTGGGCGGGGGCCGTCGGGGTGGCTGTGACTTCCTAGGGAGGGCCTGGTGG
Organism: Balaenoptera acutorostrata; assembly: GCF_949987535.1. Classification (NCBI taxonomy): domain Eukaryota; kingdom Metazoa; phylum Chordata; class Mammalia; order Artiodactyla; family Balaenopteridae; genus Balaenoptera; species Balaenoptera acutorostrata. The sequence goes on along the minus strand of NC_080074.1, from coordinate 106,902,718 downwards.
TGAGTGGCCGGGCGCTGGCGCCAGATGGCGCCCCTGCGGCGCGTGTGGGCGCAGTCCCGCCCGGATGCGCGTCAGCATCCAGGCTCGTGGCTCCGGGTGCGGGGCAGACCCAAGCCGGGGAGAACCACACCTCCGCTCGCCTGCCTTGGGCTGCCGTGGGTGTGGAAGTGGGGAGAGTACCCCGTGTGGCCACTGGTCACTGTCCCTGCTCTGCCTCTGCCCCCCCAGAGCTGCGGCCCCGGCGCCAGCTGAGCTGCTCGGAGGACTCGGACATCTCCAGCGACGATGTCCTGGAGCGGACCTCCCAGAAGTCCAGGAGAGAGGTGGGTGGCCCGCGGCTGCGACTCCGTCCCCTGTTCAGCGCCCCACCCCAGCCGACGCGCAGCTGAGCCCCGCGCCTGGCCCGTGTCCAGGCCGAGACACGGCGGGAGCTCTCCTCTGGGCCCGAGCCGCCTGTGTCAGGGCCAGTCTGAGGGGGAGCGCGTCCCTCTGACCGCAGCTGTCCCCGGGCCCCAGGCGCCCTACTCATCCACGCCGACAGCGAGTCTGGGACCCCAGCCCTAGGATCCCACGAGCGCCCCCTCGCCGGGGGCCGCGTAGGGAACACTGAAGTCAGGGCTGCGCCCAGGACGTGCTGACCTGGCACGACGTTGTGTCCGGGTACGTGATAACGTCACCCCGGTTCCGCCCCGAGTAGGCTACTGGGGTGCGGGAGCTGCGTGGGAGGCACCTTGTGCTGAGGACACACGAGCTGCCTCTGTGGGGGGAAGGGCCGTGGCGTCTGCAGGCGACTCGGGAGAAGAGGCACAGGTGGGCAAGGGTGTCGTCCGCCTCTCCGTCTCCTGCGGGTCTGAGCATCTTCAGAGTAAGAACTGAGGGGCGTGGGGCACCCCCAGAGCATGGGGCTGCGTCAGCCGGCGGGTGGGGAGCCTCGGGTCTGCGCACTGGGGCACGTGGTTCCTCGACCCTGCTGCAGGCGGCTGTGAAACAAACCTCTCCTGAGTTTCGTTTCATTTAAAAAAGCAAGGAACTAACTAAAAATGACTTATTTTTATTTGAAATGTTTATATAGAAAAATTAATACAGATTTTTAAAAAATCATCTGTAGCCCTGTCAACTAAGAGATAACTCACGTTTCCCACTTTGCCTCAGTTTGACTCAAATACAACCAAACCACGCGGCCTGGCCCAGGGCGTGAGCACTGGCCCTGGAGCTGGCAGCCACGTTCCCGGGAACCCCCAGAAGCCGGTGAAGCACCAGCGCGTTTTTTTTTTTTTTAATTGAAGTGTAGTTGATTTACAGTGTTGTGTTAGTCTTAGGTGTGCAGCAAAGGGATCTAGTTATACATATATGTGTGTGTATATATATACATATATTCTTTTTGAGATTCTTTTCCGTTATAGGTTATTATAGAGTGTTGAGTAGAATTCCCTGTGCTCTACAGTAGGCCCTTGTTTATTATCTACTTTATATATAGTAGTGTGTGTCTGTCAATCCCAGTCTCCTAATTTATCGCTCCCCCACTTCCAATTTGGTAACAATAAGTTTTTTTTCTATGTGAGTCTATTTCTGTTTTGTATATAAGCTCATTTGTATCATTTTTTTAAGATTCTGCATATAAGTGATATCATATGGTATTTGTCTTTCTCTGTCTGGCTTACTTCACTTAACGTGGTAATCTCCAGGTCCATCCACGTTGTCACAAATGGCGTTATTTCATTCCTTCTTATGGCTGAGTAATATTCCGCTGTATATATGTGCCATCTCTTCTTTATCCATTCCTCTGTCGAAGGACATTTAGGTTGCTTCTGTGTCTTGGCTATCGTACATAGTGCTGCAATGAACATTGGGGTGCATGTATCTTTTCGAATTATGGTTTTCTCCGGACATATGCCCAGGAGTGGGATTGCTGGATGATATGGTAGTTCTGTTTTTAGTTTTTAAGGAACCGCCATACTGTTCTCCATAGTGGCTGCACCATTTACATTCCCACCAACAGTGTAGGAGCGTTCCCTTTTCTCCACATCATCTCCAGCATTTATTATTTGTAGGCTTTTTGATGATGGCCATTCTGACCGGTGTGAGGTGATACCTCGTTCTGGTTTGGATTTGCATTTCTCTAATAATTAACGATGATGAAGATCTTTTCATGTGCCTGTTGGCCATCTGTATATCTTTGGAGAAATGTCTGTTGAGGTCTTTTGCCCATTTTTTGATTGGGCTGTTTGTTTTTTTGATATCAAGCTGTATGAGCTAGTTGTATATTTTGGAGATTAATCCCTTGTTGGTCTCATGGTTTGCAAATACTTTCTCCCCGTCCGTAGGTTGTCTTTTTGTTTTGTTTATGGTTTCCTTTGCTGTGCAGAAGCTTTTGAGTTTAATTAGATCCCATTTGTTTATTTTTGCTTTTATTTCCATTACACTAGGAGATGAATCCAAAAAAAAAATTGCTGTGATTTATGTCAAAGAATGTTTTGCCTATTTTTCCTCTGGGAGTTTTATAGTATCCGGTCTTACATTTAGGTCTTTAATCCATTTTGAGTTTTTTTTGTTTTGTTTTTTAGTTTTTAATTTATTTTTTTATACAGCAGGTTCTTATTAGTTATCTATTTTATACACGTTAGTGTGCACATGTCAATCCCAATCTCCCAGTTCATCCCACCACCACCACCACCCCCCCACCCCACCCCCGACCCCGCCCCGCTGCTTTCCTACCTTGGTGTCCGTACATTTGTTCTCTATATCTGAGTCTCAATTTCTGCCCTGCAAACCGGTTCATCTGTACCATTTTTCTAGGTTCCACATGTATGCGTTGATACACGATATTTGTTTTTCTCTTTCTGACTTACTTCACTCTGTATGACAGTCTCTAGATGCATCCACATCTCTACAAGTGACCTAATTTCATTCCTTTTTATGGCTGAGTAATATTCCATTGTATACATGTACCACATCTTCTTTATCCATTCATCTGTCGATGGGCATTTAGGTTGCTTCCATGACCTGGCTATTGTAAGTAGTGCTGCAATGAACATTGGGGTGCATGTGTCTTTTTGGATTATGGTTTTCTTTGGGTATATGTCCAGTAGTGGGATTGCTGGGTCATATGGTACTTCTATTTTTAGTGGGGTTTTTTTGTTTTTTTTTAAAGTTATACAATTTTTATTTATTTATTTATTTATTTATTTATTTATTTATGGCTGTGTTGGGTCTTCATTTCTGTGCGAGGGCTTTCTCTAGTTGCGGCAAGTGGGGGACCACTCTTCATCGCGGTGCGCGGGCCTTTCATTATTGCGGCCTCTCTTGTTGCGGAGCACAGGCTCCAGACGCTCAGGCTCAGCAATTGTGGCTCACGGGCCTAGTTGCTCCACAGCATGTGGGATCCTCCCAGACCAGGGCTCAAACCCGTGTCCCCTGCATTGGCAGGCAGATTCTCAACCACTGCGCCACCAGGGAAGCCCCTATTTTTAGTTTTTTAAGGAACCTCCATACTGTTCTCCATAGTAGCTGTATCAATTTACATTCCCACCGACAGTGCAAGAGGGTTCCCTTTTCTCCACACCCTCTCCAGCATTTGTTTGTAGATTTTCTGATGATGCCCATTCTAACTGGTGTGAGGTGATACCTCATTGTAGTTTTGATTTGCATTTCTCTGATAATTAGTGACGTTGAGCAGCTTTTCATGTGCTTCTTGGCCATCTGTATGTCTTCTTTGGAGAAATATCTATTTAGGTCTTCTGCCCATTTTTGGATTGGGTGGTTTGTTTTTTTAATATTGAGCTGCATGAGCTGTTGATATATTTTGGAGATTAATCCTTTGTCTGTTGATTCATTTGCAAATATTTCCTCCCATCCTGAGGGTTGTCTTTTTGTCTTGTTTGTAGTTTCCTTTGCTTTGCAAAAGCTTTTAAGTTTCATTAGGTCCCATTTGTTTATTTTTGTTTTTATTTCCATTACTGTAGGAGGTGGATCAAAAAAGATCTTGCTGTGGTTTATGTCAAAGAGTGTTCTGCGTGTGTTTTCCTCTAAGAGTTTTATAGTGTCGGGTCTTGCATTTAGGTCTCTAATCCATTTTGAGTTTATTTTTGTGCATGGTGTTAGGAAGTGTTCTAATTTCATTCTTTTACATGTAGCTGTCCAGTTTTCCCAGCACCACTTATTGAAGAGGCTATCTTTTCTCCATTGTGTAATATATCCTTGCCTCCTTTATCATAGATAAGTTGGCCATAGGTGTGTGGGTTTATCTCTCTGGGCTTTCTATCCTGTTCCATCAATCTATATTTCTGTTCTTGTGCCAGTACCATACTGTCTTGATTACTGTAGCTTTGTAGTATAGTCTGAAGTCAGGGAGTCTGATTCCTCCAGCTCCGTTTTTTTCCCTCAAGACTGCTTTGGCTATTCTGAGTCTTTTGTGTCTCCATACAAATTTTAAGATTTTTTGTTCTAGTTCTGTAAAAAATACCATTTTTAAAATATATTTATTTATTTTATTTATTTTTGGCTGTATTGGGTCTTCGTTGCTGTGTGCGGGCTTTATCTAGCTGCGGCTAGTGGGGGCTACTCTTCATTGCGGTGCTTGGGCTTTTCATTGCAGTGGCTTCTCTTGTTGCGGAGCATGGGCTCTAGGCATGGGGGCTCAGTAGTTGTGGCTCACAGGCTCTAGAGCACAGGCTCAGTAGTTGTGGCGCACAGGCTTAGTTGCTCTGTGGCATGTGGGATCTTCCCGGACCAGGGCTCAAACCTGTGTCCCCTGCATTGGCAGGCAGATTCTTAACCACTGCGCCACCAGGGAAGCCCTTGAGTTTATTTTTGTGTATAGTGTTAGAGAAGGTTCTAATTTCATTCTTTTACATGTAGCTGTCCAGTTTTCCCAGCATCGCTTATTGAAAAGACTGTTTTTTCTCCATTGTATATCCTTGCCTCCTTTGTTATAGATTAGTTGACCACAGGTGCGTGGGTTTATTTCTGGGCTTTCTATCCTGTTCCATTGATCTATGTGTCTGTTTTTGTGCCAGTACCATACTGTCTTGATTACTGTAGCTTTGTAGTATAGTCTGAAGTCAGGGAGCCTGATTCCTCCAGTTCCATTCTTCTTTCTCAAGGTTGTTTTGGCTATTCAGTCTCCCCATTTAATTTAATAGATAAGTGCTGGTCCTCAGGCTATAGTTACTAGTTCCTTTGGATTTTTTCACATGCCACATGGGGAAATTACCTGTCTCCTTTTTAACTGCCTTGTTCTGATAATGAAAACCTTCCTCACTCTGGCTTGAGGCAGGATGTGCACACATGGCCAGGTGTGGCCTCCGGGAGGCCCTGACCTGGGAGAAGCGGCCGCCCCTCTCGCTCCCTTCCTGCTTTTGAGCTATTTAATGGGGCTGCCAAGCAGCTCTCTTCTAGACTCAGTGGATGAGAAGAGGCCACGCTGACTGCCTGCAGTATCCCTGGTGGAAGTCTGTTATTCATGCCATTTAGGTCCCTTTCTTGGCATATAATGGGGAGATGGCCACCCCCTCCCAGGGCTGCTGGGGCCTGTTCAGGGGCACCAGCAGGACAGAGAGCTTGGGTGACACGCAGTCTACCCGGGGCTCCCACCACCTGCCCCCAGCCATCACTCTGTAGCGTTCGGCCAGAGGAGGAGTCTGAACTTGCACAGAGAAAGAGCTCCTGTGACCTTGTGGTTACTTTACACACAAGGGGACTGAGGACAGAGCACAGAAAATTTGGGGCAAGTGAAGGAGGCGCTGTCTTCTCGGCAGAAGAGTGACCCCAGGCCTCACTCACTCAGACGGGTTCACTGAGGTGATGCTGCTGGCGTCTCACTCCCAGCCTGCATGCAGCCATCCTGGCTGACACGGGAAGAGCCATCATGTGTTGTAGTCGTGCATGTTTGTTTTAAACTTGTAGCTGATTTTGCTCCATTTCTGGGTTCTATTTTTAATTTTTGATCGTTGTTATTATTGCCGTTCTGCTTTGTTCTCCATCACGTCCCCTTAAAAGTCGGTTTATGTTCAGGACATGATGTACATCGAAGGCTGTGTCCTGTCCCTGTGGGAAGGCCTTGCTGCAGCCCCGCCCAGCCCGGCAGCCGAACCCTCGCTAACCGTGTCTGGGCACGCGTGGACGGCAGCAACGGGCAAGGACGGGGAGGTGCCTTGCTTGTCGCAGGCTGGGGGGCCATGTGGTGCTTTTGCTCCGGGTGCCAGTGGGGACAGGGAGGCCCCTCTGGGCCTGGGCGCCACAGGAATGGGGAGTTCTTGAGCCCTTGGCTCCGTGACCTGCAGGGTACCTGCTCGGGGAGTCCCGGGACGGTCCTTAAGTGGTGGCTCTCCATTAGCACTGGAACTCTTAGAATAAAGATCACCAGGATAAACTCCTGAGTTAAATTCGGAAGCTCCTTTAAAGTCTGCAAAGGCTCCTTTTTCGTTTTCTTGGAGGCTGTAAAGAAGGTGTCCCTCAGTGTCGCCCGCATTCACCCACTGTGCCCGACACTTGCTGTGCCCTCCACGCCACGTTCGCAGGTGCAGCTGTGCTGTCTGGCTGGGCGCCCCTCCGTTGTTGACAGCCCCACAGCCCTGCCAGAGCAGGTCCTCCCTCCCCTTGGTGTGCAGACCCCTGATCTGTCCAGGTTCACCGGCACCCTTCTTCCAGCTGCATTAGTTGGTTTGGGTTCGCTCAAACTTAAAATAGAAGCACCCCTGTTTCCTTCAGGCATGACTTCTTCAAAGAACCTTGCAAGTAGTGCTCATCTGAAAAAAGTGGGCTTTGATACCAAACAAAAAAGTAGAAGGATTCTGGGTTCTCTTTTTCCTTTCCCTGTGTGCCCCCTACAAGCAAGAGGCTTGGGGAAAACATTTCATCAACATGTTTACCCCCACCGTCTTAAAGAAGAGCAGACGTCCTTACATGCGAAACAGGTGATCTCAGCAGTAAAGGCGCCCCGCCCTCCTGTCCTAACTGCCCAGCAGTCATTGTGCAGCCAGCCTCCTGTCCCTGCCCCATGGGAGCGTCTCCCGTGGATCTCCGGGTGCCCCCTGGCCTGTGGAGCTCCTGCCAGGCCGAGGGTCTGGGCGTCTGCACACACCCCGCCCCCGCCTGCCCTGCGGCCTCCGTGACCCTGACTGAGTAAACCCCTGTCGTCCCCTCCAGCCGAGGACTTACACGGAGGAGGAGCTGAACACCAAGCTGACCCGGCGCGTGCAGAAGGCGGCTCGGAGGCAGGCCAAGCAGGAGGAGCTGAAGCGGCTGCACCGCGCCCAGGTGAGCAGCGGGGAGTCCGCACCCGCGGGAGGGCGGGAGAAGAGGCCAGCAGAGCCGCCTCGCGGGGGGCGGGGGGGGGGCGGTGGCTGGGTGAAAGGGAGGGGCCAGGCTTTGAGTCTCCTAGATCCCTAGCCCTGGAAGAAGCACTGTAAAGCCAGCTCGCGCGTTTGTCGGAGCCGTCAGCAAGAGGCAGCTGTGACTCGCTGGCCTCCGACACGCCTGGGATTTAGAGGTTGGGGCTGTCCTCAGGGTCCCAGGCCTTCCAGCGTTTTTTTTTTTAAACAAAAAATAATTTTTTAATGCGAAGTATTAAAAGATACCTAAATGCAATGTGGTTTTTAAATGACATCGTATGTATATAGTTGTGTTCATAAAGATTAGGACAATAATCAAAAGCTCTACAACGGCAAGAAACATTAACAGCAAGTCCAAATCCCAGCAAAGATATTCCTCTGGTTTTCCAAAACCAGTCTTCTCGTCCTTTCCCTGGACATTACTCTGGATCTGTGTTCCCTGCATGACCGGATCCCTGGATTTTATTTCATTTTCTGTGTGAAGATATGTCCCTGCCGCTGCTTCGGGGTGGGAGGTCCTCCCGGGTGTCAGTCATCCCTAAGAAGCCTCTCTCCGTGCAGAGTGGAGCCGTGGTTTTTCATTGAAGTAGAGTTGGTTTACAACGTTGTGCTAATCTCTGCTGTACAGCGAAGTGATTCAGTTATCTACCTGTATACATTCCTTTTATACTCTTTTCCATGATGCTTTATCCCAGGAGATTGGCTATGATTCTCTGTGCTGTACATCAGGACCTTGTTGTTCATCCATCCTACATCTAATAGCTTACAGCCACTAACCCCAAACTCCCAGTCCCTTACCCCAACCCCTGACCCCGGCAAGCGCAAGTCTGCTCTGGGCAGTTTTAATCTTGTTGAAGCAGGATCTGTTTGAGACTCTGAGGAGCCCCGCTGGGGTGTTTGCACCCTCATGCCCTCGTGCCGTGCTCTGGGCACCCGGCCACTTCGCCCTTCTCCCTCCTTCACACTGTCGTGTCGCCCGCAGATCATCCAGCGGCAGCTGGAGCAGGTGGAGGAGAAGCAGCGCCAGCTGGAGGAGAGAGGGGTTGCCGTGGAGAAGGCGCTGCGTGGGGAAGCAGGTACCGGCTGGGTTCCTGGCGGACAGGTGATCCCCGAGGAAAGCCCACCCAGCCCCGCGGGAGGCTAGTTCCCGTCACGTCCCTAGGAGTCAGCTAGTCTCCAGCAGGATTCTCTCTCTGGTCCCCTCGTCACTGAGAGCTGGGGCTTCTGTTAAGCAAAGGAGGAGAAAGGCCCGTGCATCTGGCGCTGCCCCGCCCAGTCTCAGGGCCGGCCGTCCCCTCGGCCCATCATCTGCTGCTGACGCCCTGGGCCTCCTCTCTCCTCCCTCCTCCCCATCTTTTCCTCGAGAAGACAGTGACTGGAACGGGGCAGGCTGTGCACAAGGAACCATCACAGAACTGCTCGTGCAGGCCACCCCACCCCCCACCCGCCCCAACGGGTGGAGCTAGTGCCCCGGGTGGACCAGGCTCTGTCCTGGAGGCTGGGCACTCAGGGCAGAGCCCAAGCAGAGCAGACCCTGGGAAGTGGCTGTGAGGGCCATGTGCTGGTGGCTGCTCTTCCTGGGGCAGAGCCATGGGGGCAGTGCAGTCACACCACTGTCCCCAGAGCCTGTGGGTGGGCCCAGCACAGTGGGGCTCAGGGAGAGCAAAGAGGTGCCGAGGGCCCAGGAGGCCCTCTTGGTTCAGGACCCTGAAACCACTGGACCAGCCCCAGCTGTAGCCCCAACCCAGGTACTAGTGATGCCTCCCCGCCTTCCCAAGCCCCCGAATCTGGAGCCTCCATCCCTTTGTAGAGAGCACGGGCCTCCAGGGTCAGCACTAGGGTCGTGGGACCAGGGATGAGGACAGGTGGCGGCGTGGTTTTCCTCGGGCGCGGGGGCGGGTCCTCTGGGCTTTGGGCTGAGGGAGAACTGAAGGCGAGTCAGGAGGAGGCAGCCACGGGTGCGGCCTGTCGCTGCCTCTGGTCCTGCTGGGAGACTGACCAGTGGTTGGCCTCCGAGTGAGCGGCTGGTGTCAGGATGCGCTCGTGGGGTTCTGGAGGACTGGGGTCAGGCACAAAGGAGGTCTCCCGTCCCGACCCTTCACGGCCACGGAGTGCAGCTAACAGTCGACTCAGGGTGACCTTCAGGTGAAGACAGGACACGAGGCAGGAAGATGAGGCTGTGATGTCTTGTGACTGATGCTGGACTCCCTGTGCCACCAGATGACATGTGAGAACTTGACTCATGAGGCGAGCCGGCCCCTGTGCCCAGGAGCGGGGACTCAGGTTCACCCGGCAGGGCCCCCGCCCTGCGTGCCCTGACCCGGCCTCCTCGGCCAAGCCTGACCGCCTGGATGGAGCAGCCCTGCAACAGTGGGAACGGGGACCCGCGGGCCCTGCCATCTCTGCGCTCTCTTCTTGCAGAAGATGCCAGGAGGGCCCTGGACCCTCAGATTCCTCCTGCCAAGGTGGAGAGGGGTCACAGTTCGCCTAAGTGCCCCTGTGCTCCACAGGGCTCTGAGGTCCAGATGCGCACCCAGCGCTAATGGTTCCGCATGGCATTCAGATATCTGTCACCTGCCCTGCGGTCTGTCCGTGGCGGCCCCTCGGCATTTCCACAGCAGGCTGCGTTCCTCAGTCTGCTGCCTGCCAAGGCGCCAGAGAAAAGGCACCACTGAAGATTGACCTGGGATTTTGCTGAAATTCCGCTTACTAGTTGTTTAGATAATTACCTTTTCATAAACACATACAACCAGAATTTCATCTACGTGGTTTTCAAACTTTTTTTTTAATCAGCAGCAGAAAGCTTTTTTACAAGACAGATTATGAGTTCAAGTTTAAAGCAAAAAAAAAAAAAAATTACTCTTAAATGTTAATAAACACAAATTTGAAAATGCAGGTTGTGGAGAGCTGCAGGGTTAATACCCTCCATGTCCAGTCCAACCCTGGACGCAGGGTGGGCACCTGATGCTCAGAGGTGGGGGCAGGTCATATACAGCCATGGGAATCTCAGGACGTGCACAGTGAGAACGGTCTGGGTGTCTGCAGCTTGAAGTCGGAGTTGCTCTCTCAGTGGAATCACTACAGATCCAACTGCAATTCAGATTCCTGATGAAGAAGAGATCTCAGATAAATGCTCCCAAACATACAGTGAACCCAGAACCAGCTGTGCTATGTGTTGTGGCACCTGGAGGACCACCCTGGCACCTGGAGGACCACCCTGGCACCTGGAGGACCACCATGGCACCTGGAGGACCACCTTGACCCCTGGAGGACCACCCTGGCAGGACACTCCGAGAGTGAGACTCTGCTAGCAGGCCAGGATTGAAGTTAATGAATGAAGTGTCATTTTCCCCCGCGTCACAGGCAGGACAGACACTCGCACACAGAGGGCAGAAGAAGCCTGGTCCCGGGGCCTCACAGAAGCATGTTTACCTGCAGCACAGATTAACATGTTGATGGGCTTCAGTGGGTTACACATTGGCGGATCAAAGATTCGAACGTGGTGTGTCCTGTTTAAGGTTTTTGTTTTTTTTTTAATTTATTTATTTATTTGTTTTTTATTTTTGGCTGTGTTGGGTCTTCGTTGCTGTGCGCGGGCTTTCTGTAGTTGCGGTGAGCGGAGGCTACTCTTCGTTGCGGTGCGTGGGCTTCTCATTGCTGTGGCCTCTCTTGCGGAGCACGGGCTCTAGGCGCGCGGGCTTCAGTAGTTGTGGCACTTGGGCTCAGTAGTTGTGGCTCATGGGCTCTAGAGTGCAGGCTCAGTAGCTGTGGCTCACGGGCTTAGTTGCTCCGCGGCATGTGGGATCTTCCTGGGCCAGTGATGGAACCTGTGTCCCCTGCATTGGCAGGAGGATTCTTAACTCACTGCACCACCAGGGAAGCCGTGTTTAAGTTTTTTGATGAGTTAAAAGTAGTTGTGAATTGGGTATTTGGGAGACCCCGGAACAGCACTTGAAGAGCCCGAAGCTTCCAGAGAGCAGGTTGAAACCACAATTCTGGTCCAGAGTCTGCTAAGCTTCCCAGAACTTGTGTCCAAATACACGTCTCCTGTTTCAAAGACGGGCTGTGGTACCTCGTTGGGAGATTCCCACAATGCATTTGGGAAACACTCGACACAGGAACCCAGTACTTTGCTTTTTTCCTTTTAAGCACATCACTTCCTAGTCTCCCTCTTGTCAGAAGCCCCTGGGGCTCTGTTCCCACCTGACAGAGGTCGTCTTTGAGGCTCAGCTGTGCCTTCTCTTGGGCTTCTGTGTCCCATCCCTCCTGCTAGTCTGCTTGCTCGCAGCCAAGCCTTTGAGAAGGCCATTCGGGCTGAGGAGTGCTGGTCAGCTCCTTCCCTGAACTGGCCATTCGATCTCACCTGATGGGCTCTCTGCGGGGTCAGACTGGTGGCCTAGCTGCCTTCCAGAGAAGGCTCGCATAGTTCTGAGTCTTACGTATATCCGCACGGCAAGTTTAGCTTCAGAGCCTTGGATAAGACTGAGACTCGTGAGGTTTCTGGTCTGGGGCAGCTGGGAAGCCCTCTTTGTCTCTGGAACCCACTGGATCAGCCTCAGTCTGCTTTCCAGTGTGTGTGTTCTGGAAGGAGGAGCCCTCGTGTGGAACCAGAGGCTGCCAGGACCAGCTGTCAGATTGTGAGTTGTGGAGGAAAGGGTAGCGAACCGCAGCCGACTCCGCTCTGCGTGCGTCACGGTCCTGGGGGGCCGCCCTCGCTCACAGCGCCTGTGTCGGGGTCCTGGAGTGTGATGAACGTGAATACGTTGCCGGCCGTTGCCCGCTCTCAGGGGGCCTGAACGCAGAAGAAACAGGGCCTCCTGCATCTCAGGCCGTCCAGCAGAAGTGCTTCTCCTGGTGGGGTCGGTGTGGACAGGGCACGCTGAGGGCTGGTTCCTGACACAGCTTTTTTAGGGTGTTCACGTTTCGCCTTCAGCCCCTCAGCCTGGGGCTTCTAATATTCGGAAATTAGGGAGGTTCGTAACCTTTGATCTGCCCTTGAGTTTCTTTAAATCTTAGTTAGATGAGGTCGAGTCCCAGCAGGATTCCCGACCAAGCCAAGGCTTCTGTCCTGGCTGATCGCTTGCTGTCAGTGCAGCCACCTGTGGTTTTCTGTGACCGCCCCTCGCACCCAAGGTCTGTGGCTACAGTGTGCACGTGGGGGGCACCTGGGGGGACACATGCTTTCCAGCTGCCGCCTGTCCCCTCCTGCTGCGTCTCTGGGTGTTTCTTATGCTTCACGCCATTCATTGCTCGAGGCTCGTGGGGACCGGAGGGTTATCTGATGCAGTAACTCTCTTCACCGATTCCTTGTTGTAGACTATTGGGGAGAGTCTTATTACACTGACCTCATCGACTTGCGTCTGGGTGGTATGTATGCAGCCCTGTTGCTGAACTAACCCTGCTGATGCCCCCCTCCCCCGCACCTGCTCACAAACAGCAAGAAGTCATCCCGATAACCAGCAGATGGCAAAAGCACAGGCCCTTTTCCAGCTCAAAGGGAGCAATGCCCGACCCTCCCCCTGCCCGTACGTGCTCCAGGGGGAGACCTGAGATAGCTTTTGCTGCCTGGGGTTATTTTAATGTTTTATAAATAAAAGTTCACCTACCCAAGCCTGTCAACCTCAGATCTTCACTCTGGTCCCACTAATATCGTTTGGTTGTTTGACGGTAGGAACACACACGGACACACTCAACACGCACGCATACACACACACTCTACCATGACCTCCCCTCGAATCACATCCCTCCCACTCCCCCCAGGAAGCTCACTGCCAACCACACTCGGGAACCAAACACACAGAGAGCTCGGCCTCCACTGTCTCCATCAGGGCGTGCTCGGGCCCCCGCTGAGAGGTCCAGGTGCCTGGGAGTGGTGTCATGGTGATTTCTGCCCGGATCACCAGGCTTGAGGCTGTGTTGACCGATGCCTCTGAGAATGTTCCTCCCTCCTTGCTCTGTCCAGGGACCTACTTTGCAGCTCTTTTCAACAAAGACAGGAAAAGTCCCAGGCAGTGGTCCTCCGTGTATGGTCCCTGGAGTGCCAGCCTTGGCACCACCCCTTGGGGGCCTGTTAGAAGTGCAGGTTCTCAGGCCCCGCCCCAGACCTTCTGAGTCAGGAGCCCTGGAGGTGAGGCCTGGTTACCTGCTTTAACAAACCTTCCAGGCCACTCTCATGCCTTCTAAAGTGGAACCGCCCTCTCAAAGGAACTCAGTATGTTTGTTTTCTTGCATACAAAGCTCACCATTTGTGTCGGATCAGAGAAACAGCCAAGGCCTGAGTCTCACCTCTAGACCTTGGGCACCTTTTCTCCTGGAAAGCTGCCCTCGTGTCAGGAGCCAAGCCGGGTGGCTGCTCGGGGCCCGGCGCCTTCTTGGAGTCCTGCGTCCTGGGTCAGGCGGTCTGACCTCTTCATCTCCCCATGCAGGCTCCGTGCCTGAAAGTGGTCTTAAAACAGACGAGGGGACAAAGATCACTCTCTCATATTTTACCGTAATCCCATCCTTTTAAGAGACTCACTTCTTGGCCCATTCATTTAAAAACCAAAGCATGATTCTGATGGCGACTCAAGACAGAGCCCTGGTCTTAGAGAGGCTCCACCAGTAAGGAGGCTCCCAGCCTCCCGGCCTCCTTGGGGGTGGACTGTCGCTGGCCTCTGCTCTGCTCTCTCACCCCATGTCCATGGGTTCGCCCCTCTGCACGGCCTTCCAGGGCCCTGAGCTTCTGGTGTCCAGGTGCTGCCACCTCGTGGCCATTGCTGCTGTAAAAGGGCTGATGCTTACACCCCGACTAACAGACCCCACCCCTGACTAACGTCCTGGGCTCCCTTCCCGCCGCTTCCCGACACCCCTGGGGAACGTTTATGTCGATTCCAAACGAATGTGAAAAGTATTTTTTTGTTTAATTCAGAATCTACTGGGAAGAACTTTCAAACCCATTTCTTTAAAATTACGTTCGCCCTTCCCTCCTAGCTCGAATACTGTTGCCACATTGATTACCTCATGTGGCTAGTTTTGCTTTCTTTGCTCCTGTTGGCTTGAGTGATAAGATGTTGACTGTTTCCATTTCTATGTCCCTGGACTTCAGCTTCTAGCCTTCTGGGTTTAGAATTCCCACAAATTCCAGGGGAAAACGAAATAAATAGGAAAAGGAACTCAGTGTATCTCTGAATTATGAACGCCCACATTAAACACCTTATGACCCCCGCTGCCCGATTCACTTCCTGCTCTGTCAGTTCTCTGTGATTTCTGTGTCACGTCTAAGTTTGGTGGGCTCTGCTCAGCACACAGAGGCTGCTGCCCTCCCACAGGCTCCGGGAGGAGAACAGACGCCAGAATCAGCCCCCTTTTCAGTTCCTGCTGATGTTTCCTTCTTGGAGCGCTTGGTAATCTCATTTTTTGGGGAAATTTTACCCTTTTGAAATTTGGAGCCTGAAGTGTAGAATCTGATTGCTTCTCTACTGTTGCATCCCCAAAGAGCCACAGGGAAACCCAGCACCAGTCTTACTTCCTGCGTGGGTAAGAGGAGGCTCAGGCACCCTGCCAGAGGAGACCAGCCTCCAAATCCCTGCCCGACCTCTGCCCGCCGCACAGACTTGCTTCCATGGGGTCTTACAGTGGCTCTCAGCTAACTTTTAAAGGCACCAAATCTGTTAAAAGTCTCTTTCTGAGCCACAGAGTATAAAGATCCCCTTTCCACACAGCTGAATCTTGTGATTTCAAAGGACCCATTAAAGGACAGAGGCAGCGTCCCGCCTGCCCGGCCACCCATCTTGTTGCACTAGACCAAGTAGGCGACTGGACATCTTCAGAGAAAAACATCTCTTCTGGAGAACTTTAACTTAGAAATGTATACACCTGGGGACTTCCCTGGCGGTCCATTGGTTAAGACTCTGTGCTTCCAATGCAGGGGGCGTGGGTTTGATCCCCGGTCAGGGAGCTAAGATCCCACATGCGGCATGGTGTGACCAAAAAAAAAAATTAATTGAAATACATACACCTGATTTCTAGTTTTCAAAGCCCTCACCTCTTGATTTGTATGTCTCAAGGGGAAATTGAAAGAACATGAGTGGTTTAGAAACGTAGTGTAAAGGACTGGGGAGGGGCTTTCATTGTTGCTGTGAGTTGTGGTGGGAAGGCAGGGAAGCATGTCCCGCCCGCCCACTCCCCCTTCCAAGCCTCCCTGTGCTGTTCACCCCCCTTAGTTGATGCTGGCAGATTTTTGGCTGGTCTGTTCGGTTTGAGCATTAGCCTGGCTCTGGTTTTGCTTTAGGAACTTTAAATCCTTGAGATTCCCCAGCATTCCTGTGTGTGTGGGTGTCCCAGCCTGTGTTTGTACACACGTGTGTGTGTGTGTGTGTGTGTGTGTGTGTGTGTGTGTGTGTGTGTGTTGGATCTCAATTTTCACATGCTTTTTTTTTTCCGTTCGTTTTCCCCCCAGTCTAGAGGTTTGTTCCATACTGAGTTTTCCTAACAAGGTATCTCCCCAGCTCTCTGTTGGCCGGGCCTGCCGGGCAGAGCCTTCCACCCTGTCAGATGCTGCAGGCCGCCCTACGGCTTGCAGACCAGCCACTCTGTCTCCAGCTACCCTGACGTTCCCTGTAGTGGGGTGATTGGGTGGCAGGGAGGATGCAGTGCTTCAGGCAAAGCCTTTATGAGGAAGCAGGGGAGATGGAAATATAGAAAGAACAAGTGGGGGGGGGGGTCGCCGCAGGACTGGTCGTGGCTGCCCGCTGTTCCACAGCCTGCAGGGTCCTGGACCGGCCCCGGGCCACCAGAGAGGCAAGGCAGTCGCTGGAGAGCACCCGACTTAGGGAGCCGAAACCTGGCTTCAGGCCCGCTTCACCGTGTCCCCAGCCCGGCCACTCGCCTTCTCTGGGCCTCTCCGTTAGGCGGGGCGGAGGTGGCTTGGTGGCCCTTCCAGGTCTGCCGCCCGAGTGGGCTCTGTGTGTGACCCCTGTCCTCCAAGCTGCGTCCTTTTGTTGGTTTTGCCTGGAGCCTCTGTCGGTCCTCTAGGAAGGGCCCTCTGTGCTGGGAACGGAGAGCGAGGGCGGGTCCTAGTCGGGCTGCGCACGTCAGACCCTCTGAGCCTCCGGTCCCTCCTTTGACGGCAGAGCTGCCGATGCCTGTCTGGCTGGGCAGCCCCCGGGGCCAGTGCCGGGGCCAGAGGAGGCCACACAGGTGCCCGTGGTTTGAATTCTGACGCACTGCCACGCTCACGTCACACGTCCCTCTGGAATCCGTGAGATGTGCCTGGCTGCACGATGATAATCTGCAGCTTTTCAAATTCAGTGACACATGTCGCCTGACCCGAAGTTGGGGAGGGTGGGTGCTGACGGCCGCCCTGCAAGGCCGCACCTGGCACGCGGGCTCTGGGTGCTCTGGGTGGCAGCTGGGGTCAGAGTGAGTGATGCACACGGACAGGAACCCATCTCCCCGATGTTATACAGAAACTAATGTCAACGACTTCTATTTGCCACGAGTGTGACGACCTCTCTGCCCTTACCGCTGGTGAACCAAATCTGTGTCTCTCATGTCTCCAAATGAGGCAAGAGACTAGCTCCAAACCAGCGCCTCTGTGTCTCCCTTGCATGCTCGTTTCAGGTTCAGGTCTGGGGTGGAACTCCCCTTGTTTGGCTGGTTTTTCCCTTCAGTTTCTTCTTTTTAAAACAGTATTTATTGGGTGTTTTTTCTGATTATAAAGTATACATTATGGAAATATCAGAGCACGCAGGAAGGCTAAGGAAGAGAGTCACAACCCGCCTTTCATGGCCTCTGGCCATTTCACATCTGCTCTGCCTGTTGTCACGAGGGTGCTGCTTTCCTAATTTCTGTCCTGAGTCCTGTTCTGTGATCTCATGCCGTATTCTGTGCTGGAAGGGCGTCTGAGGACGTGGTCTACATAAAAGGGGCTGAATGCTGCGTTTTGTGATGTCCAGAAGGAGAAGCACATTCTTACCTGTGCTGCCGGCACGTGCTTCCTTGTTTCGGATGCGTGTGGCTGTGTGTCATGTCCCTGTCCCTTGCTAACAAGCAGGGATGCTGTTCCACTTTCACCCACAGCCTGTTTGCATTTAACATCTGACCCAGGAAGCGTCAGAGGTGGGGACCCTGTAGTTTGTGGGCATATCCAGGTGTCCTGAGCACCAGCCTTGAGACAGAGAAGGTTGCATGTAGATGAGTTATAAGTTGGGGGTGTTTGTAAGAAGGGAGACTTGCGCCTGCCCCAGTGACCACCTGGTCATGCCACTTGGAACTCTGGACGTGATCGCTGCACACGTACCACCCCCACACACACACACACACAGCCTCTGCACACCCAACACACAGACAGCCTCTGCACACCACCCCACACACAACTTCTGCACACCCACCACACACACAGCCTCTGCACACCCAACACACAGACAGCCTCTGCACACCACCCCACACACAACTTCTGCACACCCACCACACACACAGCCTCTGCACACCCAACACACAGACAGCCTCTGCACACCACCCCACACACAACTTCTGCACACCCACCACACACACAGCCTCTGCACACCCACCACACACACACAGCCTCTGCACACCTACCACACACACAACTTCTGCATACCCACCACACACACACAGCCTCTGCACACCCACCACACACACGACTTCTGCACACCCACCACACACACACAGCCTCTGCACACCCCACACACACACAGCCTCTGCACACCCACCACACACACACAGCCTCTGCACACCCACCACACACACACAGCTTCTGCACACCCACCACACACACAACTTCTGCACACCCACCACACCCACAGCCTCTGCACACCCCATACACATACAGCCTCTGCACACCTACCACACACACACAGCCTCTGCACACCCACCACACCCACACAGCCTCTGCACACCCACCACACACACACAGCCTCTGCACACCTACCACACACACAACTTCTGCACACCCACCACACCCACAGCCTCTGCACACCCCATACACACACAGCCTCTGCATACCCCCCCCACACACAGCCTCTGCACACCCACCACACACACAACTTCTGCACACCCCGCCCCACACACGCAGCCTCTGCACACCCACCACACACACAGCCTCTGCACACCCCGCCCCACACACACAGCCTCTGTACACCCACACACAAACAGCCTCTGGCCTTAGTCGTGAATTTTCACCCAATATCAGATTCATGCACAAAGCCCTGTGGAGAACACAGAGAAGAGCTTAAAAGAGAAAACGTGGCACTTGCACTCACCCCGTTGCAAAGTAAAGGGCCTCTCAACCAACACGTGGCTGCTTGGCCCTTGTTCACCGAAACAGGCTTGTTTCTAGTGTTCCAGGCCCTGCCTACCACGCGGGGTCGTGGCCCCTGCGTGCGCCCTGTGGTTCTGTGATGGTCCCTTGCTGACGGTCCCCCCTCCCGAGAGCCCCAGGCCCCGAGTCTAGAGATGTCCTCTGCACAACTTCCCAGCTTTGTTTCTGTGAGTTTCTGGCGTGTCCTGTCGTGCAGTCCGCAGTGTGACAGCGTCCCCAGCTGTGGCGTCGACCCTCTGCGGAGAGGGAAGGGGCAGAGGACGAGGGGCGATCGGCTCTGCCTGGCTACGGGGGGACAGAGATTCGGGCGGTGGGGACCGCCTCCGTGGGGACGCGCTGGGCCAACGAGCCCTGGCGCAGAATCAGAGCGTCACAGGCGTCAGCCCTGGAGGCCCATCAAAGACCGGGCGCTGCCTCCCTGGCGGGGAGCTCCTCTATGGGTTCAGTGCCCAGAGGCGCCCCCAGCCCTTAGATTCACCCACAGGGTGACATCTGAGAACTCTCACTCGGGCCTGGCCACTCCACGGCAGCGGGCAGGCCTGCTGACACTTCGGATGTTTTCACGGAGGGATCCCCAAACCCAAAAGGCCCCCAGATGGTCATTCCCGGCTCTCCCGCCCTCCCAGCAAGGACCAGAGGAGGAGGGAGCCCGCCCTCCCCAGGCCCGGGGCTGCTCCTGCTCAGTTTCCGTGCTGGATAAAGGACTGAATTCATTTGTAGACCGTGTTTCCCTTGCTTCTGCTTTTCCATTTCTTGTATTTTTTCTTTTCCTCCTGTTGTTCCTTTCTCACTTTTTTTGCTTTTTGTCCTCTGCTTGTTTTTCACTTCACCTCTCCCTGTCCCTCTCCACTTCCGCACTCCTCCTTCTCCTCTCTGTCCATCTCGTCTCCTCCTCCTCCTTGTTTGGCCCTTTTTGAAGTTGAGCCCAGTGGCGGGACTCCACGACGTAGACCTCTCTCCTTCTGCCCTTGCTGTGTCCAGGAAGGTAAAGTAAACCCCAACCTTCTCCCCACCGCCTCTCGGGGGGGCGTAGCAACACTAGTCAAACAGGGACCCGAAACCCAGCTCTTTCTCGTTCTTCTTCTGACACCTGGTAGCCCTGTTACAAACCCCCTGAGTATGTGGCAGTCCCTTACAAGGTACAGTATCCCTTCGACTGTCTCGGGGGGCTGGGGGGTGGGGTGCAGGCAGGGAGCAGGTCCAGGTCTGGGGGCCTCTCAGGCTGCAGGCATCCACGGTTCCAGGCCACCACTCGTGGTCGGGCCTTTCAGCCTCCAGTCCCGCAGATAGAGGGACCGGGACGCGGGTGAGGAGCCCTGCCCCATGTGGCAGCGATTTGTGCTGGTGAAGTCGAGGAATACTGTCCTTACAAAGACTGTGCTACACAGATGCCCCAGTTCTTTCCAAACCACTAAAAGCAAACTTCTCTGCCCCGTGTCTTGCTGAGTGTGTGTGTTTTAAGTTTGTCTGGTTTGCAGTCCCTTGTGGTGGTGATTGTCATTGACAAGGCATGCGGGCGGGGCCAGGGAGTGTGACCACGGCTAACCCGCTAACCTTCCTCTGCTCTCCCCGGCGCTTGCTCACCGCTGACCACCACCAGCTGCGTCCACCTCGGCCGTCCCTCCGGAGCTGGCTCGAGCGCTTCAGGAGGCATCCTGGTGCCCAGAGAGCTTACCTGCCCCGGGCCCCGTACTCCCTGTACGCCCCGCGGGTGCCCTGTGCAGAGCCGCTCAGGAAGGAACGCGCGGAGCTGGATGGGCTGCCGGGCGGTTGGGAGTGCTCTGGCCCCGGCGCCCAGCACGCACTCCGCAGCGGCCAGGACCCAGGACAGCGCAGTGCAGACGCGGCCCCTGCCCTTGCGTGCGGTGGGAGGCCGGGGTCCCTGAGAGAGAGTCACCCCGTGTGTTCCTGGGCTTGGTTTTACTGGGAGAGGACTTCTGACCAGTGACCCGTAAAGTAGAGGAGAGACCTCCCCGTCCCAGCCTCTTAGCCCAGCCGTGGGTGGACTTCTGGGGCCCATGAACACCTGGAGTCCTTGGCAGAGTTATTGGATGTGTTCACATGCAGTTTTCCAGGAAGAGAGTCCCCAAGTTTCCTGAGACTGTCGAGTGGCTTGTAATCTGAAAACAGCGAAGAGCCACCGCAGTCTGGCTTCTGCGTCTGGACAGGACCCACTACGGCCGTGGGCTTCCTTGTGTCCCCTCCGTGGGGTGTGGTTCCTTGGAAAGGTCTTCCTTCCCCCTGCTGCGGCCGAGCCCGAGGGGGTCAGGCCGCTCCTGGTGGAGACGGGTGTCAGCTGAGTAGGGTGCAGGCAGCCGAGCGTGGGTGGCACCTGCCCCAGAAGCTGCCGCTGGGCTTGGATCAGAGCGGGGAGCCTGCGGTCTCCCTGCCCTGCTGAGAGTCCCCACGCCTCCCAGGGACGTACTGCGTCTGCCATGCAGGGGTCGCGGGAGCATCTGTCAGGAAGCCTGAGGAGCCGCAAGTTGAGAGAGGCACCTCCCTTCCCTGGTCAGGATATCAGAAACGAGGAGGCCTCGGGGCAGTGACCCTGTGGAGGTGCTGTAGTGAGTGTCCCCGGAAAGGAAGGCCGAGTACCCTTTTAATCTCCATTTGCCTCTTCATTAGACTGGCCTCAAAGCAGACCTAGTACCTAGCAAGTACCAAATACATGCTAGATGAATGAAAAAGAGAAAAAAGGAGGGCAGAGCACCGAAAACATGCCAAGAGAAAGCAAGCGGTCAAGCAGGAGAGGTCCAGGCAAGCTGCCTCCAGCGGCTGGGGCGTGAGGCCGGCCGGAGGGACAGAGGAAGGCGCAGGCTGGGGACCCTTGGGGGTGGGGCGTCCTCGTGGCCGAAGGCGAACTGGGCCTGGCCTGGGAGCGTCAGGCAGTGCCCTGCTGGGCTCTCTGCACATTTGCCCCGTTGCCGAGTCTGGGCTGGGGACAGCGGCACTGCCTGCCCGACACGCCCTCTCTCGGCAGGCATGGGCAAGAAGGACGACCCCAAGCTGATGCAGGAGTGGTTCAAGCTGGTGCAGGAGAAGAACGCCATGGTGCGCTATGAGTCGGAGCTGATGATCTTGTGAGTGGCCTCGGGTCTCGGGGAGCCGAGGTGGGACGTGGGCTCAGGGCCCGTCACAGCAGGAGCGCAGCCCCCTCCCAGTTTAGGGGACGTGGAACTGTGCCACCCCCCCACCAGTCACTTGCTTGTTTTCCCCCCAAATCCCCGGAAACCCCAGCGCCCGGGAGCTGGAGCTGGAGGACCGGCAGAGCCGGCTGCAGCAGGAGCTCCGTGAGCGGATGGCCATGGAAGGTAGGAGGGGCGGGGAGGCAGGTGTGGGCCGCTGCCTCTGGCCCTGCGAACTCACGTGTTTGGTTCTGCCCAGATCACCTGAAGACGGAGGAGGAGCTGTCGGAGGAGAAGAGGATCCTGAATGAGATGCTGGAGGTGGTGGAGCAGAGAGACGCCCTGGTGGCCCTGCTGGAGGAGCAGCGGCTCCGGGAGAAGGAGGAGGACAAGGACCTGGAGGCCGCCATGCTGTCCAAGGGCTTCAGCCTGAACTGGTCCTGAGCGCCGCCCCGGCCCTGGCTGGTCTGTGCATCCGTCTGACCGGGCTGGCTTCTCCCAGACCACCCAGATCCGAGGTCTGAGCGGGCCTGGCGCCTCCTGGGAGTTTGCACTCAGACCTCCTCGGGGCTCTGAGAAGCAGTCAAGCGCCGAGCTGTGGGAGCCCCAGGTGAAGATGGTGGTCCAGTAGCTCAGCCTCCTGCAAGAGGCCTCCCTGTCCTCCTGCTTCGGAGACGGAGGAACATGGGTCCTGGGGGGGGACGCCTGGTAGGAGGGTCACGGCTCCCCCCGCGACCCCCAGGCCCAGGGCTGAGGAGGCCCGGCCCGCGGGCCCAGTGCCACACTCCAGGCCTCTCCTGGCTGTGGCCTGAGGCCTGAGGCTGCTGCATTTGCTTTTAATTCACGACACTGGAAGATACTGACTTCAGGGTCGGGCGGAGACCCTCTTCCCGCCCCGCCACAGGCTGGCCTTGTCCTCGCCTGTTCCTGTGTTTGCCCGAGCGAAGCTGACAGCCTGGGAGACGCGGCCGCTTCGCACCCTCTTTGTCAATTAACTTATTTTTTTAATACTTGAAAAGAAGCAACTTCACTTTTATATCTTTACCAGGATACTGATTGCCTGGCACCTGGGTAGGGGTGTGGAGGTGGGTCCCAGCTGACCGCGCTGTCACTCCATTCGTTACTCTTTCGTCGTGGGGCTGACCTGAGCCCTCAGGTCAGCAAGACCCCCGTGTGGGCCCCGGCGTGCAGCGCCCGTCCTCCTGTGCCCGGCCCCGGGCGTCCGTGTCTACACCGCTCGCTTGTCAAGGATGCGTTTGAGCTGCTGGAGGCCACGCCATGAGGCACAGATGCCTCTTGGCCTCCCTGTTGGAATCCTGGCTCTGCAGAACCCATTTTTCCTCCGTTTTGGTGCCGAGGTCTCACCTCCCACAGCATGTTTATTAAAGAAAGTTTTAGGCCGGCTGCACCAGCGTGTGGGAGCCTGCTCAGCGAGGCCCAGACCCAGCCAGCGGCAGCTGCAGTGATGGCATGCTGGGGGACTCCAGTTGGGGTCGCGCACACACACGAGCTCCGGCCCAGCTCCAGCCCCGCGCCTCTTCGTGGGGAGGCACTGGACGGGAAGCACCGTGGAGCCAGCTGGAGCCGTGGCTCAGCCAGAGGCCCGCAGCGTCCAGCCTGCAGAGCCACTGTTAGACTCTGCAGGGGCCGTGCTCGTACACCGAGGAGCGAGGGCAGCGCCAGGCCAGCCCCGAGGCCCTCCAGCCGACTCCTGGTGGAGCGGGACCGCGTGCAGGGAGGAGAGGCCTTGGCAGGACAAGGGACGTCCACGCCGACCTTGGGATGTCCTTGGGGAACCACATCGTGCCTCAACTTCAACAGAGTCATTCTCACCGCAAAGGAGCAAAGAACTGTCTTCTTCTTCAATCTGTCCCAAAGCTGCCGTCTGCCCCCCTGGAATCCAGGGCACGCGCTGCTCCAGCCCTCATGGCTCTGACCTTCACCTCTTGCTTGATGAGGTAGAGCCTCCATTTCTATTCTCCTTTCTTAAAAGGGGGAGCGGAGGGTGTTCTAGATCCCATCCTTAAATCCCAGCCTTCCAATAAAATTGGGCTTGGGACAGGATTCATCGCCTGTGTGGCCTTTGCCTACCCTTCCCATACCCTTCCCACCCACCGCCCCAGTGCATTGCAACTGCCAGGCCCGTCCCTCGAGCTTCTGCCCACCCAGGACGAGGACAAGTTTACAGAGTGGCCAGGAGGGACACGACACCCGCCCCTGTGGAAGCACACTGTGCCTGCAGGAGCGAGGACGGCCTGGAGGCTGCAGAGAAGCTCGGAAATGCTCCCACACTCCCTCCCGCAGGGCTACGACTTCAGGTTCTAGTAGAGCACTTTTTCTGAAAGCTCCCGTTTTATAACCACTAGTTTGCAGGTTGTTGTAGTGCCCTGCTGACGGCTGCATGCAGTGTTTCCCAGCTCTGGAAATGCACTCAGCTCCTGTCAAGTCCCCGTGAAGGCAGGGCAGCAGGAAATCTCTCTCTCTCTCTGAAATGCCACGGCGTGAGCAAGCCCAAGCCCGAGGCCCATGCAGGGACAACCAGGTTCAGCTCCAGCAGAGGCAGGGCGGCAGTGCACCTCGCCTCAGTCTGAGGTCACCAGCGGCTCCACCTGGGGGTCCAGTCCTGCTCAGATGGCGTCTTCTGGCCTTTGCCCCGGGAGCTGTCCCCCAGCTGCTCCGACCAGCAGTGATAGACTATCCTCTATCTTTTCAAAGAGCAGAATTTTTTCAGTGGGGCAGAAAGTGGGGAGAGTTTAAAGAAAACAGTTTTAAAGGTGGTAACAACTGATCTACAAAGGGGAATGGGCCATTTTATGCGCAATAAAAGTTTTTAAAACAGGTACAGAGTGTATTCTTGGCACGAGCCAGGGCACGCTCTTCGGTGGGTTGGTGTCCACACGTGGCGGCACCTGTCAGTGTGTATGGGTTTGAAGAACACAACCTTTGTGCTTTCTCAGCGGACTTTATTTTTGTCCATGTTGTCCTGGTTTGGCCACCTGCTGACACCCCTTGAGAAAGTGTGTGGAGCGCCCAGGGTGTACGGGGCCGCCCTCCAAAGCAGCGCCAGGACCCTCCCGGAGAGACGCGCGTTCTGTGAAGTGGTCTCCTCGTCAGGGTGACCCCGAGGCCCTGGCAGCCCGGTGTTGTGGGCTCTGCAGCCTGCAGGCCTAAGTCGATGAGATGTATCCACCTCCCCAGGTACACTCAGAGCACAGGGTCTTGGGAGCCCTGATGTTGCGGCCCAGGTGCCCTCCTCGTGCGCTGGCCGCGGGGCGTGTGGCTGGCCTCTGTCACTGTGGAGCTAATCCCAAAGGCACAGGGCTTCCCTCTGGGGCGGCAGCGGGCGGGGTCAGTGCCGGGCCAGCTGATTCCCAGAGCCTCCAGCACCACGTGCGCATCGGGTAGAAAAACAGAAGCAGCGTGGCCCTCGATTCCTCAGAGGAAGTCTGGGTCAGGGACTGTGCCTGGTTGGGGGAGTGGGGCCGGTGCCACCTGTGCTGACCCCCTTTTGTTCCACAGAGGGGCCCCTTGATCAGAGACGGAGACAGGCAGGGTTTGGCTGCGGTCCACAGGCACCCACGTGGTAGGAGGTGATGGTGGCTTCAGGCAGACGACCGAGGGAAGGCTGCCCTGCAGCTGCCACCATGCCGTCCGAGAACCCGCGTCCGTGGCTCTGGAATCCCTCCTGAACCCTGATCCCCACGGTCCCGTCTTAGGAACCGGCGTGGGAAATGGGAAGGACGGAGCGGGCTGTCGTACTGCCCGGAAGACCCCCCCGAGTGCGGCTCGGCGGGGAGGGAGGAAGCGTCCTCGGGTGGGCCAGCGCCCCGCACAGAGACCTCCAGTGCGGTGCCCAGGGGCTGGGGCTGCCAGGCTTGGCAGGGAGCGTTTTGTGGCAGCCCCACGCCCGTGTCCCCTCCCTGAGGTGGCCTTGCAGCTGGGACTTGAGCGGGGCAGTGGAGTCCCGGCTGCTGTGGGCCTGAGAAGGCCCCTGATTCCAGGACAGACGTGGAGAGAGCGCCCGGGGTGCACACGTGCACACACGCTGCGCCTGCTGGCTGAGGGTCTCACACCTCTCGGGGTTTCCGGTCACTACGTCACTCAACAACCCACTTCCGCCGCCCACAGCGTGTCCAGGGCAGCGCGAGCCGGGGACGCGCCTCGGCCCGCACCCGCGTCTGCCTCACGCGGAGGGAGCAGCGGGGACGGAGTGTGCGGGGGCAGGGAGGGGGCGGCCCAGGGGCGGAGGGCGCGGGGACTGGGGACCCGGGTGGTATTCACCTCTCTGCCTGTCCTTCGAGGTCCAGAGCCTCGGCTCTGTCTTGGTGGGAAAGCGCCTTGAAGGTTGGGAGCTGGTCCACCCCCGCACAGGGCCAGACCTTTCTCCAGGGCTGGGGTGGCCCCTACACGTAAGCCAACCTCCCCCGGCCTCCAAGCAAGTTACTGGGCCTCCCTGGCCTCCCAGACGGACCCCGCCGAACGCACCTCGACCCATTGGGTTCCGTGGGGCAGGCGGGGCGCACAGAGGAGGAGCTTGGAGGGGCCTGGGTGCTGGAAAGAGCTCTCCCGGCCTCTGCTGGTCTGGCTCTTGGTCTAGAGCGGGGAGGGCCCGTGGCCCCGCGGCCCAATTCCTGCTGCACGCCTGGGACTCACGGCCCTTGGGATGTGAGATGTCAGCCCTCGCGAACTGGCTGTCAGTCTGCATCCTGTGGTGACGGGCTGGGGTAGCCAGGATGGAGGAAGGCCTGACCCCACAAATCAGGAGTCAGCTGGGCGCCAGGAGGGAAGAAGTGGCGTCTGCGGCCGTGGAACCCTGACCCCGAGAGAAGGCTGGGACGGGGGTGCTGTGGGAGGTGGGGTGTGAGCCTTGCTGCCACCCAGAGCCCCCATCCCGAAGGGATTTGTCTTGGGGAAGTCGGAGGCCTCACCTCCTTGGCTTGAGGGAACAGGTGCCCATCGAAGCAGCAGCGACCGTAGGAGTCCCCTCGGAGCCCTGGCCTCAGCCCTGCAGGCTCCAGGGCCCCTGGCTGGTCCAGCCCCACGCAGGCCCTGCGGTGCAGGCAGCTCAGGAGGAGGGCGGCGGCGCGTCCCTGTGCCCCCTTCTTCCCCTTCCTGCCCCTTTAGAGCCCAGCTCCCTCTGCCCAGACCGCCTCCCGCACGCAGACCTCTGGCTCCCGGCTGCCCACATCACAGCTTGATGTTTGTACACGTTGCAGATCGATCGCCAGTAGGTCTAGTTAACAGCCATCACCTCACATAGTTAAACATTTTTTCTTGCAGTGAGAACTTTTAAGATCTACTCTCTCAACAACTTCCACATACACGACACAGCAATGTTAACTACAGTCACCATGCTGAACATTTCATTCCCAGGACACGTTTATTTTATAACTGGAAGTTTGTACCTTTCGACCCCCTTCACCCGTTTCACCCACTCCCTGTCCCTGTCTCTGGGAGCCACGAATCTGCTGTGTCCGTTTTTCTTCCTTTCTTTCTCTCTCTCTCTTTCTATTTTTGGCTGTGTTGGGTCTTCGTTGCTGCGCGCAGCCTTTCTCTAGTTGCAGCGAGCGGGGGCTACTCTTTGTTGTGGTGCGTGGGCTTCTCATTGCGGTGGCCTCTCTTGTGGAGCACGGGTTCTAGGCAGGTGGGCTCAGTAGTTGCAGCATGCGGGCTCAGTAGTTGTGGCTCATGAGCTCTAGAGCACAGGCTCAGTAGTTGTGGCTCACGGGCTCAGCAGCTGTGGCTCGAGGGCTCCAGAGCGCAGGATCAGTAGTTGTGACGTACAGGCTTAGTTGTTCTGCAGCATGTGGGATCTTCCCGGACCAGGGCTCGAACCCGTGTCCCCTGCATTGGCAGGCGGATTCTTAAGCGCTGCGCCACCAGGGAAGTCCCCAGGTGTTTTTTTTTTTAGATTCCACATGTGAGATCATACAGTATTTGTTTTTCTCTGACTTATTTCACTAAGCCATAATGCCCTCAAGGTCCATCCACATTCTTGCAAAGAACAGGAACTCCTATTTGTGGCTGAACAGTATTCCATTTATAGGTACACACACACATACACACACACACACACACACACACACACACACACGTGGCTCACATCTTCTTTATCCATTCGTCAGCGAATGGACACTTAGGTTGTTTCCATGTCTTGGCTATGGTGAATAATACTGCAGTGAACAGGAGGGTGCAGATATCTCTTCAAGATAGTGATTTCATTTTTTTGATAAATACCCAGAAGCAGAATTGCTAGATCATATAGTAGTTCTATTTTTAATTTTTTGAGGAACCTCCATACTGTTCTCCATAGTGGCTGCACCAGTTTACATTCCCACCAGCAGTGCACAAGGGTTCCCTTTTGTCCACACCCTTACCACCAACACTTGTTATTTCTTACTTTTTGATAATAGCCATTCTAGCAGGTGTGGGTGATCTCACTGTGGTTTTGATCTGTATTTCCCTGATGATTAGTGATATTGAGCTTGTTTTCATGTGCCTGTTGGCCATCTGTATGTCTTCTTTGGAGAAATGTCCAAGTTCCTCTGCCCATTTTTTTAATCAATTTTTTTGTTTGTTTTTGCTATTGAGTGGTATGAGTTTATATATATATATATATATATATATATATATATATTTTTTTTTTTTTTTGGCTGCTCCACATAACGTGTGGGATCTTAGTTCCCCAACCAGGGATGGAACCCAGGCTCCCTGCATTGGAAGTGTGGAGTCTTAACCACTGGACCACCAGGGAAGTCCCTTTTATATATTTTGGATATTAATCCCTTATCAGATGTATGATTTGCAAATATCTTCTCCCATTCCATAGACGGCCTTTTTATTTTGTTAATGGTTTCCTTTTAAATTTGATGTAGTCCCACTTGTTTATTTTTGCTTTTGTTGCCTTTGCTTTTGGTGTGAAACCAAAAAAAAATCATTGCAAAGATTGATGTCAAAGAGCTTACTGCCTATGTTTTCTTCTAGGAGTTTTTTGGTTTCAGATGTCAAGTCTTGAATCCATTTTGAGTTGATATTTGTGTGTGGGGTAAGACAGTGGTCCAGTTTCATTCTTTTGCATGTAGCTGTCCAGTGTCCCCATCACCATGATAGGGGTCACTGTAGGAGAGGCCAGCAGCCAGAAGCAGCAGTGAGAAACCTCAGGAAAAAGTAAAACCGAGGTCAGGTTCTGGCTCTGCTTAGCTGGCTACACCTCTCAGTCAAAACCGCACTGGGGGACTTCCCTGGTGGTCCAGTGGTTGACTCAGTGCTTCCAATGTAGGGGGCGTGGGTTCGATACCTGGTCGGGGAACTAACATACCACGCAGTGCGGCCAAAACAAAAAAAACAAACAAAACGCACTGGGTTTTGTGTTCTGTTTTCATTGCTGAGACCATCATTCTGTGTGTTTATCTATATATTTATTTTCTCATTTTATTTTTTATTTTTTATTTATTTTTTTTTAATGAGGATCTTGAATCAGATGCGTATGTTTGATTGATTGATTGATTGATTTTGGCTGTGTTGGGTCTTCGTTTCTGTGCGAGGGCTTTCTCCAGTTGTGGCAAGCGGGGGCCACTCTTCATCGCGATGTATTTTCTCATTTTTAACACATGGATGGATTATAAAGCCCACAGCATAGCAGAAGCTGCAAATTAGAACTGGGGGCTGGATCGGGGAGAAGGGACCCCTTGGGGGGCCTACTGGTGTAGGTCCCACCTGGCCTAATGGGCAGTGGCCGGCACAGTGTTCAGGATGAGACCCCACTGCTCACCCAGCCCCCCGCCCTCCCGTGTCACCCACTCCTCACAGCGACGTCCTCTGCGTGCAGAATGCCCTTCCCCTCTCGCCACATCTGGTCCCTTTCTGGCTTTCAGCTGCCAGTTTAGATGTCACCTTCTTAGATGACCAAGTCCCGCTGGCCACTCGCCCTCACAGCACCCTGCTCAGCCTTCCATGCGGCACCCACCTCCTGTTCACACGTTCATTCCACGCTGAGTGCCCCTGGGTACCGTGGCGAGAGAGTGACATTCCAGGGAGGGGACACCTTCCAACACATATACACAATTATGTCATATTTCAGGTGAAACGTGCTGGGCAGAATGGAGCCGGGCCCAGGGAAGCGCAGGGACAGCGGCGGGATTCTAGCAGAGAGGGTGCAGAGCACGGAGGACTTCGTGGGCTATTGAAAAGGCCCCAGGAAACCCAAGAGGGTTTTCAAGAGTGGGGTGTCAACACCTGACATTTTACAGCAGGAGGGAGGATACTGGAGCCAAGGTGGCAGGGAGAGAGCTGTTAGGAGGCTGCTGCCCTGACGGGAGGAGGGGCAGCTTGGACCCTGCGCAGGTGGGAGCTGCCGGGATGCTCGGACACGGCTGGCGGGAGTGGGGAATGGCACAGCCACTCTGGAAAACTGACAGTTTCTGATAAAGTTAAACATTCCCCAGCACTATGCCCCAGCAGCCCCACTCCTAGGTATGAGACTGAAGAGGAGTGAGGACACGCATCTACAAAATGGTTGGCAGGACAGTGTTCACAGCAGGACTACTGTGACCGCCATCTGGGGAACGTGGTGCTGCTGCCGGAGCTACAGCAGCCCTTCATGGCCGAGGAGGCTGTGATGTGGAAAGTGAAATCACAGTCAGAGGCCTGTGTAAAAAGGCAGAGACGCATGTCATCCATCACCCAAGTTTAGCGGTCAGAAGCGGTGAGAGTAAGAGGAGAGTTGGGTGGTGCTGAGGCTGGAAGGATTACTGGCTCTATGCATTGGTTTGAAGTTAAACTCCTCCTGACAAGACCACAGTGAGAGCCTGGGAGCAGCTTTTAGGCAGCATGATTCGGCCTGGCTGGTCCACATAGGGTACTGGCAACGCATTTGTGGTCCTAGAGATGAACTTACGGCTCTAGAGTGTGGGTGCAGGGGGGGCAGGGGCTGATGGCTTATGCAGGCGGCCTCAGCGGCCAGGTGAGGAGTTCTGTCCCCGGCCATCGCAGGGAGAGAGTGCTGAGCTGGGACCCCTGATGGGTGGCTGGTCTTGTTGTCCCTTCACACCAGTCATGTGTCTGTTGGGATGAACCTGCTCTATTTCAGATTTTCTAGATTGTCCCTTCAGAGCTGCACATAAAAGCCAAAAATTTCATTTGAAGTTAGGTGTGAGACAAAGTTGGACTCTCTTGCAGTGGAAATTGGCAGCTCCATCCTTTCCTTGCAGGGCTGTGAAATCAGTCCCTCGCTCTGTCTCTCTTGTTTTGACTGCCAGGAGCCCCATTTAAAAGAAGTACTTGCTGTTTAATACTTTTATCACTTGGATATGCAGCTCTGATAAAGAAATCAAGTTGGGACATAGATAACACTGCCTAGATTTAAAAACTGTTCCCTCAGTGGCCTCTGCCAGGGGCACGTGGTTCCCAGTTCCATTATGTGATCTTTATTACATAGTTTTTTTAAAAAATTAATTTATTTAATTAATTTATTTTTGGCTGTGTTGGGTCTTTGTTGCTATGTGAGGGCTTTTCTCTAGTTGCGGCGAGTGGAGGCTACTCCTTGTTGCGGTGCACAGGCTTCTCATTGCAGTGGCTCCTCTTGTTGCAGAGCACAGGCTCTAGGTCGCGGGCTTCAGTAGTTGTGGCACACGGGCTCAGTAGTTGTGGCTCGCGGGCTCTAGAGCACAGGCTCAGTAGTTGTGGCGCATGGGCTTAGTTGCTCCGCGGCATGTGGGATCTTCCCGGACCGGGGCTCGAACCCGTGTCCCCTGCACTGGCAGGCGAATTCTTAACCACTGCGCCACCAGGAAACTCCCTATTCCATAGTTTTTATTCACTGTAAAATTGGTGCCACAGTCACTTAAGAAAAATTCGGAAGTACAAAAAAGTAGAAAATCCTGCGATTTTATGATTTCACTGTAACCAGTCCATGGTTTCTGGTTGTATTTCTTTCCGGTCTTTTTTCTTCTTTTTAAAATTCAGTTTCTATTCCTGAGTTGGCGTGTAGCTACTGCCCTGGTCCCTGGAGGCCTCTGTTCCTGCTTCTCCGCGCGCGGCCTCCAGGGACCTGGCGAGGGGCGGGGCCTGGAGGTGGGCCTGGGGCGGAGCCTTGTCGGTGTGCGGCCGGGAAGGGGCGGGGCGGGGCCGCGGCAAGGTTGAGGAAATGATGGAGTGGGGGCGTGGCCGTGCCGGGGCGGGCGTGGCCGGCAGTAAGGGGGCGGAGCCTTGTCGGGCGGGGCGGGAGCTACCGGAAGTGGGCTCGCGGCGGCTACGCGCTCCACCCCCGGGACGTCGGCTTTTTCCCGCCCAAGCCTGGTGCGCAGCCGCCTCGCCGCCTGGCGCCGCCGTGGGAGGTGAGTGCCGCCGGGCGTCCCCAGTCCCCGCGCCCTCCGCCCCTGGGCCGCCCCCTCCCTGCCCCCGGGCGCTCCGTCCCGCTGCTCCCTCCGCGTGAGGCAGACGCGGGTGCGGGCCGAGGCGCGTCCCCGGCTCGCGCTGCCCTGGACACGCTGCGGGCGGCGGAAGTGGGTTGTTGAGTGACTTAGTGACCGGAAACCCTGAGAGATCCGAGACCCTCAGCCAGCAGGCCGGGCGCGGGGCGTGGGGCGCGTTTCTTTCATCCAGCGAGCGGGACGCGCTGCGCTGCCGGGGTGGGATGGCCCTCACGGGGGAGGGGGTGGTCTTCACTGAGGGGGGCCTCACCCCTGAGACCCTTTCGGGCGACTCCGCCCCGGCCATGCCCCTCCTGCGGGTCTGTCTGCTGCCCAGGCCTCCGTCGGCGGCTTCAGCAGGGGCACGTGGTTCCCAGTTCCATCCCACCCGTCGGGACGCAGGCGGGTCGGGCCGGGGGCTCTCCTGGGCCCGGGTCCCTGCCATCTCCGGGCAAACCCTGAGCCCGCCGGGAGCCACGGGTGACTGTCCCTGGAAGAGGGTCTGCGCTCGAGCTGGGGGAGGGTGGGAGGAGCCCTCCGGCTGCAGGGGTTGAGCTGGCTCTAGGAAGGCACCGCGGGGAAGAGGATGGGGCGGCCCGCGGGGCGGCTTCTGCCCTCCTGCCCCGAGGGAGGAGTTCAGCGCAGCGCACGGGGCAGCCTTTCCGCCGGGGTCCAAGGACGGAGTTCTCTGGGCTGGGCCCAGAGAAGACTCCGCGGGACAGGGCGCTGTGTGGTGGGAATGGCAACGGTGGGACACCGGGATGCAGGCTTTGGAGCAGAGAGCTGCCGGAACAGGGGCTGGGTCCCGTAAGTCTTGTCTGAGGAGGTCAGGCCATCCGAGGTGGACTCTGAGGGGTGGATAGGAGCTTGCCAGCAGTGCGGGAGTGCTGGGGGAGGGGCCCTGCTCCCGGGCCTTCGCAGACCCAGGACTGGAGGTCCCACTCACTGCAGATGCGAGCGGCCTGCCCGGACGCCCCGGCACCCAGGAGCAAGGAGGAGGGGGACCGGCCTGGCGCTGCCTGTGGCGGGGGAGGGGTGGGGCCTGTGCCCCGATGGAGGAGCGCGCGTCGTGCGGAGGTGCCCCGGGACGCCGCGTCTGGACTGTCGCCCCTGAGAAGCCTCGCTCCAGAGCTCTGGCAGGTGCTTCTGTGGCTGCGCCTCTGGTGGCCGGACGTCAGGTGGGGGCTGTGGAGGGAGTGGAGGCCCGCAGTGCTCCCCACCCTGCTGGGCCTCCCTTGCACAGGATCTGACAGCAGCACCTGGGCCCCCGGGGGTCACACGTGTGCTCGCCCGAAGCACACGCGGAGCTCACTGGGCGGGACACGCGGGCAGAGCTTTGTGTCTGGACGAATGCTGATCCGAGACGAAGACGCTTGAGTACCCTGCCGCCCCAGAGCCCCAGCTCTCCCTGCGGGGCTGCGCTGCCTGGGTTCCCGGCCGCCGCCCCACGTCCCAGCCCTGCTCCCCTGCACCTGTTAGACCCGGGGTGGTGGTGGGGAGGGCCTGGCCTTTCTGCAGACCCCTCCCTGCGGGCAGCCTCGGGGGCGGGGGAAGCGTGGGGCGGTGCCGTGGACCCTCTCTGGGCCTTTTCCCCAAGAGCCCTCCCCGGTCCTTTCCCTCCTTCCTCTCCCTCCCTCCTCTTCCTGCCTGTGCTGGGCTGAATGGGGAAGTTTCCAGTGAACAGCGGACAGACGTGATCATCTGGGTGAACCGCAGAGCAACCACTTCTGGAGGTTCTGCTGCAGATTGAGTTCTCGGTTGGCTTTTGTGTGGGTATTTGTGTCCAGGGTCCTAGAAGCCACCACTGAGACAGTGAGGAAGTGGCTCGTTTGCAGTTATCCCCTTCCCTCAGTGTCCTGTCATCGCGGGTGGGGAGGACACGAGTCCCCTCTGGGTCACAGAGCAGGTTGAAGAGGGGCTGGTCACCTTCAGGCACACGAGTGCCGTGGGGCCTGGGGACCTTCTGCCCTGGTGGAAGGATGTGGCGGCCAGCCGGGAGCGGGGCTGCCACGCGTGGGGAGAGACCTCTTCCGGGGCCAGGGGTCCGGGTCACCAGGAGGGCCGTGGGACATCCCTTTTCTTCTCCCTGGCTCCAAGGCGAGGGAGGTTGTTGGGACAGAGGCCCACCTCGACGCTCTGGAGCGGCCCCCGGCACACCGGCCTCTGCGGGCCGTCTTGCCGCACCCCGTGTGCGCACACCTCTCGGCCAGGGCCTGGGCAGGTCGGGCGGCGGGAGACGAGGACACTGGGACTCGGAGGCTTTTCGCACTGGGGGGTGGGTTTCACTTCTGGGGCCTGTGTGACGGGGTGGCTCCCCCTCTTTATTCCACCCTCCCTTGGGCTGCTTTTTAAACCTCTTATTGAGGTATTTCACATACCATAAAATTTCCCCATTTAAAGTGGTTTCCAGTTTACTCTCAGAGTTGTGCAGCCATCACCACAATCTAATTTTTGAGCATCTCAGCAGCCCCCAAAGAAACCACGCACATTATCAATCACCCCCCAGTCCCCTTATCCCCACAGTCCCAGGTGACCCTAATCTACTTTTTTCTCTGTGGAGTTGCCTATTCTGGGAAGTTCATATAAATGGAGTCATACAATCTGTGGTTTTCTCTGACTAGATTGTTTTTATTCAGCATAATGTTTCAGAGTTCATCCAATGTTTCAAATTTCATTCCCTTTTATGGCCAAATAAAGATTCCGTTTTATGAATATACTACATTTTCTTTATCCATTCACCAGTTGATAGACATTCGGCTTTTTGCTGCCTTGAATGATGTCACGATGAACATTCGTGTACAAGTTTCTGTGTGGACGTGTGTTTTCATTTCTCTTGTATATATGCCTGCCTAGGAGTGGAATTGCTGGGTCTTGTGATAGCTCTGTTTAACATTCTGAGGAGCTGCAGAACTGTTTTCCAAAGTGGCTGCACTATCTTAACGTTTCCACCTGCACGGTATGAGGCTTCCGGCTTCTCCACATCCTCGCTACCACTTGCTATTATCCTTTTGGTTCCAGCCGTCCTCGTGGGTGTGAAGGGGTATCTCATTGTGGGTTTTTTTCCTTTCTTTCTTTCTTTTTTTTTTTGGCCGCGCCGCACGCGTGGCTTTTGGGGAGCTTGGTTCCCTGACCAGGGATTGAACCCGGGCCCTCAGCAGTGAAAGTGCAGAGTCCTAACCACTGGACCGCCAGGGAATTCCCCTCTCATTTTGGTTTTGATTAGCATTTCCGTAGTGGCTAATGATGTTGAGCATCTTTTCATGTGCCTGTTGACCATTTGTATGTCTTTGGATCCTATTAAAATCTTTTGCCCAATTTTTAACTGGGTTGTTTTTTTATTGTTGTTAACAAGAATTCTTTGTATATTCTGGGTACAAGTCCCTTGTCTGGTAAATGATTCGCAAGCATTTTTTCCCATTCTGTGGGTTGTGTTTTCACTGATCGTTTCCTTTGAAGCACAAAGGTTTTTAATTTTCAAGAAGTCCAGTTTATCTATTTTTTTCTTGTATGACTTGTTCTTTTGGTGTCATATCTAAGAAATCACTGCCTCTCCCAAGGTCATAAAGTTTTATTCCTTTGTTCTCTTCTAAGAGTTTTTTTTTTTTTTTTAATGGTTTTAGCTCTTGTATTTAGGCCTATGATATGTTTTGAGTTAGTTTTTATATATGATATGAGGTAGGGGCCCAAATTCATGCTTTCGCCCCTGTGATACCCAGCTGTCCCAGCACCATTTGCTGAAAAGCCTATTCTTTACCCTGGTCTTGGCCCCTTTGTCAGAGGTCGATGAACCATAAATATTAGGGTTTATTTACGGACTGTCATTTCTGGTCCATTGATCTGTGAGGTTATCCTTTGCCAGTACCACATTGTCTCAATTACTGTAGCTCAGTCATAAGTTTTGAAGTTGGGGAGTGTGAGTCTGCCAGCTTTGTTCTTTTTTACTTTGGCTATTTTGTGCCCCTTGCATTTCCTCATGAAACAGGAGCCATTTGTCACTTTCTGCGGAAAAGCCAGCTGGGAGCTTGAGGGTAACTGTGTTGGGTCCGTGGGTGTCTGGGGGGCTCCCACTGGTGGAACGGAATACATCCTCCAGTCCATGGACAGGAGTGATTTCATTTATTTAGGTCTTTACTTTCCTTCAACGATGTTTGTAGTTTTCGCTGTACAAGCCTTACACTTCTTTTGTTCATTGTATTCTGAAGTACCTTATTTCTCTTGATGCTGTTCTGTTTCTCAGTTTCATATTTGGGTTGTTTATTGCTGGCACGTAGAAGTACAACAGATCTTGCAGAGATTGTGTCCTGCAGCGCTGGTGAACTCATTTATTACTTCCAGGGGTGTTTTAGTGGATTCCTGGGGCATTCCCATATGGAAGATCATGTCAAATCAGTATCTTAAAGTCTCTCGGTTGCTCCCAGTGTGTGCAGCCAGGATTGAAAGCCAGTGGTTCCCAGGCCTGTGGGATGGAGGGGAGGGCCGAGGAGCGGAGCAGGCACTGGGGTTTCTGAGGATGTGCCCAGCGTCTGGGGAGGCCTGAGGGACGGAGAGCTTGGCGCAAAGGAGCCAGAGAGACAGACCAGCGTCCACACTCCAGCTTCTGTCCTGGCGAATCCAGGTGGCAAGGGGCTGGCAGTGAGGTCACACTGTGTTCTGGGTGAGTGGCAGCTCCCACCCCGCCACGAATCGTCAGAAGGGGCCCACGTGGACACTGGCCTGGGCCTCCTGTGGCTCTGCGTTGACCCTCTTCACCTGCTTCGGGGGAAGGACTGTCTTACGTGATCTCAGCAGAAGCAGACCTGGCGGCCGCCTTAGAAATCCACGTTATCTAGAAACTGGTTGTTATCATCTATCTTACTGGTTCCCTCACTAATTAATGAGCTAATAAATAAAATCTTGGACATGTGTTCATTTTATTGTTTTGTATTTGTATGAAAGTCGTGGTTTCGCCCTCTTCTCTGGCTGCCAATTTTGGAGCCGTCCCTGAATGTGTGCCAGTGGGTTTCAGCCCCCAGAGGCCACGTCTCAGGGCCAGTGGAGTGGCGCCCTCTGTCCTGCGTTTGGCTGGGTTTTGTGTTTGCACATGTGGACCAGTTACTCCGTTGGTGCCTTCGCTGACTGTGGTCCTTGTGGGCAGGTGTCAGAGGTCTGCCCTGTGTTGAGCGGGAGAGGACAGAGGATCTGGGTGGTCAGACTGTGGTTTGTGTCCTTGGTCTCTTTTGAGCTCAGCTCAGAATTTTGTGCCACCACGGAGAACCACTCCTTGACATCCGGACCCGTGAGCCTTGGTGTTTCTGTGTTTACTCTTGACCTGGCCCTGAAGTTGTGGGACCGACGCCGTGTGCCCTGTGGGTCTGTAATTCAGCAAGGCCTTGGCCTCTTGGTGTGTGAATGTGCGAAACGTTTTCTCATCATTAGGGACTTAGGTTGTGAAGTGTCTCAAATTGGAGGAACTCTGTTCCCATTGGCTTGTGGACCTAAATAAATGCTTATATAAATCAAATATTTCTAAAATTTCCAGAAAATCAGGAAATCTCGTTTCTAATAATTTAAATGCATTAGACTTTAAAAAAATTTAAAATGCACAGAAAGGAACTCAAATTTTCTTTATTTATTTATTTTTGGGTCTTTGTTGCCGTGTGCGGGCTTTCTCTAGTTGAGGCGAGCGGGGGCTACTCTTCGTTGTGGTGCGTGGGCTTCTCATTGCAGTGGCTTCTCTTGTTGCGGAGTGCGAGCTTCAGTAGTTGTGGCACGCGGGCTCAGTAGTTGTGGCGCATGGGCTCAGTAGTCGTGGCTCGCGGGCTGTAGAGCGCAGGCTCAGTAGTTGTGGTGCACGGGCTTAGCTGGTCCGCGGCGTGTGGGATCTTCCTAGACCAGGGCTCGAACCCGTGTTCCCTGCATTGGCAGGTGGATTCTTAACCACTGCGCCACCAGGGAAGTCCAAACTCAGGAACGTTTTAAGAATGCAGGTTTACAAACAGACTCACAGGTACAGAGAACAAACCAGTAGCTACCAGTGGGAGAGGGAAAGGGGAGGGGCAAGACAGGGGGAGGGGATTAAGAGGTACAAACTACTATGTATAAAATAAATAAGCTACAAGGATAATATTGTACACCACAGGGAATATAGCCAATATTTTATAATAACTATAAATGGAGTATAACCTTTAAAAATTGTGAATCACTATGTTGTACACCTGTAATATTATACATCAACTATATCACAAAAAAGAATGCAGGTTCACATAATTAAGATAAATCTTTGGCAAATGAGGATAAATTAATAATTTGGGGCTTTAAAAAGCTGTGTCTTTTCTCTGATTTATCGGTATTATAGTTAATATTGATTACATGTAATAATCAATATTCAATATATCAGTATAATGTTGATATAATACATTTTATTCTAATTGGTTTCCCCCCAGACTTCTACAGGTTTACTTATCAAATCAGCTAATATTACTCTTACATGATGTTTAAAATTAAGAGAAATGTAAATTTGTTTTCAACTAAGTTGAATAGAATTCTGACATTGTTTTTACTTTAACAGTATTACAGGGTACAGCTTGGACGCACATTAAATTGAGTTAATGATGGCAATCATTGTCTACCTAGGTAACTTCTAAGTAAGACAGGATACCGAAGCATTGGGTACCAGGTGTAAGTTCAGGTGTTTTCAGTGTCCTCAGCAGAGGCTTCGTCTCTGGCTGGTGTCGCTCAGCGTGTCTGCACCATGGGGACGCCCAGGGCACGCGTGCTGCTGGAGATAGCATCTGAGCTGTGACACCCGGGCACCTGGTTCTCTGTGAAGGAAGGTCAATCACTTGGGTTGAGTTGTAATTAAAATGGATGACAGAGAAAAACTGTTGTATATGTGCTTTTATTTTCAAGGAAAGGGGGTCTTTTCCACCCCCCTCAAACTTTTTGGTCTCTCTTTTACACATAAAAATTACTGAGGACCCTGAAAAGCTTTTGATTAAGTGGGTTTTATCTATTTTATGTGTGAGAAAGTAAAACTGGAGAAAATTTTCAAATATTGTTGATTTGTTTGAAAATATCAATGGCTGTTGCTTAACGAACATTTTTTAAAAATACTGTATTTTACAAAACAATGTTTTTAGTGAGAACATTGTTTCATGTTTTTGTAAATCTCTTAAATGTCAGAGTCTGAGAAGAAGCTATGAAATCTCACAGTTTTAGCAAAGTTTGCTTGTTTTGATGGTCTTGCCTCCTTTACTGTCAAAACGATTTTTTTTTTTTAATTGTTTATCTTTGGCCGCACCGCGGAGCTTGTGGAACCTTAGTTCCCCGACCAGGCATCAAACCCACGCCCCCTGTAGTGGAAGCGTGGCGTCCTAACCACTGGAGTGCCAGGGAAGTCCCGAAAACAGTAAATTTTGATGCTTTATGTTTTAAGGGGAAAAACAGCCCCACAAAGAACAAAAGTTGATCACTTATGAGGAGCTTAAGGTTTTCTTAGTTTTGTTCATTGATAACCATGTCCTGTTTCTCAGGCATCCGTGACCCCATCTTAAGTGCCCAAGTGGACTCTGACAGAG
Organism: Balaenoptera acutorostrata; assembly: GCF_949987535.1. Lineage (NCBI taxonomy): Eukaryota > Metazoa > Chordata > Mammalia > Artiodactyla > Balaenopteridae > Balaenoptera > Balaenoptera acutorostrata. The sequence continues at coordinate 106,862,977 of NC_080074.1, read as the reverse complement.
CTTCCAAAGGTTGGACGGACCCTGAATTTAGAAAAAAAAATGTTTTCAGGATATCTTTTACACCTAAGACTATCATTGAGACTTCCCAGAGTGCCCCTGGAGAATCCCAAAGGCCGTTCACCTTATAAAGAGAGCGATTATACAATTAATCAGATTTGTTTGAAGTGTTACTGTTGTGAGGCTGCTTTGGTTATGTTTACAGGAAAACATTACTCATTTAAATGTTTCAGAAGCTGTGTGCTATATGAGGACTCCTTTATTCTCAGGGGAAACACTGATCACGTTTGTTACGTACTGTACCCCAAAAGAGAATCTGACCCCCTTCCGTTCTGATGTTGTTGGTTAGAGAAACACGTGAATCACCCCCGGCAGCCTGTGCCCTCTGGGGATGACTTGGGGCTTTTCGTGTGTGTCCTCAGCAAAGAAGGATGGAATCAGAGACTTGTGGAAAGGACTGGTACCAGGTACTTTGAACTAGTGATACTTCACAAACAGGCTTTTGTGTTCTCCTGGCTTCAACAACTCAGAGCTTCACCCAGGGTGCAGGTCAGGGTTTCCAGGCTCTTCTGGATGCAGACGGCGTGGGCGCAGCTGCTGGGACCCACAGACCAAGGTGGGAAACTGGTGGTTTGCTCGGAATATTGCTGACGTTTTCATTTCTGTTTTCTAGACACACGAAACTTTCTCTTTCTTCAACTGTCTATAACCCATAGAAATTTGGTAGACGGCAATGACATCTAGTTCTTCCTGACAGAATTCTTGTTAAGTTTCCTCATTTTGTGTGATGGTACAGCTATTTGCATAGGTTCAAAAAGAAGACTCTGGGGGGGGGCGGTTTCTTGCAAACTTTTTTTATTGTGGTAAAATATATGTAAAATTTTACCGTTTTAATCATTTTAAGTGTACAGCTCAGTGGCATTAATAGGAATTAATAATTCTCTAGAAAACAGGCACGATTTCTCATGTAAGTGGGGCAAGACGGTGTGTGTCCTTCTGCGTCTGGCTTGTTTTGTTCGGTGTAACATCCTCAGGGTTCCTCCACATTGTCGCAGGTGTCAGAATTTCCTTCTTTGTTTGTGTGGTAAAATATACATAAAATTTTCCACTGTAACCACCTGTGAATGTCCCCTGCACTGAGGTGCCACCACCCCCGTCCTCCCCAGGACCCTCTCATCTTCCCGCCCCGGCCCCCAGCCCCCGGCCCCCGCCCTGGGCCAACAGTCCACTTTGCGGCAGAGAAGTGGACTCAGGAAGCAGCTGCCCTTGTGCGTCTGGCTCATGTCCCTCGGCTCAGTGTCCTCAAGCTCCGCCCTGTGCAGCAGGTGCCAGAATCTCCTTCTCTGCGGCTGAACGAGACTCACTGCGTGATGGACGCACTGCGTCCATCCACTCACCCATCAGTGGATGTTGCGTTGTCACCACCTGTGCTGTTGTGAGTGACACAGCCAGGATGGGTGTGCACGTATGCGGAAGCAGAGTTACTAGAACAGATGGTAATTCTGTGTATAAGTTTTTTGAGAAACTGCCTACTGTCCTTCGTTCTTTTTACCAGGATGTAATATAATTGGACAACTTGAGAGCCTTCCTCAGAACGTCCTATTTCTGAATGATGCTTGTATGATCGACTGTGACAGGCCACTTGTCACAGAACTGAGCTGCCTTTAGGGAGTGAAGGCTACAGAGCCCCCCAGAAAAGCCAGTCTGACCCTGGGGTCCCCGTCCTCCATGGTGGGAAGGTCGCTTCCTGCAGGCCAAGGAATCTGAGATAAGTGGGGACCCGAGTAAGAGAGGCCGGGACTGAATATACGACTGGACGGTGGCAGAGCAGCCTGCCCGGCCCCTTCCCCCAGTCCCCCCAGTGACCACCAGCCCGGGAGGTCAAGTCAGAGTGCTCTCTGGTCAAGTCAGAGTGCTCTCTGGGACAGTCCAGGAAGCTAAAAATAACTTCAGGACTCGATTGATACCTGACAGCTTCCCTCCTTTCTGTTCGTGCCTCCGACACGGGGCGACACAGAGGACGCCATCGCACGGGGAGCCATGGCCAGCGGGCCCCCTGCTTCCCCCGCGGCCTCCTCTGCAAAGCTCCCCACCCCCTGCCTGCATTTGAGTCTCTGCCACGTGCAAGTGTCTGGATCCGTGGCCCCTGTTCCCCTGGCTGGGCTTCCTTTTCTCCGCACACATCTAGAGGGGCCTAGAGGGGCCGCAGGTGGAGCCTGTGAACTTGCTTGGCCGGGCCTCCTGCCCGCCCTCGGGGTAGCAGAGCCCAGCCTGAGCTTCCTGGTGAGAATTTCCAGACAGAAGCTGATCTTGTGGCATTAGTAGCTGTTTAATCTAAATTTGCAAAAGAAACCTCGGAGGCCTGGCTGGTTAATTAGCATTCTTCTGAGACCCGCCCTGTTTGTGTGTGTCAAAGAATAATCTTTGAGATCATTACCAGTCCGGAGACTGTCAGGAAATCTGTGAAAGACTCTGAAATGGGCAAAAAACCTGGATATTCTGGCCAGCTCACTGTTTCTGGTTTTCTTGTCTTGGAGCTATTTTACACCTCTGTAAGTTGCAGAAAACGGATGCTGATGCAGGTGATTTGTCCATAGAAATACAGGTGCTCTGCCGTCGGTGCTTGTGTGCTCTTTGAGTGGTTTTAACATCTTTATTTCCCCCATTAAATAATCAGTTACATAAAATCTTTAGTAAGTGTTCATTTCAGAAGGAAAAAAAAGGAAATCCACCTTCTCCAAACCCACTGTCTTTCTGAGGAAAACAGCGGGGCCCAGCCGTCCTGCAGAGGCACTTTCTCCTGTGGATCCATCCCGTCTGGGTCAGCATCCGTGTTCTGCTCTCATTCTATATCCTTACGTAGAGGGAGAGCTATGAAGACATATATGCACAGGTGACCTTCGAACAACAAGGGTTTGAACTGCATGGGCCCCCCTTCTGTGGGGATGTTTTTCACTAGTAAATGCCCCACGGGCTGTTGCTGGTTGAATTGGAGAATGCAGATCGCGGATACAACTAAATTCTGTGCCCGCTGACCCCCGCGTTGTTCAAGGGCCACTTACGTAAAGGCATTAAAACATTTTGTGGAAGTATGTGTTGAGGCGGGAAGTGAGCACAGCGTCAGCGATGTGGACGTGGATCAGGGCCGCGGGGACAGCGGGGAGGGCAGGTCCGGGCGGAAGGCAGATTTTATGTGAGTCACCCCTTGATGGCGGCCTCCCCGGTTTTCGGAAGCTCGCTCCTGAGGGCGCGGTGGAGGCTGAGGCTGTGGCTGGACGTGGGTTGGCCTCTGCGGCCTTTCCCCCAGGGGCCTGCTCTGTGGCACGTTGTCCTGCAGCTCTGCCTCCTGCCCTGGAGGCCCGCGGAGGCCCTCGGGCCAGCGTCCTGCTGCTTCCTGTCTGTCCCTCCACGTTCACCCGCGTCCTTTGCAGCCTGCCCGGCCCCAGGGTGGGCTCATCCGACTCCCGGTGGGTGGCCTGGGTCCTGGGGATGCAGTCCCCCAAGGCCCCCACCCGCGCTCCCTGGGGGGAAGCCTTGCCCTTTCTCCCTGGAGAGGAGCTGGTGGTTCTCTTTTTACCCCCCGTGTATTTAGGAACCGTATGGAAGTTCCAAATTTGACTGTTACTGCCCTACAAAAGGACCGATTCATTGGGTTTAGCCTAATACTGTGTGTAAACACACATTCACTGGTGCGGACATTTTAACGCGGGATTATTCTGTTGAGACTGCTCTGCAGAAATATTTCCGGTCTGTTTGGACGTCTCTATGATGCACACAGCTCTCATTCTTTTATATTTTCCATGTTGGGGGCATAATCTTTTTAAGCTCAGTCTCCGATGGGCTTTTGTCTGCTCAGTTGTTTATGCCTGCCAGGTTATTTAGTGTGGATTTATATGCCATCTGGAAGCCTGAATCTTTTGTGTGACTGTCAAATACACATTCTTTTCTTAATTTATACACATCTTTCTGTGCAAGACTGATCTCACCAGCCCTTGCAGCCACGTGGCCCTGGGCCCAGGCGCGCCTCGTTTTCCCACCCACTCGGTGCTCTGGGGCTGCAGCTGGGGAGGGTCGGTGGGGAGCGCGGTGATGGGGCCGTGGTAATGACACAGCAGGTCCCTGGAAACGTCCAGGTGTTTCTCGTGGAGGGAGCCCGGCGCTCCAAGTACTGTATTGACTTGGAGAGGGTTCGGGAGCAGACGGCCCTGTCTGCCTGACCAGTGAGCTCAGGCTGCTGGGGGCTGGGCTGAGGTGGGTGGGCGAGGGCAGCAGGGCTCCCAGTTCTTCCCTGGGGGTCCTGGAGGGGTGTCCCCACGGGGCCCTGCACCCACCCTGTGTGTGTCCTCTTCCAGGCTGCCGACCCGCACCCCTGTGAGCTGGAGCCCACGACGCCGCCTGGGCCATGGACTCGAAGGTCAGACGGGCGGTGGTCCTGGGGGTGTGGGTGGCGGAGCCTCGGGTCCCAGCTCCGGGGAGCAGAGGGCAGATAACCCTCTCGTCCCCTCACCGCTTCCGCCCGCTCCTGTGCAGCACGGGCTCAGAGCTATAGCGTCGCCGAGGTTGCGTGGGCTGGTCCCCCGCCTCAGCAGGATGGGGCCTAAATGGTGCCTTGTGCTTTGCGCGAGTTTAAAAGATAAAGTCGCGCCTGGCCCAGCAGAAGCTCTTCTTCACCTCCTTCCTGTCTTTGCCAGGCAGTGTGGCATCTTCGGGCGTCCAGCCCAGGGCCCTTCGTGTCCCCACCAGTTCCATGGGGGCGGCCGCAGGCCTGAGGACTTACTAGGTGGTTCACGAGCTTGGCCCGGTTTCTGCATCTCTGAGCAGACAGCGCCTGGGGGCTCGGTGTGCGCTTCTCAAACATCCCTCTGCAGGCCTGGGAGCCGTGTGGTTCCCAGCTTAGCAGCTCAGGAGAAACGTCAGCTACTTGAGCAGAAGAGGTTTCGGGAGCTGCCCAGGTGCCGCTTCTCCTGACGACTTCAGTGGGAAAGGGCAGACACACTCCCAGGGCTTTGCTTTCCCCTTTCTTTCCTTCAAGCTGAGAAAACCGAGACACAGGCGTGCCCCACAGTCAGGTTCACGGTGAGACATCCAGCAGCTTCCTCTTCCCCCCTCAGAAATTTCACCCTGCTATAGATTTTCTGACTTTTTTCCCCCTTTGATTTTGTTTCCAGGTGTTTTTAATTACAGTAAAATTTACCATTTTAACCTTTTACTGATTGATTGATTGATTGGCTGTGTTGGGTCTTCGTTGCGGTGCACAGGCTTCTCATTGGTGGCTTCTCTTGTGGCGGAGCACGGGCTCTAGGCACACAGGCTCAGTAGTTGTAGCTCGTGGGCTCTAGAGCGCAGGCTCAGTAGCTGTGGCGCGCGGGCTTAGCTGCTCCGCGGCATGTGGGATCTTCCCAGACCAGGGCTCGAACCCGTGTCCCCTGCACTGGCAGGTGGATTCTTAACCACCGCGCCACCAGGGAAGTCCCCATTTTAACCGTTTTTAAGTGTCCGGCTCAGTGGCATTAAGAGCACTCGCGTCACTGTGCCACCACTGCCCCCTTCTCTCTGTGCATTTGATGCCTCAGGGACCACACAGATGAGAGGGATGGAGCGGTGCATGTCCTCTTGTGTCTGGCTTATATCGCTGAGCATGATGGCTCGGTTTGGTTTTTGGTTTTTGTTTACTGTTTACATGGTGCTGTTCATCTATACTATAGCATTCTTTGATTTTTTTTGATAGGTAGAAAAAGAAAATGAGATTGATGTTTTTTTTGTTTTGTTTTGTTTTGACTGTTTGTTTGGTGCTGTCTTCTCCAGGTTTGGACACCAGGATTAGTCTAGTTTATCACACACATTGGACAGCTCTCCATCGTTTTCTCTGCACTGGAACTGATTTTATAGCACGAGTTATTTTTGCCTCCTATAGATGAAATCTGTATTATGTCCGGCAAGATTTCCTAAGTCTTGATCATTTCTCTTAACGTACTTTCCCCTGTGACCTAAAAGGATAAACAACTATCCAATCTTCCACCTTCTGAGACATCCGTTTCAGCTTGTATCACTCGTCCCTCCTTGGCTTGTCACCAGCCTTGCTTGTTCTTGGTGTGAAATGCTGTTGGTCTTCTGGGCCGGCTGCCTGTTTGGGAGTCCAGGCCAGCCTGTTCTTGACATGCTCAGAACGGAGTCTGTCCACACGCTTCCCAGCCGGATGGCACTGAACGCTTGGCTCCGGGGCCTGAGCCCTCTAACACGGGATGCTCTCCTTCTCGCCCGGCCACTTCTGTTCTTTGTGTTTCGGGGGGAAAGGCGGAGGTCACTGCACCTGGGTTTGATACCTGACCTGGCGTAGCTGTTGCCAACTGCTGCCACACACCCAGACTCTGGACCCTGTTTACTAACCTCTCGAAAAAGGCGGCCTGGTTCAGTTCCCTGGGGCTGCAGCAGGGAAAGCCCACGGCTGGGTGTTTTCCTGAAGTGTCTGGAGGCCACGAGTCTGGTATCAGGGTGTTACAGGGCTGGTTCCTCCGGAGGCTCTGAGGAGCCCGCTCTGGCCTCTCCAGCTCCGGTCTCCATCTGCACTGGCATCCCTGTGTGTGTCTGTAAGTCAGCCCCTTTCTCTTGTAAAGACATGGGTCTTGGGATTAGGGCCCCAATCCAGGAGGACCTGGCCTTAACGTGACATCTGCAAAGACCCCATTTCCAGATAAGGTCCTGCTCTCAGGTCCTGGCGGTCAGCACCTGGGCCTGTCTCTGGGGGACACGGTTCAACTGCAGCCCTGCCTCAGCCCCTCTTCTCTCCTGACCGGGACGTCTCCTGAGGTAGAGACGAAGCACGTTCTTGAGTTTCTCAGCTGCCTTGTGCCACTGGCCTCACTGTAAAGATTTAGTAGAGTAGAGCTTTACATACATTTTCCCCCTTTTAGGAGTAATTCTGGAGAAGTAAAGGCTGAATAGCAATACATAAGCACCTTATTTTATGCATTTTGTTTAAAACAATTTGTCCTCTAAAAACTGTCCTCTCAAAGTTTTCTGATTTTCCTAATCAGAATATTTTTCTAGTATTTTCTAATGAAAAACATTATGGACTTGGAAGTAAATTTTACCTGCACCTTCATTTTCTCCCCGTGACTTCTCCCAGCCCAGGCCGTGTGTTTTGCGTGTGTTGATCTGGGCGGTCTCGGCATCCTAGCCTCTCACGATGCCCTCTCATCCCAGGTCTGGGGGTGACCTGAGCACCCCGGCCCTACTCTGCACTTGCCTTCTTGTTGCCACGTGCAGCGGCCCTCCTGGCTCCCGCCGTGCTGCTCGTGGGCTTGGCCAGGGGCTTATCTACCTGAGGTCAGCCAGGCCTGCCCAGAGGCAGGTGTTGCCTGTGGTCACTACTGCCCGGGCTGTATTGAAAATCTGCTTTTGCACAACACCCTCCTGGGCCCACAAAGGACATGATGGCAGAGGATGAGCTTCTAACTGCTGGATGCACTCCCAGTGAGCGTGGGCTCTGGTTGGTAAAAGATACGCGGGGCCCGGCGCAGGCGTGCAGAGCCAGGATGGCACCTAGACACATACGTGCCTGACCTCCCTCCCCAGGGCGCACCAGCTGGCCGCCGGCAGGTGGGCCACCTTCTGCAGAATTGGAGCTTTTCGGCATCTGTACGTGGCCCTGCGGACTGGCCCCTGCCCACTGGGAGGGTGTCCAGGCCCCGGGCCAGGGAGGCCCTCCCGGGCCCGGCTGCCTGGCCCGGGGCCACGTTCCCACAGGACTCTCCTCTCAGGTCAGCAACGGCGCCAGCCCCCAGGACGAGCGCACCACAAGCCTGCTGGTGTTCGCCTTCCTCCAGAGCTGCCCGCGCTCCCGCTGCCACCAAGAGCTGGAGGTGCTGGGCCACGAGCTGCCCGTGCGCGCGGCCCACGACGATGAGCTGCAGACGGATGGCAACTGGTGCAGCCACTTCCGTGAGGGGGCGGCAGAGACAGGTAGGCGCCGGGCCAGCCTCCACGGCCCAGATCCGGACTGTGGGGCCTTCGGGCTCAGGTCCACCCCGTGCACAGCGGAGCAGGCCTCGCCGAGTCCAGTCAGTTGAAACCCACTTGGGTTCCTGAGGATTCTTTGCATCTGTGCAGCGCCCACGCTTTACTCCTGTGCATGTCATGGCCATGATGATCTGCACGGTCACCAGGGCAGCGGGGACCTGGGGCTCTTTTCTTGGACCGGGCCGTCCTCCGTGTGCGGCAGATTCTAGGTGTGTGTCCTGTCCTCCCGGCCTCAGCTTTTGCCACCAGTGCTGCCTCCACGGAGGCCGCTGGGAGCTGACAGCTGGGAGCCCCTCTGGAGGTGGGCTGGGCACAGCACACCCTGGAGCTCCCTGAGGAATTCTGTCGGGTTCCTGAACCAGCCTGTGCTTCGGGGGGAGGCTCCCGGGTGTTCCCGACGCTCCCGGGAGGCCTGGGCTGGAGTCTGCCGCCTGGTGTTGGGGGGTGGGGGGTCACTGCCCTCTCGCGGCTGATCCAGCCTCTGGGCCCCCAGCTGTCTTAATTCAGGTGGCTGGCGACGCGGCAGGGGGTCCCCACCAGCCAGGGTTGTCTTAGGCCCCCTTTGGGAAGGGGCAGGAGTAGCTCTGCTGTCAGGCCTGCTGCCCTGGTGGCCCCCGTCTGCACCAAGCCCCCCTCACACTGTGGAGCCTCTCTGGACGCACAGGGCAGGGTGGGCGCTCGGGTAGGATGCGGTGCGTGGTCAGGAGCCTGAGGGGGTGTGGAAGCAACGGGCAGAATAGAGGCCTGGCTGCCACTTGTCAGTGGATTTGTTCGCTCAGCTGGACGGGAGGAGGTGGGAGAGCGGGGCCATGGGGGGCTGTGCAGGAGGCGGGTCAGGACAAGTGCACGGGCCGGGCCGCGAAGGGGACCACGGGGTCGAGCGTGGCCGGGCTGTCGACCCAGGTGGAGGAGGTCTCGGCAGGCGAGTGTGACCTGTCCCCAAGCAGAGGTGGGTGGGTAGTGGGAGGTTTCGGGGCGAGGAGGGCTCGTGTTGGGGTCACACAGACACATCTCAGTGAGGTCAGGCCTGCAGCCGGGCCCGTGGAACTCCACGGGCGCAGGGCTGTGCAGGCACTGCCGGCAGATTCCACCAACCACAGGTTGGAAATACTTGGGGAAAAAAGTTCCAGAAAGTTCCCCAGAGCAAAACTTGAATTTGCTGTGCGCTGGCGTTGTATTAGGTGGAGGTGATCGCGTGAGGTTACGCCGGCCCCTGGAGTTTGGTGCCCGCGGGGGTCCTGGGCCGGCGCCCACCCAGACCCCGAGGGACGAGTGTGTGGGCAGGTGGGCGAGGTTGCTGGTTGGGGTCCAGACCAGAAGGCGCGGCACTTGGACCCTCTGGTTTCCCAGCACGTGTAGACGTTGCGTGTACACTACACGGAAGTGTGCTTGGTGTGCAATAGCGCTGTCTTAACAGCATTCGTGCCTTAATTAAAAGTACTTCTTCATTGCTACATGCTAACCATCCTCTGAGCCTGCAGCGCGTTGAAGCAGTGACGTCACTGGTCACCGTACAAATATATAATAATGAAAAAGTTTGAAATATTGCGAGAATTACCAAAATGTGACACAGAGACACAGAGTGAGCAAATGCTGTTGGAAAAACGATGCCAACAACTCTCTCGATGCAGGGGTGGCTGCCACACGCCTTCCACACGCGTGACGGGCAGAGGGGGGCTGGAGGTGGGCGAGTACACTTTCTGTGCTGCGGGGAGAAGCAGCGAGGGGGCTGGTCACTCAGCGCCCCATGTCCCCAGCTGCGTACCCGGGAGTCAGCCCACAGCTGGGAACCCCCGAGCCCCTGGAAGCTTCTGTTCTGGGGAGGGGCTCAGATGGTGTCCGGGAAGGAAGAGCGTGGCATCTGGGGAGGGGTGGGGGGGGGGGGAGAGGAGGCAGAGTCCAGGGCGAGAGGCCGCGGAGCCTCTGTCCTGACCGCTTCCTCAGCCGACAGCCGTTGGACGCTGGGCTTCGAGCCCCAGTCGTGGCTACCCCGGCATCACAGGTCCTTCTCCCGCCCGGCCCCTGCGCCTGGTCCCGTGTTCACACCGTCCTCACTGGGCTGTGGATGCAGGACCCACCCCTTTCCTGGAGCGGGTGGAGCGGGAGCGGGGTGTGAGCGGGGCGTCATCTGAACCCCCCTCGTCCGCACGTTAGACTCTGAGACTCAGGAGGAAGTGGTCCGGGACATCGCCAGGCAGCTCGCCCAGATTGGGGACAGGATGGAGTGCAGCATCCGCCCGGGGCTGGTGGCTGGCCTGGCCGCGCAGTTCAGGAACAGGAGCCTGTCGGAGGAGGTGAGTGAGAAAACCCACGGGGCTTGTCCTCTGCCTTCTGGCAGACAGACCAGCGTCCAGGGAGGTGGCTCAGCTCGTGACTGCTGGAGAGAGTCAGCCTGGCGAACTGTCTCTCGGAAAAAAGTCACTGAAAACCTGAACCTGAAGTCAGACTCAAGAGTTTGGGGACAGAGCCCCCCAAAGATTAACAAGATGGATGTGACTCTTCCTGAAACAACGTGTTCCACTCTGACAGCTGAGGCTGCGGGGCCCCCGCGACCTAGAAACGCCCTCGGGCTGGGCCCGGCGGGTCGAGCCTCCCGCCTCCGGGAAGGCCCGTCTGTCAGGGAGCCTCCCTCTGAGCTTCGCTGGCTGGCGTGGATCAGACACAGGCTGCTGGTGCCGTTCTTGCTGCCACGTGTTGGCGCGTGGAAGGTCCTTTTCCGGTCCGGCGGTCCACGAGGCCTCTCCCGGCAGGAGGTCTCCATCCCCCTCCCTGCCCCCATGTACCGGGGCCGCACCCCTGGGCAGTGACTGACCTTGATCTCAGGTGCCTTTGAGCAGATGAGGACCCGCTGCGGGGGGGGGGCGGGGGGGTGCCTCGCCTGCCCCCAGCTTTGCCGCCTCCTCTCCTCTGGCCTCCTCAGCTGTTTACAGCACTTCCCCCTCCCCGCGGGAGGCCTGGTAACCGCGCCGCTGCTTCCACCCGTGCAGGACAGGAGGCGGTGCCTGGCGGCCGCGCTGGAACAACTCATGCAGCTCTACCCTGCGGACGTGGACCACGAGAAGACCCTGCTCCTGCTGACCATGCTCGTGGCCAAAAAGGTGGCCGACCACTCGCCAGCTTTGCTCCAAGATGTCTTTCACACCACAGTGACCTTCATCAACCAGAACCTTCTCGCCTACGTGAGGAACTTAGTCCAAAACGTAAGAGCCAGTGGTGGCAGCTCCTGGGCTCTTAACCGCCCTTGGTGCCCGCCTCTCCCCAGCCCGGCCCCCTCTGAGCTCTGGGACCCTCACTGCAGGGCTGCCTGCTGGGGACAGACCCCAGGGAAGGTGGTCACGGCCCTTCCTGCTCAGGAGGAAAGGCTTGGTCCTGCGTCTGGGAGTCCGGCTGTTTCTGAGAGGAGCTGCTGTCACCGGGCAGCGGAGGCCGACTATGCACCCTTCACAGGCTCGTGAGAGCTGCTGGGGGCAGGAGAGAGAGCTGGAGGGGCCCACGCTGGGCTTCCCCAGGCTGCTGTTGGCCTCACCTTGTCACAAAAATGAGTATAATTTAAATTAAAACACATGCTTACCAAGGAGGGTGAGCGGTCAAAAGGGGGTAAAAACTGCACACATCTGTCCTCCACCCAGGATATTAGAAAGTCTGGTGCTTCAGTTTCACAGACCACCTGGAAGGGAAAGTGGATGTATCTTATCTGTAAATTTTGGGGTTTTATGTGTCGGGAGTCAGGCGTCTGACCCTCTTAACATGTAGTTGATGAGCCTTAAAAGCATTCTCTCTGCGTGGCCTTCAGTTACACGGGCTTTTAAAAATAAAAACCGGAGGGAGAACACAACCCCAACTTGTGAAACCAAGCTGAGCTGTTGTTGGAAGGAGATAAGCCTCTGTTAACAGCTTCCGGACACCGTGGGGCTGAAACAGAACCTCGGTCCAGTCCTCGCACCCACTGAGATGCCTCTTGGCACCATAAGTGACTTGGTGAAAGCTGTGTTTGTCTGCAAAGCCCCAGCTGCACTTGCTGCTGACTGTGGCCCTAGAGGCTCAGGTCTAGGGTCCTGGCTCAGGAGGGAGGCTGGCTAATCCCGGCTGTTGTCCTTTCTTGCTCCAGGAGATGGACTGAAGGGACGACTCAGCAAAAGCACGACTGGTTACAACTTGAGATGGCGACAGCAGTGTAGCTGTCTCCACACAGATGGAGCCTCTGCCACTTAAACATGCTCAGAGAAGACAGGCACGAGATGACAGCTGTGTATCTCTCACCATTTTAAAGGCAGGGACCATTTAGGAATTTCTTCATGTACACATGTGAATGTTTCACATCATCTACATCTATCCACACACTGTGCCTTTACCTTATGTCTGCTGGAAAGGTCCCCGCCTGAAAATCAGATCTAAAAGCAGATCGTGAGTTCCCTGGTGGTCCAGTGGTTAGGACTCCTCTGTGCTTCCACTGCAGGGACCGGGTCTGATCCCTGGTCGGGGAACTAAGATCCGGGATACAAGCTGCAGTCAAAAAAGAAAAAAAGAACAACAAAATAAAAGCAGATTGACAAATAAAAGGCAGAAGAAAAAAAACACACTTCATGTTTTTTTGTTTTTTAAAAAAACCCACTTGGGACTTTCCTGGCGGTCCAGTGGTTAAGACTCCGTGCTTCCACCGCAGGGGGCGCAGGTTTGATCCCTGGTCAGAGAACTAAGATCCTACATACCGTGCAGCGCAGGAAGGAAAAAAAAAAAAAGTGCACCCTTGGTGGTGGTGGTGTTACCACAGGCAGTGCCGAGTGTGAGGGGACCAGGGATTGGAGAGGGAATGCATGGACCTCTTACAAGTGAAAAATTCCCCTCAAAACAGGGACACCTTCATAGTAAGGAAGTGGTCTTTTTTTTTTTTTTTTTTAAGGTTTCATAGGTTTAATGCCGTGTGTGTTCACACACCAAAGCTATTTCCACCAACACAGGAAATCTCTCTCTCTCACCGTGTATTTCCTCAAGGTCCATCCCAAGAGCCTGGGCCATTCCAGATGCAGCTGGAAGAAGGCAGCGCCACCAGATACCGGAGGGGTCCAAGGGGATGGGTTTCATTAATCGTCCTTCTTGAACTTGCCGTTGATGTAGAGCACCTGGTCCAGAATCAGTCAGTGGCCCGTGCCAGCCCCACGGCTCCCATGGCGCCCCGCAGGCCCACTGTGGGTGACCGGTTTCCGGCCAGCTGGCGGCAGCGAGGGCCCGTGAACCTGCTCAGCATCGTGGCTCGTCCCGGCTCGGGGTGACCCCAGCCCCGCTGGCTCGGGCGCACTCAGTCTTCCTGTTTAAAAGCCAAGCAGCACAAGAGGTTCTGGACTCAGACAACAGGAAAATCAGACCTCAAAATGTGTCTGACTTTTTCACCGTGATTTCCTTTTACTTGAGTCAGGAACCACAGGCAGTTAAAAGACGTGGAGGTGATTTCAAGGCCTATGTCAACCAGTTTCCAAAATCATGTAACTAAATGCACCCTTTTCTCTTTCCAAGAAGTCAAGGTTTTGATAAAAATTTTAAGCTACTGCATCCGTCCTGTGGGGAATGTCTGTGAAGAATCTTACACTTTCATCTTCCAGCCATGCCCCCAGCTCATCTGCACCTATGAAGCTGCTTATGGAGAGAACAGTTTTCTAGGCATACAAGATGAAAGAACAGTTAGACTTAAGAATTCAGCATTTGTGGTGGCTCCCTTTTCTAGACACACAGTCAGTATACAAGTAATAACAGGGACTTCCCTGGTGGTCGAGTGGTTAAGAATCTGCCTTCCAGTGCAGGGGATGCAGGTTCGATCCCTGGTTGGGGAACTAAGATCCCACACGCCGCGGGGGAACTAAGACCCCGATGCAGCCAAAAATAAATAAATTTAAACAAAACAAAAAACTATAGCCCAATAAAATTTGAAAAAAAAAAAAAGAATAACAAAACGCAATCACTTAGCACCAGAGTAAACTGGAGCACTTACTGTAGAAGCAACAAAGCCCGGTCTGTTCCCAGTGCTAAGCGTTTCCTAGGATTGGTCTGCGTCCAAGTGCGATGGTGGGTAGGGTCCAGATCTCACATCACCAGTAACAGAAACGCCCTTGTTACTGTGACCATGATGCTCTGGGGAAGGACATGAACACTAGTAATTAAGTACTGATAAATACGTTGTTACCAAAACCACTTCCCTGTTCCCTGAGTTTAAACTTACGAGAAAAGAAAAATGACTCCATGGTTCAGCATCCAACACAGCACCCCAGGGCTGGGTCTCAGGCTGACACCTGAAGAATGCTGCAAGTCCTAAAAGCAAGTAGGCGTGGCTGCGCCTCTGGAAACAATCTTCCAGATTTAAAGGGTTCATGTCACCGTGGAAACACGGTGAATCACACATGAACACAGACACAGGGATCAGTCAGTACAATGTGTCTCAGCAGGGAGATACTTTCTTCCAGGCCCAGGAGCAATTTAAACTCAAGTAGTCAACTCTATAAACTAATGGAAGAGAAAGGAGCTCTAAAGCACCAAATAATCCCAGACTATCTCTTAACAATACTTTAAATTTTTCAGGGGCTTCCCTGGTGGTCCAGTGGTTAAGAGTCTGCGCTTCCACTGCAGGGGACACGGGTTTGATCCCTGGTTGGGGAACTAAGATCTTGTGTGCCGCGTGGTGCAGTGAGTACGTAAATAAATAATTTGTCACAGCATCTTTACCTGCCACTGTTTTGCTTACATTAATACAGTAAGCCACCGTTTTAATGCAGTTTATACATGTTTTGGTGTCAATTTTTCCAGACCAAGTCAGATATACTTTCTTGGTCATAAAGCAAGATAACCCGCTCTTCTCCCCAAGCCAGCGTCATACAGAGATTCCAGCCTTGAGCACATCCTGGCCACCAGGACTCAGGTACATCCTGGAAATTGGTGCATTTTACATCACAACCCTCGTGGACAGAATTGAGATTTTTAATTAAGAGAACGTTTCATCCTGCTTTTTAATTATTTGAATTAAGTGATGGTTAAGAGAACAAAAGATGCTCGGCATCACTGAAAGTCCAGAGGCCCATCTGGTGTACTCAGACCGGCTCCTCAGGAGCCAGCACTGACTGCTGGGCTGCTTCTCGGGGTTCCAGCCCTGGAGCCGCTTTTATTCTCCAGCAAGTTCACCAGCTGTGCGAGTGGGCCTTCGGGTGTTGCTAGCGTGTTTTCAGAACCTGCAGTCAAACCACATAGGTACGTACTTAAGAGGACAAGGCTGATGGTCTGGAAGCAGCCCTCCCGAGTCGAGGCAGGGAGTTACTGTGTGAACAGAAAGATGAGTCATCAGTGTCTTCAAGGCTCATTTTATTACACCCTCCGGTGTCTGCTCCCAACGCTGCCTGCAACAGAGCACCATTCACAGAGTTGCGCTTTGCTGCTTTCCCCCAGCGAGCACAGAAGGCCAATGATGAAGGGAAGCGGAGCCGGAATAACCCACAAACCAGCTGTGCAGGAGAGTAGAGGGACCTCACGCAGGAAGAGGGTGTTACCACGGTGACCGTTTCACCACAGGACTTCGGAGGGACGATAGCATCAGAATCCATAATACACAGACCTCAGCCAAGGAACAAGTCAGGTAGAAAGAGGCACTTTTAACCTGAAGAAGGAAATGAACAACTGTGACAGCAAGAAAAACACAGGTCTAGGAAAATAATAAATTGTCTTTTCCTTCGGTGCTGACCAAGGACCCAGCCGCTTAGTACAGTTCTCTCGCCAGAAATTGTCGTCCAGACTTAACGGGGAGGGGCCCACCTTCTGGCTGTCCCTGGGGAAGGAGGCCAACACTTGCTCTAAATAGATCGCGGGAGGGTGCAGTGTGGCCAGGAGGGGCGGCGGGCTTGGCGGCCCTGCGGACGCCTGGGGAACAGCCCCCTGGGCTACAGCAGCACTTGTGGTGTAGACACGGGCTTGTTTGGATTCAGGGACAGTGGAATAATTGTCTTGTGCAAAGAAAGGGGAGATGTGGATCAACACTTCAGCAACTGACTTCCTGATTAGGTCGCTCCCAGCGTCAGTTTCCAGGGCGTGCCTGTGTCCGAGTGGGCGCCCCCTGCACCCCGGAGGGCACAGACGGGCACCTGTCCCCACACCACCCGAGGAAGCCAAGGAGACACTAGTCCAGCGGGGCGGGTCTGGAACCGCCAGGCACCAGGTCCATGTTGGGAGAGGCCCCTGGTGCGGTGAGCAGCTGGGATAGACTGACGAAACCTTGGCTCCTGCGTGTGGTCCCACAGAGCTGGCTCAGCACCTGCCCAACCGCGGCCTCCCCGGGGCACAGGCCGCCCCACGCGGGACAGGGTACCTGCCTGTACCTCTGCAGGTTACAAGGATGGGAGACGCCAGAGAAGCCCTAGACCTGAGTCAGAAACTCTGTCTGTCACCTGCTGCACAGATGCCAGGCGCCTTTGGGACAGTAGTGACCCCGAGGGGGTGCGAAGGGGAAGCGTGACGAGGGAGGCCCTCCGACAGCCCCTGGCGTGCTGTGACCGCTCAGCCCCTCTGCTGAGATGATAATGACCACCCTTGTTTCGGGAAAGGAAAAAAGACGCTCCCTGAACTCAAGCCCAGCTCACAGCTGACCCTTGCAGGGAGTGGAGAACAAGGGGCTCCACCAAGGGCAGATCCTGGTCCTCTGTGGAAGAGGACACATTCTTCTGGCATCATGTGTGTTGCTGAGACTTGACATGAGATACTGCCTGCATGGAACTGGTCCAGAGGCTAGAAGCTGTTTCTACGAAGTGACCAGACAGCCCCTCTTGATGAAATGACCACGTCAAATTCTTGGTAAGGAAAGTTTGTGTAAACAGACGAAAGAAATTAAGAGAAGAGGGGAAAAAAATCTTAACTACAATACCTTTCATTTCTATAAAACATCTCTTAAAATAATTTAAAAATTCTATGGGCATGACATTTGTCCCCACGTCAAGCCTTCAGGGAAAAGGCAAGGAACAGGCACGGCTTTTATATTAGCAAGAGACTGAGGAAATGAATTTCTACGGGAAATGAACAGGGGCTGCGGCTCACAAACCGCGTCTCTGGTTCCTGTCCCCCCAGGACACACCCAGATAGAGAGACACAGGCGAGCGGAGGGATCAGCCTTTGTGAACCAGATGGTCAGCAGATGGCCTTCCATCCAGGAAGCTTTCTGGGGGCAGTGTGGAGGCCCGTAAGGCACACTGGGACTGACTGGTTTCTGAGGCCCCGGAGTTGTCACTACTTTACTACAGAGAACATCAACTCGCATTCTTTAATCCTGGTATTTTTCTCAAGAAACCTTCAGTGGCTTTTGCCAAGTGATCAGAAATCATTACATTCAATACAGCAGTTAAGAGTTCTGCAGGACCTACCAACACAACAGTTCAAACGAGGGTGACAAAAGGGCGAGAGTCTGAGTTCCACACCTGCGTCCCATGATCCTCCTCCCTCTACCTTAGACTCAGATGTTCCAGCCCCACAAAAAGGGGGTGCGCAGCTGATAAAGTTTTTAACGTCACAGCAAAACATGGGAGCCGCTACCACCGCAGTCCTTACTAGGCGCTCCCTCCTGTCCACGACCAGAGGGGACGCTGAGGTCCTATCCCTCGGGAGCCCCGTGCTGGAAGGCCACACTGTCTGGGTCCCTGCCGAGCAAAGCGTGGCCCCGCCTTACCCCTCCGCCGTGGAGCACGCAGACCTCATCCTCCGCAGCGCCGACCTCCCGCCAGCCGCTCAGAATTGAACCGGCTCCTGTTAGTGCTTCAGTGCGTTCAGCCAGTGGGCTTGAGGATCCAGAGTTTAAATGTAAACACTGGAAAGAGAATATTCTATCATAAAAGGGAAGAGAACGAAGACAACTCAGCAGTACGTGCTTCCCCTACGAAGCACCAGTGCCGCAGTCGGAACACACAGAGGAAAACCCCACTTCCCTCACCTCTGGCTCCTCAATGAAGGACACCAAGACCCTGACCAACATCCCTCCCCAAGACGACACTAAAACTCAGAACGCAAGATACACTGCCTGGTAAAGCTGCACAGACACACACACACACATTCCAGACCTTTCTGACCAACTTCTAAACAGTATCGCTTTAGGAAGAATATTTAATTTAAAAAAATAAATTTTAAAAAATAAAGCACATTTAAAACATCAAGTTTTGGTGATCAGGATAGGTAAAGTAATTTTATTACAAATTTCAGGATTTAAAAAGTAATCTGTTACATTTACTAGGATAAATCTGAGATGACCTGTCTCAAGCACGTGTGTCCCGTCAGTGACACTGACCTCAGGCATGAAGAGACGCGGTCCCCCCGTGAGGGACGCGGTCAGCAGATGAGGCTACGCTGAGTCTCCACGGGCACGTGCTGACCGTGATCACTACGGTTTGTCACTCCGGCATTTGGGCCGTGACGAGCTCAGTGTAAGCCTCCGTTACGGAACTCTGAGAGCCAGGCTAGAACCCCAAGGGCAGCCTCTCTTTCCTGCTTTTTACTTCAGTGATATTTAGGAGACTGTGTACTGATGGAGAGTTATGATTCCCTGGCCTGTAAGCCCACGTGTGGAAACCCTCATCACCCGGCAAGAGACCGCCGAGGAGCGGCCTGACTGGGAAGGAGGCTGAGGCCAGAACCTGGGAATCACGCTAGTCCAGGTCACGGACAGCGATGCCCAGCAAGAGGGACGCTGCCAGCCGGCGAGGCCCCGTCGGCTCAAGGGTGCCCACAGACAAAAGGGCTGGAAGCAGCCTCGATAGGCCAGCTAAGCCACCCTCCAGCTTCCCAACACGCAAACTTGCCCCGCGGTCACGGGCAGGGGCCCCGGGTCTCTTCCGTCTCGTGCGTTTAAAGACTAAAGGCAGCATCTTTACAAGGGGAACTGTGGGAAGCATCGGGCGAGCCCTCTCCACGGGGCCTCGGGGCACCGTGGGGCGAGGCGGGCAGGGCAGTACCTGAGAGGCGGCTGAGACCCGGCAGAGCACCTGGGCTGTGGGACTGAGGGCGGGAAGACCAGAGGAGCCGAGAGCCTCCAGGCAGGAGCGCGCCAGCAGCCCAGGGGCCCACAGCCAAGCCCTCCTGCCTGGGGGTCTCCCCCCCAGGTCCCCCCACGGGGACCCTCTCGCTCTGAGACTGTGGCTCTCACAGGACAACGTTATCCCTGGGGGACGTTTGGCAACACGGGGAGACACGTGGGGTGGGGCTGTCACCACTGGGGAAGGCGCTACGGGGCTGGTGGGCGGAGGCTGCGCACCCTACACCCGGGAGCTACCCAGGGGCCGCGGACGCCAGGCAGGGGGCACTTCACACACAAGACCCTGAACCTGGCAGACCAGCGTGCGCAGCCTCCAGCTCAAGCCCTAACACGTGGGTCGGCCCCCTGCCCTGCGGACCCAAGTCCTCCTGACCCCGGAGTGTCCAAGGGATGTCCAGCCAGCTCCTGGCAGCTCCAGTCCGGTCGACACAACTAAAACCTTACACCTTTTTGTCTTCTCTCTCCAAAAAATCTACTTCCTTCTCAGAGCCAGTGCCAGCCCAACTGCCACCGCCAGGATGGCAACGGCGGCTGCCCCTCCGAAGAGCAGGAGGGACTTGCCCGCGGGCGGGGGGCCAGCTTTCTCGGGGCTGCCCGGGGAGGGCCCTGCCCCCAGCCCCCGCCGCCCGTGGGCCGCCTGCTCTCCGCCCGGCGGGGCTGCTGGGGGCTCCACCGGGGGCTCCAGCGGCAGGACCCCCTCCTGCTCCAGTTCAGCAGCTTCGGACGCGGCCGCTCCCGCCTCTTCTTCAGCAAGTTCCACGAACAGAGATGTCGTGGGACTGGCTGTCTGGCCGGCTGACCCCTCGGGGCCAGGCTCCCCGGCCGCCATCAGGGCAGGGGCCGCTGCGGCCGCCGCCTCCGCGCCCTCGGGAATCTCCTCCTTCTCCACGTGCACGATGTCGGAGTTGGAGGAGTTGTTCTCACTCTTCTCTCCAGCCCCGTTGCTGTCCAAGCTCTTGACTTCTTCGGGGTCCACCGTGACCTGCTGCCACGACTCGGGACCCAGGGACACCGGTGGGCTCTCGGTGCGCCAGCTCTGGCTGCTGGACAGCGACACGGGGAAGCCCTCGGCCTGCCAGGACGCCGTCGCGGTTGTCGGAGACTCTGGGGGGCTGGCGAGCGTGGAGGCGCCACTGGGCAGGATGTAGATGTCGTTGCTGTCCTCCGCGGCGCCGGCGGGGCGCTCCTCGTCCTCCGGCTCCAGGGTAAAGACAGCGCCCTAGGAGATGAGGAGGGAGGTCAGTGCAAAGAAGGGGAAACAGATCTAAAATAAATGTAAATCTGGAGGCAGCCCCTTTCCTAAACTGAACTTCCAGGGATAAATGCATTGTTTAAACCTACAGTTTTTGGAATGAACGTGTTTGCTTGTAGACCAACACAGAGGAAGAATTTTTAACAAGGCGGTCCTCTGACCAGTTTCTTCAAAAAGCAAAAAGCTGATTTATATTCTATTCAATTTATACACATTTAATGCAATAAATAACGCAACAGAGCGGAGAAAAAGGCAGGCAGCTTGTGCCCTAGGGATCTATCACTCGGCCGGGCTGGTGCCGTCAGCAGCCCAGACGGGGAAGGACGCGTTTTGCTGGCAGCTGGGGAGGTGTGGGAGCCTGCCGGAGGGACGTGTGAAGAGCGGGGAAGAGCCACGGCCCAGCAGAGGCCCAGAAACGTCAGCCGGGGACGGGAAGCAGCCTGCCGTGACCAGGGAGGTGCCGGCAGCAGACGCCATGGCCCTGACTCAACGGCAAGGGAACGGTCATCGGCCACTCGGTCATGGATGAAGCCGCCCCGACGACGGGGAGGGTGCGGGGGACACAGGCCTCCCGCCCTCCTGGCGGCGGCAGCCACACAGCAGCAGCACGGCCACGGGGGCTCCAGGCTCCCTGCGGGGGCTGTGTCAGCTCCGGTCACTAGGAAGAACACGACTCAATTTTCGTTCTTGACAAATTCACCATCTAGACGTGAAGACCCACACAGGAGGCACACATTTCACCGCGACACTGGCAGCCCTAAGGCAGGGGATGCACGGGGACCAGGAGGTTCGTGGCGGAGACAGACGGGAAGTCACCCAGAGCCTGGACGACACCCGCAGATGCTACGGAGTCTGCAGAGCAAATGCAAGCAAACTAATTCCCACTTCATTTTGTGATTACGGCCGCCATTTATATGAAGCAGAATAGTTCTGTTCTGTAATCAAGACCAGAAACTTTCCGGTCACACTCGAGTTATTTGGAGATAAGGAATATAATCCCTTGTGTTCCCTATCCTTAGAATCACATGTGCAGCCCCTTGACGGCGCTGCTCCTCAAAGGGAGGGCCTGAGGGTCAGAGAGACTCACGCGCTCACCAATAGGAACTCCCTCCAAGGGCTAAAAACAGAACCTCTTAACAGCAAGAACTGATTTAAAAAGCAAAAGCAAAACAAAGGAACCATAACAAAACAGGTAAAAATTTTAATCCTCAGAAAGGAGACCTTTGCTACTTTTTATTTAGGGCTCGAAGCCAAAACAAGTGAAGTGGAAATTTCACAAGTTGCATCGTGAAGAACTGAGGGAAAAGTTAACAAACTAAAACAATTTAGCGTAAAACTACTGCTCTCTTTATTTTTAACAGCTCAAAGCTGAGAGTCAGGAACATTCTTTGTCCCGTATCTGGAGGACTTCTTCATCCAACCAAGATGCTGGATCAACACGGTTGTCAAGCGACGACTCTGGGGGACGATATGGCCCAAAAGCCAGTCAGACTTAGTTGCCTTTTTCCTTGCTGTCATGGACTCTCTACCTTACAACTTATTTCTGTATTTGGGACGTGATTATTTTAATGATGATTCACCAAAAATTTTGTGCTTTTATGTAAGAAGTTTTAAAGAAAGAATAGATGACCATTGAGACTTTCATTCCTGGTCATCTGAAGCAAAAATATAAAAATAGAGGCCTCTCCCTTGACAATTACTGTCATTAATGAAGACTAGGCTTTCAATAAAAGATAAAGCACTGTTCTGGGTAATACTTTACCTAAAACTTAGCACATTAGGGGACTAACATCTACAACTAGCCTTAGATCCATTCCAACAATTTAAATAATTTTTAGCACAAAATATGTATATTGCTGGAAACAGCTATCTCTTTAGTCCCACTGATACAAAAAACAGAAAGGAGTAACTTCAAGGGCTCAAAAATATAAAACGAATTGGGACCAACTAGAGTTTAAATATGCATGAAGGGGGAACTCCATGGTGGTCTGGTGGTTGGGACTCCACACTCTCACTGCCAATCCTTGGTTGGGGAACTAGATCCTGCAAGCCGCACGGCGCGGCCAATAAGTAAATAAATATGTACAAAGAATCAGAAAACTATGTTTTGTTTAAACAGATGAAGCCCAGAGAGATCAGGTAACTTGCCCAAGGTCCCTCAGCTGCTGTGAGAACTGGACGTCAGTGTCCTTTTGAAGACTTTACTGAAATTAATTCATTTCACTTTCACAGATAAGGAAACTAAAGCAACTGAGATGGGTAAGTAATTGGCCTGAAGTCCAAATCTGGGACTGGATCTAACCAGGCCGCTTACCTGCAGGGCCCACGCTTTTGTCAACTGTGCTCCCCTAACGCTCGAGCCCAAGGCTCCCCCCCAACCCCGGACTTCCACACTGGTGCTTTTCCTGAGTTTACAGCAAGAAGCAAATGGAAAAGGTTACTCTTGGTGTTTTCGTCAAGCAAATACACAAAGATATGTTCATGAAACCCTTCAAAGAAAAAGGGAAGTAGAGAAGAAACTGAAATACAGAGGTAAAGGGACTCTTGTAGAATAAACGTAAGATAAAATGTAAGCGTAACCTTGGTTTTAGTGGTAGGAACGAAGTAAAAACAGCTTGGAGGTCACTCAAAGAACCATTTCAAAGTGTGCAGCAGTGCTTCACCACGTCTGTATTAACCACATTTGCTTCGAGTTTTGTTTTGGTTCACACCAGTTACAAATTATTCTGCCACTTCAAGCAGTGTTTCACACGCAGGGTCACAGCTGCTCCAGCTGAGGACGCCGGGGCCGACTCCCAAGACCCCACTCACTCCCTGGTAACTCAGAGACCCACGTCCCCTGGCGTGTACCAGCCAACCCTTATCACTACGATCTCTCTCTCAAGTATTCACCGGAAAAGACAAACACAGATACCTTGCTTCTCTACATTCAGTCAAACAGGGTACTAACGACCAAATGCCTCTTAGATCGCTATTAACCTAAAATAAGAAAAGAGAGGGAATTCCCTGGTGGTCCAGCGGTTAAGACTCCACACTTTCACCACCAAGGGCCCAGGTTCGATCCCTGGTCGGGGAACGAAGACCCACAAGCCATATGCGGCGCGGCCAAAAAAATAAAAATAAAACAAAAACAACAAAAAACCCCAAAGAAAATACTGTGAGAGAGACTCAGGGAAGTAACTTTCCACCTAATGTGATGACCAAGATCACAAAGAATACATTTTAAACACAGTGCAGTACACACGCACACTCACACATAAAACAGATCTCATGAAACACTAAACCAAACCCTTACTACACTGAAACTACTTCAGTTGCAAAACCCACTTAACTGATTTTAGATCACAAACTATGTGTCACCTCCCACACTCTGTTCTAACCAGTTCTGACCTAAAAGTTCCCAAGAGACAGTCTTCAAACGTCCTTGATTAAAACAAACAAACAAACATAAACTTCTTGAGGTTTGCAGTTCTTAAAACAGAAATGAGAAGCTTCAAGTCGGAAAAAATAGACAAAAATTAATTTTATTCAAACTATTTAATATTATTACAGATGACATTTCCCCCAGTAATCTTTTATGTAATCTAAATGTTTCACAGTAAGTATTTAGGTTAGCACATGCCGCAGGAGAAAACCCAGGAGAAGCCCACCCCGCGGTGGCCGCTTGCGGGCTCGCAGGCCTGGCAGCGGCGGGGTCGGCTGTCCCGGCTCACACCCGGCTGTGCCTGACTGCTGCCTGGCAAAGACAGTCAACATCAAAACTAGAAGGAAACTTCAATCAGACTCGAGAAGAGGAAAAACACACACTCTTAGGGACACATCTGAAAAGCTGATATCGTAAAAATGTAATGTTTTCACAGAACACTTTCACACCATCACTTTTGTGAGCTACAGAAGCTGCTCTTCCATACTGTAATTGATGAAACTGAGGCTCAGCGAAGTTAAGTGAATTCCCCCCAAAACTCAGGGCTAATATTTGGGAGAGCTGGGGCCACAAACAAATTGTGACTCCAATCTCAACTCCTGCTCTCTGGCCGGGGAAAAAATAAGGTAGAAGGCAAGCAAACAAGCGTGCGTGCACACACACCCCCGCTACCCTGCAGTCCCAGTACCAACAGCAGCAGACAGTCACTCTCCGCTTCTCTCTCTGGAAAGCTGGCCGCCAGCGGACATGTGCTCCTGACTGCGCCCCAGCGACCCCGGCCTCCTCCTGTCCTCCAACCCCCGTAACACAGCTACCTCACAGCACAGAACATGCCACCCCGCCCTGCCCTGAGCCCAAGGAGGGCCTATTTTACTCAACTTCTGGTAGCAGCACCTAGCGGAGGGGGCACAACATCCGCAATCAGTTAAGGGTTATTGGGTAGAAAACCGACACTGTAACTGAGGAGCGCTGGGGGCTCAGTGTGCACAAGACTGAGAAGCAAAACCTTCCGAGGGACTTGCAGGTTCCCCGTGGAAGGACTTGGACGTCTCCACTCCGCCCTGAAGTGGGTTAAAAAGCTGGATGACCAGAAATCTCAAAGACTGTAAGAGAAGAGAGGTGATGCCACAGGGCAAACTGCTGCCCCGAGGCTGGAGACGGATGGGCGGGGCTGGGGGTCACCCGGGGACCAGTCCCAGGGAGGCCCTGCAATTCGGAGATTCACCTCTACCCCCCTGCTCCCTGCTCCTGGGCAAGCGGTAAAATGAGTCCTGATCTTCCCGACAAGCTGTGCCCTCAGGGGGAACCAGTTAACCACAGCCTAACTGCCCGAGAGGAAGGGAAGTTCCCGCCGGCAGCCCACTCCAACCTTCCAGCCCTGCCCCCTGTAAGGGAGGAGAGAGACACAGAAACTCTGGCCAAGTTCACGGGGGGCACAGGCTCACCCACAGAGCCTCGTCACCGGACTCCAACGCGCCCGCCACACACCTCGCCACCACGCCACTGAGGCCTATTTACCTTTTACCCAGGACATCATGTCTGGCTATCCAGAAAAAATGACAAGGCAAACCAAAGGGAGACGAAAAACACGCACACATTTGAAAAGATGGAGCAAGTATCAGAACCAGACATGGTAGGGATGCTGGAACTATCGATCAGGAATTTAACACAACTATGATTAATTTGCTACGGGCTCTCATGGATAAAGTAGACAGCACACAAGAACAGATGGGCAATGTCAGTAGAGATGGAAATCCTAAGAACCAAAAAGAAAAAAATGCTAGAGATTTAAAAACAACAACACTGAAACAGAAAGGAAGAATGCCCCCCGCTTTTTTTTTGGCCATGCCAAGCAGCTTGCAGGACCTTAATTCCCCAACCAGGGACTGAACCCAGGCCCTGGCAGTGAAGGTGCTGGTCCTAACCACTGGACCACCAGGGAATTCCCATGAAGAATGCCTTTGATGGGCTTATTATTAGATTCCACACTGCTAAGGAAAGAACCTCTTAGCTTGAGGATGTCTCGAGAGAAACATCCCAAACTGAAAGGCAAAGACAACAAAGATGGGGGAAAGAAAACAACAGGACATCCAAGGACTGTGGGACAACTACACAAGGTATAACACACACACCTGGAACACGGAAGGAGAAGAGAGAAAGGAACAGGAGAAAAATATCTGTAACGATAATGACTAAGAATGTCCCCAAATTAACGTCAGACAGCAAACCACAGATTCAGGAAGCTCAGAGAACACCAAGTACAATAAGTGTCCCAAGAACTACACCTAAGCATGTCATTCTCAAATTACAGAAAATCAGAGATAAAGAAAAAAATTCTGTGACAAGTCAGAGGAAAAAATCTTATCTAGAGAGGAACAAAGATAAGAATTACATCTAGCTTCTCATCAGAAACCAAGCAAGCAAGAAGAGAGTGGAGGGAAATATTTAAAGCGTTGAGAGAAAAAACCTACTGACCTAGAATTCTGTTCCTGAGAAGTTATCCTTCAAAAATGAAGGAGAGGGTGTGGAGAACAGGGAACCCTCCTGCACTGTTGGTGGGAATGTAAATTGATACAGCCACTATGGAGAAGAGTATGGAGGTTCCTTAAAAAACTAAAAATAGAAATACCATACAACCCAGCAATCCCACTACTGGACATATACCCTGAGAAAACCGTAATTCAAAAAGAGTCATGTTCCACCATGTTCACTGCAGCACTGTTTACAACAGCCAGGGCATGGAAGCAACCTAAGTGTCCATCGACAGATGAACAGATAAAGAAGATGTGGCACATATATACAATGGAATATTAATTACTCAGCCATAAAAAGAAACGAAACTGAGTTATCTGTGACGAGGTGGATGGACCTAGAGTCTGTCGTACAGGGTGAAGTAAGTCAGAAAGAGAAATACCGCATGCTAACACATATATATGGAATCTAAACAAACGGTACTGGTAAACCTAGGGGCAGGGCAGGAACAAAGACGCAGACATAGAGAACGGACTTGACGGGGAAGGGTGAGCTGGGACTAAGTGAGAGAGGGGCATGGACATATATACACTACCAAATGTAAAACAGCTATCGGGAAGCAGCCGCATAGCACAGGGAGACCAGCTCGGTGCTTTGTGACCACCTACAGGGGTCGGATAGGGAGGGTGGGAGGGAGGCTTAAGAGGGAGGGGATATGGGGATATATGTATGCATATAGCTGATTCACTTTGTTGTGCAGGAGAAACTAACACAACATTGTAAAGCAATTATACTCCAATAAAGATATTTAAAAAAGAAAAATTAAAATTAAGGCAAGACATGTGATCTTAAAAAAAAATGTATGGGCTTCCCTGGTGGCGCAGCGGTTGAGAGTCTGCCTGCTAATGCAGGGCACACGGGTTCGAGCCCTGGTCTGGGAAGATCCCACATGCCGCGGAGCAACTGGACCCGTGAGCCACAACTACTGAGCCTGCGCGTCTGGAGCCTGTGCTCCGCAACGGGAGGGGCCGCGATAGTGAAAGGCCCGTGCACCGCGATGAAGAGTGACCCCCCGCACCACGATGAAGAGTGGCCCCCGCTTGCCACAACTGGAGAAGGCCCTCGCACGAAACGAAGACCCAACACAGCCAAAATAAATAAATAAATAAATAAACTAGCTATAAACCCATTAAAAAAAAATGTATTAAGTTGTACAAGAATATACAAAAAACCATTGAATTATACACTTCATATGGGTGAACTGTGTGGTTGTGAATTATATCTCAATAAAGTAAACTATTCACACACACACACACACACAAAGGAGAAATAAAGATTTTCTCAGACAAGCAAAAATTGAAGGAATTGCTAGTAGACATGCCTTGTAAGAAATGTTAAAAGAAGTTCTTTAGAGAAGGATAATGATATAAGTCAGAAACGCAGATCTACACGGAGAAAGGGAGGCCACTGAGGAAGAAGTAGGTGAAGGGAGAATAAAAACTTTTTTCTTATTCTTAATTGATCTTCCAGATAACAGCTGATCAAAGTAATAATAGCAACAATGTATTCGATTATGTGTGCTTATACAAGTGACATGAATGACAGCAATGATACAAGGGATGCTCTTACAAGGTACTCACTCACTCACAGTGCTCGTGAAGCAGTACAGTGTTACCTGAAAGTGGACTTGGATTAGCTGTAAACGTATACTGCAAACTGTAGGGCAACCACTTAAAGAGGTAAAAGGAGAAATGTAATGGACATGCCAAGAAAGGAGAGAAAATGGAAACATATAACATCCTCAATTAAAACCACAAAAGGCAGAAAAAGAGTGGGGGACAAAAACAGGAACAAAGAATAAGGGCAACAAGTAGAAAACAATGACAAATATGACAGATATTCATATAATTACATCAATAACTACTTTGGGGCTTCCCTGGTGGCACAGTGGTTGGGAGTCCGCCTGCCAATGCAGGGGACACGGGTTTGAGCCCTGGTTTGGGAGGATCCCACATGCTGTGGAGCAGCTAAGCCTGGGCACCACAGCTGCTGAGCCTGCGCTCTAGAGACCACGGGCCACAACTACTGAGCCCGTTTGCCACGACTGCTGGGGCCCGCGCACCTAGAGCCCGTGCTCTGCAACAAAGAGAAGCCACCGCAGTGAGAGGCCCATGCACTGCAGCGAAGAGTAGACCCCGCTCGCCACAACCAGAGAAAGCCCATGTGTAGCCAAAAATAAAAATAAATAAAATAAATAATTTAAAAACAAATACAATTAAAAAATAATAATAATAATTACTTTGAACATCAATAGTCTAAACACACCAACTACAAGAAAGACATTGTCAGACTAGATGAAAAACAAAGATCCGACTGTCTGCTGTGTCTAAGAAACTCGCTTCACGTAAAGACACAGACATGTTAAGAGTAAACTGACCACGCAGACACTCATCAGAGGCAAGTGGGAGCAGCCGCCAGCCAGGCCCTCTCTGGTTGTTGCCCGCGGCCGCGAGCCAGTTTACATTGCTTTTTCGTCATGGGGGAGTTTCAACTGCAGAAACGATACATCCCACTATCAGACAAAGAGAAAGAAAAGATGACAAGAGAACTGTTCAAACCATTTAAGTACCAAAACCTAAAAGGTGCAGCTTTCATGAGTGGCAAGATCAGAGGAATGTTCACAGAAGATGTGCTCATCTGTGTTTCTGCTGTGCTACTGAGGGTCAGGACAGGCACTAAGGACCCTGGAAACAACCCACTGCTACCTGGAACAACCTGACAAGGCCCTTGGCTGTGCACGTGAGCTTGGTATCATCCTTAATTCTGAGAAGGCTTACTGTATGTTGGATGGGTTTCTTTTGGGAGGGGAAACATTCAAGAAAAGTGTCCCTAAAGCAAGTGAGCAGGCTGGTCTGGTACAGGAGCCACGCCATGAGTGCTTCAGTGTCCCCGTGGACCACGTGACCACTCATCCTGTGTGCGGAATTCACAGAGGAAACAAAGCTGATATGCTGATGAAAGAAAGTATCCTCAGCTTGGTGACTGATTATCTTGTATAATAATAATAGAACATTTCAGGGACTTCCCTGGTGGCGCAGTGGTTGAGAATCTGCCTGCCAATGCAGGGGACACGGGTACGAGCCCTGCTCCGGGAAGACCCCACAAGCTGTGGAGCAGCTAAGCCCGTGAGTCACAACTACTGAGCCTGCGCTCTAGAGCCCATGCACCACAACTACTGAGCCTGCGCTCTAGAGCCCGTGTGCCACAACTACTGAAGCCCGTGTGCCTAGAGGCCGTGCTCCGCAACAAGAGAAGCCACCGCAGTGAGTAGCCCACGCACTGCAATGAAGAGTAGCCCCTGCTCGCCACAACTAGAGAAAGCACGCACACAGCAACAAAGACCCAATGCAGCCAAATAAATAAATAAAAATTTTTTTAAAAAAACAAACAACATTTCAGAACCAACACCTTTACAATTGTAATTTTTTTCCCTGTTCTTATTCCTCTTTTCTGTTTTATTTTCGTTCTATATATGATCTTGATATAGCTTTTTCCTGCTCACAACTGGTTTAATT
This sequence comes from Balaenoptera acutorostrata, assembly GCF_949987535.1. Taxonomy (NCBI): domain Eukaryota; kingdom Metazoa; phylum Chordata; class Mammalia; order Artiodactyla; family Balaenopteridae; genus Balaenoptera; species Balaenoptera acutorostrata. The sequence goes on along the minus strand of NC_080074.1, from coordinate 106,833,197 downwards.
TCTTCTTGAAAAAATATGACCTATGACTGTTTTGAGTAGTATTGCATATTAAAAACACACGTATCATTTATAAACTATCTGTGATTGATATTATAAGAGGAAAACCTAGCAATCGTTAAAATGTTTACCAAAGAAAATATAGCTGAAATGTTAGGTCGAATACTCAGTGCCATAATATAGTGTGGTTTGGTCTTCAAAGTGTTGGGAAAAAAAAACCCTACAAAACTATATTTAGTTGATTATACTACAGTCTATATGAGCTAATGTGTTCTAATGTATCACATAAAAGTGTATTTGGAAATAATATAAAAAGTAAAGTCTGTACTATTATATAATATTTAAGGTAAAACACTCACAGCTTTTAAGAAATTTGTAATGCCACATTTACTGAATCACATTTATGCTATACAACTATACCGAACAATCCCTTGAACTATCAGAAAGCTATGTCAGAAAAGGCTTTTCCCCAATATCTATTGCTCAACAGTAAGCCACCCTCTCAAAGTATTAATGAGGTTTATTTATATAGTTAAAATTCTAATATTGTTTAAATACTAATATTTTACTATTTATTGTTTTATAATCTAGTTAAGTCTTCGTTTAGATACTTAATGCTTTGTTAACTATGGTTTTATATTTCTGAGTATTTAAACCTTTAATTTGATCATTGTTGTGTATACTTTTAATGAAACATGGGGGACTTCCCTGGTGGTCCAGTGGGTAAGACTCTGTGCTCCCAATGCAGGCGGCCCAGGCTCGATCCCTGGTTGGGGAACTAGATCCTGTATGCATGCCATAACTAAGAAGTATGCGTGCCACAACTAAGATCCCACATGCCACAAGATTGTAAATAAATAAATAAATAAATAAATATTTAATGAAACATGGAACATATTTTATTATAAAGGGGAAAGTACCAAATACTTCACTGTTTATATCTAGAGAGTTTAAAGCCTGAGATAAGAAAGCTATCATTAAATAACAAATTCAAGACATGCTCAAACTGGTTTACCACTGAAAGAAGACCTGTGAAAATATGTTAGGCAGGTATGCAGATCGGTTGTCTCCCTCCTTACCATTCTCACTGTACATCACATCTGAAGCACCCGGATGGGTCATCAAATGAGAAATTTAGCATTATACACTGACAGCACTGGAAACACTGGTCTTCACATTTCCATTCCCCTCTCTCCCTCTCCCAGCCCTGCAGCATGTTATTCACCTGGTTTTAATGCTACATAAACATTCACTGTCTCATGCCTATTTGCTTTGGATGCTGTGTGCCGAGCTGTAACAAGATGTTGTTTCTTTTGTTATCTGTATACAGCTGCTTGCTTTAAATTAGTAGATTCTCAGATAGCTTTCCCTGCATGTCTAAAATACAAATCCTGCATGTTAAAGGAAAGAAGGAAAGGAAGAAAGGAAGGGAGGGACAGGGAGTAGCTACATTAATTTCACACAGACCAGATTTCAGAGCAAGGAAACTTATCAGGGATGAAGAGGGGTGTTACATAATGATAGATGGGTTAAACCCCCAAGAAGATGTAATAGTCTTTGATATGTACACACCTAACCAAAGAGCTGCAAGAGGAACAGATGAATCCACCAAGACAACTGGAGACTTCAGCACCCTCCATCAGAAATGGACAGATCCAGGGGCTTCCCTGGTGGCGCAGTGGTTGAGAATCTGCCTGCCAATGCAGGGGACACGGGTTTGAGCCCTGGTCTGGGAGGATCCCACATGCCCCGGAGTGGCTGGGCCCGTGAGCCACAATTGCTGAGCCTGTGCGTCTGGAGCCCGTGCTCCGCAACAAGAGAGGCTGCGATAGTGAGAGGCCCGCGCACCGCGATGAAGAGTGGCCCCCACTTGCCGCAACTGGAGAAAGCCCTCGCACAGAAACGAAGACCCAACACAGCCATAAATAAATAAATAAATAAATAAATAAATAAATAAATAAATAAACCCAAAGTTTTTTAAAAAAAAGAAATGGACAGATCCAGCAGGCGGGCAATCAGCGGGATACAACGGACATCTATAGACTACTTCCATCCAACCACAGCAGGATACACCTTCTTCCCAAGCTCATATGGAATATTCATCTAGACCAAATTCTGGGACGTGAAACATACCTTAACAAATTTAAAAGAACAGAATCATACTATGTCTGCTCTCAAACCACAATGGGATACAACTAGAAATCAATAACAGAAAGATAGCTAGAAAATCCTCAAGTACTTGGAGATTAAACAATATATTTCTAAATAACACATGGGTCGAAGAATAAATCTCAAGAGAAATTTAAAAAATCTTTAGAAGTAAATTAAAAAAAAATTATTAAAATTTGTGTGAGACAGTGAAAGCCGTGCTTAAGTGGAAAGTTACAGCATTAAATGCATATATTAGAAAAGAAGAAAGATCGAAAATCAATCATCTAAGCCTCCACCTTAGGAAACTAGAAAAAGCAGAGTAAATTAAATCCAAAGTAAGCAGAAGAAAAGATAATAATAAAAAGAGAGCAGAAATCAATGAAATTGAAAATAGGAAATCAATAGAGAAAATCAACAAAACCAAAAACTGGTTCTTTGAGAAAATAAATAAAATTAATAAGCCTCGGGACTTCCCTGGTGGTGCAGTGGTTAAGCATCCACCTGCCAACGCAGGGGACACGGGTTCAAGCCCTGGTCCAGGAAGCTCCCACATGCCGCAGAGCAACTAAGCCCGTGCACCACAACTACTGAGCCTGCGCTCTAGAGCCTGTGAGCCACAACTACTGAACCCGCAAGCCACAACTATTGAAACCTGCATGCCTAGAGCCCATGCTCCACAACAAGAGAAGCTACCACAGTAAGAAGTACGTGCACCACAACGAAGAGTAGCCCCTGCTCGCCACAACTAGAGAAAGCCCACACGTGACAACGAAGACCCAACACAGCCAAAGATAAAAATAAAATAAAATAAAATAAAAAAGGAACTACAGACCCACACATTGCATAGACTTAAAGACAGGATATTTTTGAAACATTTGGAAATTTGAATGCTAACAGGATATTTGATGATATGAAGAAATTATTTTTAATTTTTTTGTGATGTGACAATGGTATTGTGATTTAAAATAAAAAAAGAACCTTTACTTTTCAGAGATCCATAGTGAAATCTTCACAGATAAAATTATAGGATGTCTGGATTTTGCTTCAAAATACTACTGTATTAAAAGGGGAAGTGATTAGGATGTGAATAAAGCATAACTGGCAGTAAATTAATGATTGCTAGGACTAAGTGATGGGGGTTCATTACACTCTCGTGTCTATTTTTATATACAAAATTCTCCAAAAGAAAACTTTTTAAAAAAGTAAGTAGTGTAAGAGAATTAAAAAAATTAAAATCCACTGTACCTTCCTCCAAACAAAGGAAATATGGATAGCTCTATGCAAACAAATCTGAAAATTTAGGGATAATATTCTAGAAAGATTATCAAAAGTTGACAAGAAAAAACAGAAACCTTCCCTCAAAGAAAATACCAGGTGGTTTTGAAGGAATGTTATAGGAAGCAAGGCACAGATGATCTGAGTCTCATACAAACTGTTGCAGAGTACAGAAAAGGAGGAACCATTCTTCCCAACTCTAAATTCTTTTATGAAGCTAGCACACCCTTAAAACTGAAACCAAACAAGAAAAAGTACAGGCCAACCTCACTCATTGGGACTGATACAACTAAATGGTGGAACGATGAAAGGAAATTTAACTCATGTTAACATCAGGAAAGACAAGGATGGATTCTAATACCATTTCTGTTAATATGGTGCTGACTAGTGCCATACATTCTTTTAAAAAGATAGACTCATCAAGGAAAAAAAATTGACATTATTCACACATGGTGTGATTTTCTATGTAGAAAACCCAAAGGAGCCCAGAGATAATCAGGCTAATAAGATAGTTGGACAAATCTGCTGGATATGAAGTCAATGTGGAAAATGCAAATTGACAAAGGAGCTATAGTTATGCATGACATTAACACTAGGGGAAACTGGGTGAAGGGCATGTGGGGATGCTTTATCTTTGTAACTTTCTTGTAAATCTAAAATTATTCCTGGGCTTCCCTGGTGGCGCAGTGATTGAGAATCAGCCTGCCAATGCAGGGGACACGGGTTTGAGCCCTGGTCTGGGAAGATCCCACGTGCCGCAGAGCAGCTGGGCCTGTGAGCCACAATTACTGAGCCTGCGCGTCTGGAGCCTGTGCTCCGCAACAAGAGAGGCTGCAATAGTGAGAGGCCCGCGCACCGCGATTAAGAGTGGCCCCCACTTGCCACAACTAGAGAAAGCCCTCGCACAAAAACGAAGACTCAACACAGCCATAAATAAATAAATAAATACTTAAAAAAAAAAAGTAGTCTATTAAAAAAAAAATTAAAAAAATAAAATTATTCCTAAATAATCTTATTTTAATAAATAATTTTTAAAATTAATAAGTCTGACAATATTAAGTGTTGGGGAGAAGGTACAACAACAAAAATTCTCATATTTATAAAGAAAAACTCTTATAAGCTGCTGACAGAGGGCAAGCTGGAAACCACTGTGGAAAACGCTTTGGCATCATCTTGTAAATTAGAACATGTCTATACTCTTGGAACCAGAAATTCTACTCCCAAGTAAATACCCAGAGAAACTCCTGCACATATGGATGAGACTCTTTCCAACAGCAAAAAGGGAGAAATGTCTACTGGCAAGCCTGTAGATAAATAAACTACAGATAAATTGTGACATATTTACACATGGAAACCAAACGCCCATCAAAACATCAACTTGGATCATGTGTTCTCAAAGGGGATGAAGTCAAGGGTTAAAACTGGTTTGGGGAGATGTGAGCAATCTTAGATATTACAAAGGCCTGTGGCCCTCCAAAAGGCCCCAGTTCATAAACAGACTTATATCTGTGCTTTTAAAATTTCACATGGGGAGGAGGGAGATGATAAGGATAAAAATGTCTAAAGAGGAACCTTAGGGGGGTGATAATGAAAAAAAAGTTGAGAAACAATGACCTAGGTGAATCTTAAGAATACAACACTGAATGAAAACAGCAAGTTACAGAAGAATACATATGACACTATTTACATAAAGTTCCAAACATACAAAATAATATACTGTCTAGGGATATATACATATTAAAACTATAATTCAGAATAGAAGTTGTCCTTGTGAAGTAGGTAGGAACATGTGGATATCTAGGAGGGGTATATAAGGAGACTCAAAAGTGTTGGCTGTGTTCTCTTCTTCGACTGGGAGAGTAAATACATAGGTGTTCATTTATTATTCCTCACCTCTAAAGTGTAAGTATATAAAAGTTATTATATACTTATTATATATTTTTTCTCAGTATATGTTATTATATACTTTTATATACTAAGTACACAGAAGTTATTTATATACTTTTTGCTAGTATGAAATGTTTCATAATTATAACCACTTAAAAATACCACACATGGGGACTTCCCTGGTGGCACAGTGGTGAAGACTCCGCGCTCCCAATGCAGGGGGCCCGGGTTCGATCACTAGTCAGGGAACTAGAACCCACATGCATGCTGCAACTAAGAGTTCACATGCCACAACTTAGGAGCCCGCATGCCGCAGCTAAGGAGCCCATGTGCCGTAACTAAGGAGCCCACCTGCCGCCAACTAAGACCCAGCGCAACCTAATAAATAAATAAATAAAATTTTTTTTTAAAAACCATATGTGAATTTAGGAGTAAAATCTTAGTTTAACTTAAACTGCATGAATAGTCTTTCCATTGATCACCATCCAATCACAATATTAAATAACACTGAACAATAATGTTAATGATATTTAACCTATGCTTTTGAAAACAACCATGAGGGGCTTAATTTTTTTTTTTCTTTTAAGAAGATTAAAAAAAACAAAAAAAACTTGAAAGCGCATACCCAGCCACCTTGCTGAATGATGTACTCGGCGGCATGGTCCTCCAGGAAAGTCACACCAAACTCCAGCAATGCACTCAAAGGTTCTTGACCACGTCTTGTCAACTCCAAAAGCATTTGCCGTAGCAAAATCAGAGGCACCAAAACCTTTAAGGCAAAGATGAGAGAGTAAAAAACAAACTGAAATTCTTACAGTTCATTTTATATGTTCTACTGCTAGAAAATACACTCCAGTGCATCATTATGGAACTCCATTTTTATCATAATAAAGGAAATAAAATAGTGACCCCTACTAGAATTTTTGAGAATAATACATGTATGTTTTATACCACAGGGTGGTAGAAATAATATTATATGAAAACAACTGGGCCTGTGTGTGTGTGTGTGTGTGTGTGTGTGTGTGTGCGTGCGTGTGCGTGTGTAACAACATATGTATAGGAAATTCACTAAAGCATTATTTATAATAGCAAAAGACCGGAAACAACCCAACAGACCAAATTTTGGTCATTCAGTAAAATATCAAGTAGTTGTTAAAAAAGAATAAGATTGTCCACTGCCCAATTACCAAGATTTACTTTCAGTGAAAAAAGATAAAGGAGAGTATGTACAATAATGATACATTATTAACATTATTGTTAACAGAACAAAACATCTGCACACACGTTTGTATAACCCTATAGTATTTTTGAAAAATACCTAAGAAACTGGTGATAGTGGTAGCCTAAAAAGAGGAAAACTAGGTAAGTGGTGACAAGGGTGGGAAGTATTTTCAAGTGTATGTCTTCTGTACTTTGTGCATTTTGTACCATGTGCTTTTATTCTATTTGAAAACAAGAACTTTCAAAATTATGAGCTATCTTATACAAGTCATCAAAAACCAGAAGTGTTATTATCACTCCTAATAACCTTATGGCTCAATATTTTAAAATCATAAAAATTTATTTTGGAGACTAACTAGAGTCCCTTTCCTTCCAAAAAAGCCCCCTGCATACTGAAAAGAACTAAGTACTTTCAGTTAACTATCTGCATGCAATCTCTTCTGTGTAAAACATCAAGAGGTCTCCACACAACTGGGAAGGACCGTGAAAGGAAATGAAACCAATTCCAGTTTCCTGTCACCGACCCGCCAAGGTCATAGCTGAGGGATTACAACACATTTCTGCAGAAGAGGACAAACAGAAAAGACAATGAGTTTATATCCTTACTAATATTCTTTGGGTTTTTTTTTTTAAGTAAAAGCAGCCCTGAAGGAATGTCTATCAAAGTCTGAAAGAAAAATGCAAAAAACACACATCTTCACTTTTTGGTATTCTAAAAGAACTCCAGCCCAAAATGCAGTAAAAACCCCTTCTTAGCACCAATGGAGGGGTATAGGGCTATAAAGAAGACTGTGTGTTAGGCTTTTTCTACAATCAGAAACCTGTATCACTTTTGAAAACAGAAATGAACACGGCTGTTCATCCAGCCTAGTATTCTGTCTCAGCTGGAGCAGGAGAGGAGCTTCTGAACCAGCCCTGCAGACTCACGTCACACCAACTCCAAAGGCCTGGGACGTTCCATACCTCAAAACATTCTCATTTCCCATAATAATCTACGAACATGCATATTTTAAAGTTATTCATGTTTAAGCTCTATTACCTCTTAAAAAATGAGTTGCAAATATTTCATACTTGCTATATAAAAATAATACTCTTATTTGTTCCAAATTTACCTCTTTCATGTATCAAATGTAGTTGCCCCCATTTTACTATGTAATAATCTAGAGATAAATCTGTAATCCTCTTTCACTACTGTCTTTAGTCCTTAACCATATTCCCTCTCATTCACTATACTTTTTACGCTGAAATCTACTAATTTTTTAGTCCGTTCTTTACATAGCAATTCCTCCACTGCTTGTATCATTTAAGTTATCCTTTCCTGGATCTTCTCCATCCCAATTACATCTTTCTTGAAATGCAGTGAGTGCAGAAACTTCTTTTTTCAAGACTAACATCTTCTATTTGGTTGACAACACTCTTGGTTATACATGTCCTGTGTGCTTCACCTATGTGACACACTATCTTCAAGGACCCACTACACTTTATAATTTAATTGTCTTTATGTACTCATACCCACTTGCCCTCTAATTGCTATGATCACACACAAAGCTTCATGAGTATTTCTACAACTGACCTCCATCAATTCTGCATTTTATATCATGTGTACACCTGATATATATATATTTTTAAACAACACTTTTGAAATAAACTTTTATTTATTTATTTATTTATTTATGGCTGTGTTGGGTCTTCGTTTCTGTGCGAGGGCTTTCCCTAGTTGCGGCAAGCGGGGGCCACTCTTCATCACGGTGCGTGGGCCTCTCACTATCGCGGCCTCTCTTGCTGCGGAGCACAGGCTCCAGACGCGCAGGCTCAGTAATTGTGGCTCACGGGCCTAGTTGCTCCGCGGCATGTGGGATCTTCCCAGACCAGGGCTCGAACCCGTGTCCCCTGCATTGGCAGGCAGATTCTCAACCACTGTGCCACCAGGGAAGCCCCCACCTGACATTTTTTGTACTTCACTTCCCACAGTATTAAAATAATGTTAAAATAAAACTGGATCCCCAAGTATCCATTCCTAAAAGGTCCCACTATTTCTATCTCTAGCACTAAAAAGCAACCAAGCAATCTTACATTTTGAATTCTTTTCTGTAAGTCATTTCCTTACTGGGTAACAGTAATCGCACAACTCATGTAAGTTATTTGTTTGTTCAATAATTTCTGCAGTAGATGCTAAGGTTCTTCTGACCATCAGAAAAGGTTATCTCCACTCTCTGTCTCCCCATATACACCACGTGGTGTCTTCCTCCAATAGGTTATATGCACTTAGCTAACAGTGTTATCCTTCTACTAAAGAACATATGAGCTTGCCTGGTGCAGAAATGACATATACCAATTTATAGCTCCAAGAATCCCTTCCAGGAAAATACTGTGATGATAATTTTTGGTCCATGAATCTACTCTTTAACCCTTCTATGTCTCAGCAATTCTAGTAAATGTCACACCCCACAAATTTTATCTAAACCTAATCCATTGATTAGGTTTGAATGCCTCTGAAATATCTGCTTCAAAATAAAATTTAAGAGACAACCAGACATTATGTGTCACTCAGTGTGATGCCACAGGAAATAGAGAATACCACCACTGACACGGTCTTGCCACAAAGATTAAACCTGAATATGATCAGGCCTCTAGAGCAACCTACCAATGGAAAGGAGATGGATACAGTCAGCCCTTGAACAGCATGGGTCTGAACTGGAGGAACCACGGATACTGAGGGCTAACTATAAGTGATACACTGAGTTTTCCCAACAGTAAATACTACAGTACTACCCCATCCGCAGTTTGGTGAATCCGCAGATGCAGAACTGCATGTATGGAGGGACTGAGGACAGGGGGGCCAACTTTAAGTTATATGAAGACTTGCGGCTGGAGGGAGGGTCGGTGCCCCTAACCCCCGCATTGTTCAAGGGTCAGCTGTGCATGTTAGCTGGCATCTCAGTGATGCAGTCAATAAAATCCAGAGGGTAGAAAATTTAACAGAACAAATAATCTGTAAGGAATTAGAGAAGAAAAAAAAAAAACCCAAGAGGAAGAGTAAGTCTGCAAATTAAGAGACTTAGGTCACATATTATGTGATCACATGTATATGAAATGCCCGGAACAAGCAAATTCATAGAGACAGAGTCAAGCCATATGGCCAGGGGCTGGAAGGAATAGGAAATGGGGAGTGACCACTCTAAGGTACGGGGTTTCTTTTGGGGAAGATAAAAATGTTCTGGAATTAGACAGTGGAGATGGCTGCACAACTCTGTGATTGTACTAAAAACCATTAAACTGTGTATTTCAGAAGGGTAAATTTTATGGTATATGAATTATATTTCAAAAAACTTTTTAAAGACAAGAGACATATCAACCAAATACAATGCATGAGCCTTGTCTGGATCTCGATTCAAACAAATCAGCTTAGGAAAATACCTTTGTGAAACAACTGGGAAAATCTGAATACTGAATAGACTATGTCCTGATATTAGAATGACTGTTAATATCTGAGGTGTAATCATGGTATTCTCAGTTGTTAAAAAAGGGATATAATTATCCTTGGAAATACATACTAATGCATTTATAAGGTGTGCTTCAAGGTAATCTAGGGGGAGAGTGTGGGGAACAGATGAAACAAGACCAGACACATACTGAAAGCCGCCGAGGCTGAGTGACGGACACGGGTTTGTTAAATTATTCGCTCCGCTTTGTGCACGCCTGACATTTTAATAATGAAAGATTTTAAAAGATGAGTGACGTAATATGCCAGTAAAACTTAACCAAGGCAAATAGTTCACTCCTCTTTGCTACCGTGTCTCTGAAGTCGGTTTATTACATGTGAGCACTGTGCCCTAACACTCTAGCCTTTCCCTTTGATGGCCATTCTCCTCTTTTTCTATAAGCAGGTAAGTTCATAGGAAAACCAATTCCCATGAGGAAAAATAAAAGAAAACTAAAGAATAACCTACAATTCTGAGATAACTACTATGGATTATTTAATGTTTTGGCATACATTCCAATTATTTTTCTTGGCATATACATACTATACAGCCTACATTTATACATGTACTTAAAAAAAATCATTCTATTAATATGGGTTTTGTGACAGCTTTATTCCTCCACTTCTTTTGATCTATTTAAAAAGCATTATACCAAGATGCTTTTAAAATCCCTATACAGATGAACTGACATTCAGTTTGGAAACTTGGCATGCTTTGTGGACATTTTTTTCATTTGAGTCTTATGTACTTACCAGATAGCCATATTCATATAATGATGCTATATCAGAATTTTGCAAACATTCATGCAAAATATAAAGTGCAAAATATGGGCTAATTGCTTAAATTAGCCAATCTGATTTTGACTGGGGTGGAAAGAGGCATTTCAGTTTCCTATCATAATAAGCCAGGTTCTTTTTAGCCCTAAAGGACTTAGGAGAGTTATACTGGATTCATCAGAGCAAGTCATATTCTAATTGGCATGCTTCATTTACATGAGGTATTCAAGCCACAACCTTGGCAAGATGAGGGACTAAAATGAAGCAGGGAATGGGAAAAAAGGATGGGTGAAGAGGGAGAGTGAAGACTGGGGTTTACTCCAATTTTTTAGGATAAGCATAGGATGGCGGGGGGGAAGGCAGGGAGACATACGAGAGTTGATTGTGACAGTCCTAGACAAGGGTGACAGGAAAAGAACATAAAATAGGGGGAGAAGGCTACTCATATTAGGTATCTAAATATTTGTTGTTTGACATACTAAGAAAGCTCGTTTTTATTTATGAGAGGTTTGTTTTTTTCCACGAAAGCGAATGGAACAGTCAGATATTTTAACAAATTTTTTACAGCTAAGTAACATACTAAAACTCCATAATAGTGACTATTTGGTAACAAGGTTACATGTGTTAAATCTAACATAATAGCCACTGTTTACAGAGTGCTTACTATGGGGCCAGACACTGCACTAAAATAAGCACTGAACAACACATTATGTCACTCAGTTCTAATAAAACTTCTGAAGCTAGTAGTATCATCTCCACTTCACATATGTGAAAATTAAGACTTCAAGTGCTTAATTCACCTGTCCAAAGATATGCATCTAGTCAGTGGCAAAGCTGATACTGAAACAAGTCCGATTACAGGCCTATGATGCTAATGATTATGCTATAATGCCTCCAAAGCCTGTATTAAGGTGAGTAAAAATAATATACATCAATTAGGTACATAAGGTCACACAGTCTGGCTCATAGTAGTGACAATTCTGAGTAGAGGTGGCTATTTATAAAAATAACTGTACTGGACTTTCTCATCCCTAGCACCACATCACTAAGGGCCAGACTTCCTCCTCAGTGAGCTGGACCACCCCATACTGCCTCCCCTGAGACTCGGCCTCGTCGTCAAGGTGATAAGTGGATAATACAGCCTGAGACAATGGACCAGCAGCATGGTACAGTGGAAGAACACTGAAGCTGGAATCCAAAGATCTCAGCTCCAGTGCTGGTTCCAAAATTTACTAGTCAAGGGGTCTGAAGCAAGTACTTTATTTTTTTCCTGATTAATCACCTGATTAATCAAGGGGTCTGAAGCAAGTACTTTAACTGTTTTTTTTCCTGATTAATCACCTGCCCTAACTAGCTAACTAAACGACAAAACGGAAGTTAATAAAATTCATTCTGCCATCTCCGAGGGATGGCCGTAATGCTCAGATGGTACACTATCAGCACAACTGGGGCTACCCCTGTAAGAACCACAAGAAGCTGTGCCCCCGAAACATACTCACCTGTGAACAAATGACCAGCTGGAGAGAAACGTCGCATCTAAGGCAGAGAAATGAAGCGACCATGGGGATTCAGGGCAGACGGGGAGGCAGATGGCACAGCTACGGGGCATGTGGTTCTGCGCCAGCCTTAATCAGAAACACTGCACAACACAGCCGGATTTACGCGTTGAACAACAAGCTCTAACAGTTTTCTCTTATACGATGCTAACAATCCCTCCTGTACTTCATCACTAACACACTAAGATCTTGTAAGAGAAAAGATAACTTGGTTTATACCTTATTCCAGCCGCTGGCATGAACTGTGGTCTCCAGTGTACATTCCCGATATGCCTGATATGTCAATGGCCTGTAGAGATTTTTTTTAAAAGTCTGTGTCACAAAGAAGGAAAATTCTAAATTTCCAGATGAATAAACATACAGTCACTACTTTGCTGTTGAACTTTTTGCTAAAGTAACACAGATTTTTCAACATATAGTTTTCTATGAGACATGGCTTTTAACATTTGGTATGCATTTTTCTTTAAGCATTCTCTACAGGCTGAGATTTATGCTACCAGCTTGGGAAAGCAGTTTACAACATAGGAAGAGAAAAATATATAATAACAAATTTTTTACAATTCCTTGAAACTTATCCAACAAGGCTTCTACGTTGCAGATAAATATAAACACTTGGGTTATTAATACAGAATCAATAATAACAAATGACAAAAATTATCTCATTAATAAAATTGAAAGAACAAGTTAAACTTTTTAAAGGCAAAAAATGTAAAATATTTAAAAATTAAAGAGACATTGTCACTGGAAGACCTTTCAAACTGGGGACATAAGAAGTTGGAATAAGCAAGGTCAATAAATGAGCTCTATTTTTAACCTAGAGTCTCGTGACACCCAACCCTGGGGCGAGGCTCTCCTTCTGATTATTCCCGTTACACAGACACGCGTTTCTGAGGGGATGTGAGTGCTGCGTTCTCAGCGTGGGCCCGTGTGCAAATTAACACCAACGACAAAGGCACTCCACAGCAACTTACACATGAAGGCACCAAGGCTCTTGGATAACAGATTTAGTAAAGATTTACCTACCCACCCCACCCCCACCTTTTGTTGGCAAAGAATTAACATATATGTAAAAAAGGTGAGGAGCCTTGCTTTTATAGGATTTTAAAATCCATTCCAAAGGCATTTTCTGCTCTGACCACCCTGGTCTGTGATCTCGTCAGCCTATGAATATTTAAGATTGATAACAGGTACACTTACTGGTAGCCTATTGCTATGTTTTATATTTTTATACGTTTGTGTTTTATATTCTATTGCATACTAGGAAACTGAAGCTCAGAAAAACTAATAGACTGTCCCAGATCCACAGGGCTGCAAGCAGCAACAGAGGAATAGGAATTCACACCCAATTAGTGCTGGCTCCAAAGCACACGCCGCTGCTCCTATTCCAAGTCAGGATTTTGAAATGGGCCACGACACACTGATGCCCCATGTAGCTAACGAGCATCTGGACCAGGGTAATGAGGTCCAATAATCCTCAGTATTACTGAGGAACACACCAGACTGCAGAGACTTGCTAAAAAGAAAGAACCTACGACAACTCACCAATAATTTTTATAATAAATACATGTTCCAACTATAATATTTTTAACACACTGAATTAAATAAAATATATTTAAAATCTGTACTTAATCTTTTTATGTGGCTGCTAGAAAATTTTAAATTACATACATGTGACCTGCATTTTATCTGTTGGACAGCGTGTGGCTCTAGATGTTTCAGAAAACAGTTCTGATGACAAACGTATCGTTCTTTTCTGTAAGTCAATATAACGTAGCAGCACAGTGACACTGAAGGAGTTAAGATACAAGGGATGACCGTCTTAATAAGATGTTATGTGCGAGCTTCCTGCTATCGCACTGCCATTAAAGTAAGCGTAGAACTGTTTGAAGACCCGGGCGACACACTACGTGGTTGTAACACAGGCCTGAAGCAGACACGCTACTGTCTAACCTGCCTATTGCTCCCTGCAGCTCTGCTTGCGTGCATCAGTCCCTTCACGTCCTTTCCTGAACTGCCTGCTGCGCTGTGTGCCACGCGAGTCCTGATGGGGAGTCTATCAGGCTGAAGTACTTTAGCATCCTTCAGAATGAAACATGATTTGAAACATTATACGTACACACATATATGCACATAAAAGATCCAGCAGATTAAAACACTCAAAGGAAATCTTAAACGTAGAAAAATAAGTAGTTAAAAAATTAGCCCTATCTAATGAGCTACTTGAATTCAGCAAAGAAGAAAGAGGAGGGGAAAAACTTTTCTTTCTTTCTTTCTTTTTTTTTGGGTTGCACTATGCAGCTCACAGAATCTTAGATCCCCCAACCAGGGATCGAACCTGTGCCCTTGGCAGTGAAATGGCGAAGTCCTAACCACTGGACTGCCAGGGAATTCCAGGGGAAAAACTTTTCAGATTGCTGATGCTTGGCTGTATGAAGAGTTCAGGATTAGTTTCCCTACTTTAACAAAACTGTTTGGGGGAATAAGTGGTATTTTCCACCTTAAAAGATACTGCCATCAACCTGTACTATACTTCTAGTTCATCATCAGTTATTTTCAGGATATTAATAACTTTTTGAAGTTGTTAAGCTTTTGGGGAAAACAAAACAAATATTCATCCAAGACTGTATTTTTTAAAATATAATTTACTTTGCAGTGAAAAGATCAATTTGTCCTGTAGATCATGAAAAGGACTCCAAATACATATATAGTATAATACTGTTCTTCACATACATTGTACATATATAAAACTATAATGCTGTTCTTCGGAGAGCTCATAATATCCCAGTAAAGTTGAAATGAACAGAGAAGCTATGATAGAGTGAAATGACTTGACGCAAATAGTCTGCATCAAAGCTGGAGACCATTTTTTGCCTTATGCTTCTCAGTTACTTTACTCCCAGTCCCAACCGCTTTTACAAGTTCTTTATGTTTGTATTGGCCACACAGTAGGCTCCTTCAAATCTAAGATGAAAGCTCAATATACAAACTACACGCAAGTACGGCTGCTCTGGCTTAAGAAGAGTGGCGCGGGCCTAACCACCCCCCTCACCTCCTCACGACACTCTGACAGCCACTGCTGTGCCTCCAAATTTCCTGTCTCGGTTCTACTTCCCACGCCCAGAACCTTCTGTCCACGTTTATTTTTAAACTTTCTATGTAGAAAGTTACGAAAATCCAAATATGACTTTCATTTCACTGTTTCTTACGTATAGCTGGGATTTTTACATTTGCTCATGTCACCAAAATATGCGGAAACAAACTGAATCATCCTTAAACCCAAATTGCTTTCTTCTAACAAACGGTAACCTAAAAGCTTTGCCTTTGTGAAAGTAAGGGATTACTTTACTACAACAGTAATTTGGCATCTGAATGTTGGCCCCTTGAGTGAAGGAACAGTCTTCACCTTGTTTTAGTCGTCAATCTTCATTAAACCAAACATTTTTTTCAATTCATACCAATCTGTTAATGATTCTCATCAAAGAATTAAGGGAAACAAATTTTTAAGATTTACAATAAATGACTTGGTTCTACTTAATATACTTTCACGATGAGCTTCTTGCCTTTGGCTTTAATAGCCAGCACGACAGCTAGGAAAGAAGTTCCCACAGTAGGAATGTGGCAGCAGTTCCACAGGTAGGTGTGCAACCCGAAAGTGTACCAACATCCGGGACGCCCCAAATACAGACACAATGTCAATCCCGCAGTACAATGAATAAAACCCCAGTCATTCCACTTACGCTGGTCACGAGGGAGTGCTGGTAAAAAGTGGTCAGCACAAGTGAAACAGCTTGTGTTTACAACCGGTGAAAGCATTTGTTGAAACCTGACAGCCCAACAAGTAAACACAAACGGTCAAATTCATGCTGGAACAGTTAAATCACTGCTCAAAACGCAAACAGAGATGATTTGGGAAAGCAAAAAAAGAAAAAGTGAAGACAAGTAAGCGAGAAAAGAAGTGACACTGTTCACCTAAAACGGAGGCTTAAGCACGCAGAGGCCGTGGGGACTCACCGGCTGAGGAGCGTCTGCAAGGCCCCGAGCAGAGGCGCCCTCAGCTCCTGCGACGCCTTCTCCCCGAGGTGAGCCAAGCAGTCCTCTACGGAGCTGTCGGGGTTTGCGGGGCTGAACACGGGCGAAGTGTGGCGGTCGAAGCCTGTGCTGGCGAAGGCTGAAGATGACAGAAGGAAAACCCAAGTTAACGAGCAGTGTCAGAAGCTGTGCTGTAAAAGCTCAGGGGGTTAAGATGCCAACCACTGGGAACTAGCTAATAGTTATAAGCCACTTAAAAATGTCAGATAATCGTTATGGGATATTAATGTTTCCTTTGAAAGGCCCTAAATTTAGAGGTGTTTTTTTTTTTTTAAGGAAAGATTTTTATGAAAAATCTTAGTTTCAAGAGAAGAAAAAGGCTAAACTGACATGGCAAAATACACAAACCCATTTTGTATATTACCGCAGACCCATTCAGTCAAAGAATGATAAATGAGAGCAACTCCCAGCTCTATCACCCCTCTCTTAAGATTTGTTTTTACCTTTACAAATGCGGCTCTTCTTAAACCAGATTCTAATCAGTTATTCCACCTTAGAGGACCTCATGACTTTCATTCCCTTTTAGAGTGAACTTCCCAACTCACAATCATGCACATGAATATATTTTAAAAGTATACAAGCTGCCCACTCACACAACCAGCTTCTCCTCTGCTTCCTCAATCCGTTACACAGACACAGCCCTGCTCTAACTGCAGGAAGGAGAGGCCAGATCATCCCTGGTCCAGGGTACAAATGGGATGCAGGGCATAGACTCCCAGGAAAGCAGGTGGCTTGTACCTACTCCCAAGGGTTATCAATAACCTCCATAAAGCATTTATTGCATTAATCCAAAGCTTGCTCCTAGAAGGCTGCAAATTTCACTAGAGTTAAGTATGTATTTCTTCAAGAAAGATATACATGGCTACAAAGTTCACAGACGCTGCACGGTCTGAGCAAGCCTGAGAACGCCCACTCTGATGCCAAGTCTTGGGGAATACAGGTTCAATGAGGAAGTGCATATAAGCTTTCGTTGCCATTTTCTTTTCTGCCTTTTGCCCATTTTGCCATGCAGTACTGTTATCAGAAATGGACAAGAATTAAAACAGAATTATAACATTAATCAGTTAAAAATGTCAGTAAAGGAAAATAAAAGAGAACATTAACATTAGGTTTCTGGATTTTTGTAAATTTCTATTCATATTTTTTCTTTACTAACAGGGAGCTGATTTATAAACATGATTTCTATTTTTTCTTGTTAAAAATTACTGGGCAGGTAATTCCTTGGCAGTCCAGTGGTTAGAACTCGGCACTTTCACTGCCATGGGCCTGGGTTTGATCCCTGGTCAGGAACTAAGATCCAGCAAGCCGCATGGCATGGCAAAAAAAAAAAAAAAGAAAAAAAAGAAAACAAAAAACCAAACAAATAAAAATAAAAAAATAAAAATTACTGGGCAATACACATCTACACAAAAACCTGTACGTGAATATGCATAGCATCATTATACATAATAGCCAAAAAGTGGAAACAACCTAAATATCCATCAACTGATGAATGGATAAACAAAATGTGCTGTATCTACACAGTGGGATATTATTCCTCATACAATGGGATGAAGTACTGATCTGTGCTACCACGTGGATGACCCTTGAAAATACTATGCTAAGTGAAAGAGCCAGTCACAAAACACCACCCAGTGTATGATTCCATTTACATGAAGACCCATAAAAGGCAAATGCATGGAGACAGAAAGCAGATGGATTGGGGATGGAGACAGGGGGCTGGTGGGACTAGAAGTGGGAAGTTACTGTCAACGTATATAGTGTTTCTTTTGGCGGTGTTAAAAATGTTATCACTGCCACCACCATCTATAGCACATGAAAAATGAAAGCAGCACGCTTACATTTCTCCCTTTAGTGTTATTAATATAAAGATATCAATCACACTGAACGGAAAGTAGTACCTTAACATGACTGTTCAGTGCATTACTTAACACCAGAAAAGGTTCCATCTAATCTGTTGGGTATAGTTTAGAAACTTATAAACAGATTCCCCCAGGAAAGAAAGAGGTACTTTCTAGTTTCACCCCTATAATCCTAGACCCATGAAGCTGTGTAATGTTGTGAACACTCCACTGTAAAAAAAAAAAAAAAAAAGAAAGAAACCATACCAAACAGAACCCACTAATTAACCAGGAAAATAAGGATAAAGAGACCTTCAGAAATTTCTTTGTCCAGGGATTTTAGCTCTTCTTCAATTTCAGTTTTAACTTTTAATAAAACTTCTTGATCCAGAGATTGTGAAGCTATATCCTGTTGAACCCCTGAAACCAATAAGAAAGGTTACTAGTGAAAGAGGGGGAAAGAAAACATTAGAATATGGGTAGGATTTTAAGCATTAAGTCAGAAAATACAAAATCAAAACTCATTATCTTGACTAGGGGCTAGGAGATAACGTAAAGATGAGGAAGCTGAGGCCTGGGTAGGTTGTCCCACAACTATGGAGGAGCTGTGACTGGAATTCAGGCCAGTGTGAGTACAGAACTGCTAATGCAGGCTGTGTCCTCCTCATCATCTG
Organism: Balaenoptera acutorostrata; assembly: GCF_949987535.1. NCBI lineage: Eukaryota > Metazoa > Chordata > Mammalia > Artiodactyla > Balaenopteridae > Balaenoptera > Balaenoptera acutorostrata. The sequence continues at coordinate 106,814,248 of NC_080074.1, read as the reverse complement.
GCTGGGCTGCTAGGAAGGAAACAGCTCAGAAACAGTTTTGACATAACAGAAAAGGAAACCTACAAGACTGTCTAGATCAGTAATAATGTCTCCTGAAAATGACATTCACGGCCCCTTACCTTCACATCTTCATGTAAACTGCAGCTCAAGAGAAGGCCCATTATCATCAAAAGATTTATATCCTCCAAATTAAGAAAACCATGAATATACCAAAAGTATAGGGCACAAGCTATTCTCATGCAGTAAAAGGAAAAGTAAGGTCCTGGTCTGTAGCACAGAATGGAGAACAAAGAGGAAGACTCCAAAGGAGAAAAATAAACCAGATGCTTAACAATTTACTAATTTCTCCTGCCCCAGATATTTGGGGCAGAGTGTCATCATTTCATCTAAAACACTGAATCCAACTATGATAGCTCACTCCTCCTATTCAGAATATATCTATACTCAGAATATATTTATTTTATATATTCCCAGTATTTTTACAGTTGTTTGTATCACTGACAAGTTTTATAAACAGAGGTTTTAGGCTTTAATATGCTTTCATCCTTTGCAAACAAAAAATTCTGAATTCAAAGATGAGCTTACTAATTTAATTTAGGTCAAGAAACTTATCAGAGCATCTGTAGGTCTTTAAAATTCATTTGAAAAATAAAAGGTTAAACATTTCTATATGTCACAGATTATCTGATTAGATTTCAACTTTCAAAGTTGACAAAAATAATTTTCCTTCAGGCTACATAAAACATTTTCCTTCTGAGCTGAGACTAACTAAAATAAAACTCAGACCCTCAAAAGGTTTTTTTGTGGAAAATATAAAATTCCTTAGGTATTTCTAGTTGAAATGCAACAGAAAGGATCCTCTCAATGTCATGGTTAATATATATTTTATTTAATGACATTTCATTTAACATTTCTGCCTATGTATGTATCTTAGTTGAAACTACATACATAAAAATTTTAAAACATTACCTAAAACAATATGCTACTAAACAACCAGTGGGGTCACTGAAGAAATCAAAACGGAAATTAAAAAATACCTGGAGACAAACGGAGATAGAAACACAAGAATCCCAAATCCATGGGATGCAGCAAAAGCAGTTCTAAGAGGGCAGCTTTTAACAATACGAGCCTACCTCAGCAAACAAGAAAAATCTCAAATAACCAACCTAACCTTACACCTAAAAGAAGTACAAAAAGAAGAACAAACAAAGCGCAAAATTAGAAGAAAAGAAATCATAAAGATCAGAGCAGAAATAAATGAAATAGAGGCTAAACTCAGAAAAGATCAATGAAACTAAGAGCTGGTTATTTGAAAAGATAGACAAAATTGATAAACCTTTAGCCAGACTCATGAAGAAAAAAAAGAGAGGACCCAAGTAAAATAAAAAGTGAAAGAGGAGAAGGTACAATCCACACCACAGAAATACAAAGGATCATAAGAGACTACTATAAACAACCGTACACCAATAAAATGGACAACCTAGAAGAAATAGATAAATTCCTTGAAACATGCAATCTCCCAAGACTGAATCAGGAAGAAATAGAAAATATGAATAGACCCACTGCCAGTAATAAAATTGAATCAGTAATTAAAAACCTCTCTCAAAACAGAAGTCCTGGACCAGACAGCTTCACAGGTGAATTCTACCAAACATTTGGAGAGGAGTTAATATTGTACCAATCCTTCTCAAACTATCCAAAAAATTGCAGAGGAATGAATGCTTCCAATCTGATTCCATGAGGCCAGCATCAACGTGATACCAAAACCAGACAAAGATATCACAAAAAAAGAAAATTATAAGCCAGTACCACTGATGAACACAAATGCAAAAATCTTCAACAAACTATTAGCAAACCAACTCCAACAATACACAGTACACTAAAAGGATTACACCACGATCAAGTGGAATTTATTCCAGGGATGCAAGGATGGGTCAATATCTGCAAATCAATCAATGTCATACACCATCTTAACAAATTGAAGAATAAAAATCGTATGACCAGGGGCTTCCCTGGTGGCGCAGTGGTTGAGAATCTGCCTGCCAATGCAGGGGACGTGGGTTCGAGCCCTGGTCTGGGAAGATCCCACATGCCACGGAGCAACTAGGCCCGTGAGCCACAATTACTGAGCCTGCGCGTCTGGAGCCTGTGCTCCATAACAAGAGAGGCTGCGATAGTGAGAGGCCCACGCACCGCGATGAAGAGTGGCCCCCGCTTGCCGCAACTAGAGAAAGCCCTCGCACAGAAACGAAGACCCAACACAGCCATAAATAAATTAAAAAAAAAAAATCATATGACCATCTCAACAGATGCAGGAAAAGCTTTTGATGAAATTCAAAAGCTTTTATGATATTTATGATAAAAACTCTGAACCCATTTATGATAAAAAAAACTCTCAACAAAGTGAGTAAAGAGAGAATATACCTCAACATAATAAAGGCCATATATGACAAGCCCACAGCTAACACAAAAGACCGTGAATAGCCAAAACAATCTTGAGAAAGAAGAACAAATCTGGAGGTATCACACTCCTGATTGCAAACTATACTACAAAGCTACAGGAATCAAAACAACATGGTACTGGCACAAAAACAGACACAAAGATCAATGGAACAAAACAGAGAGCCTGGAAATAAATCTACGCTTATATGGGCAATTAATCTACAACAAGAGAGGCAATAGGGAAAAGATAGCATCTTCCATAAATGTTGGAAGGGACTTCCCTGGTGGTCCAGTGGGTAAGACTCCTTGCTCCCAATGCAGGTGGCCCGGGGTTCAATCCCTGGTCGGGGAACTAGATCCCACATGCATGCCGCAACTAAGAAGTCCACATGCTGCAACTAAAATATCCCACATGCTGCAACTAAAGATTCCACATGCTGCAACAAAGATCCCACATACTGCAACTAAGACCCAGAGCAGCCAAAATAAATAAATAAATATTTTTTAAAAAAATGTTGGGATAACTGGACAGCTATATGCAAAGAATCAAACTGGAACACTTTCTCACACCATATACACACACAAAAAACTCAAAATGGAGTAAAGACTTGTAAGACTTATAAGACCTGAAACCATAAAACTTCTAGAAGAAAACATAGGCAGTACGCTCTTTGACATGGATCTTAGCAATATTTTTTTGGATATGTCTCCTCAGACAAGGCAAACAAAAGCAAAAATACATGGGATTATGTTAAGCTAAAAAGATTTTGCACCGTGAAAAAAACTAGCCACAAAACGACAGCCTAATGAATGGGAGAAGATATTTGCAAATGATACTATCCAGAATATACAAAGAACACATACAGCTAGACATTAAAAAAAAAAAAACTCAATTAAAATTGGGCACATGACCTCAACAGACATTCCAAAGAAGATGGCCACCAGGCACATGAAAAGATGCTCAACATCACTAATCATCAGAAAAATGCAAATCAAAACCACAATGAGATTATCACCTCACACCTGTCAGAATGGCTATTACCAAAAAGACAATAAATAACAAATGTTGGCGAGGTCGTGCACTGTTGATGGAAATGTAAATGATACAGCCGATATGGAAAACAATATGGTGGTTCCTCAAAAAATTAAAAATAGAACTACCATACAATCCAGGAATTCCACTTCCGGGTATTATTCTGAAGAAAATAATTCAAAAAGATATATATATATATATATACACACACACACGCACATACATACACACACAGGCACCCATGTTCATGCAGAACTATTTACAATAGCTAAGATACGGAAACAGCCTAAGTGTCCGTCAACGGATGAATGGATAAAGAAGATTTGGTGGGGGGGGGGGGGGGGGGCGCGGGGGGGGGGGGGTTTGGCCAAAAAGTTCGTTCGGGTTTTTCTGTAAGATGAAACAGAAAAGCCCGAATGAACTTTTTGGCCAACCCAATACAATGGAATACTGCTCAGCCATAAAAAAAAGAATGAAATCTTGCCATTTGTGACAACATGGATGGACCTGGAGGGTTTTATGCTAAGTGAAATAAGTCAGACAGAGAAAGACAAATACCATATGATCTCACTTATACGTGGAATCTAAAAAAACAAAACAAATGAGCCAACCTAAGAAAACAGAAACAGACTCACAGAGAACAAACAGGTGGTTGCCAGGGGGAGAGGGGTGAGGGAGAAGAAAAAAAAAACAGTAACTATGTGAGGTAATGAATGCTAATTAGCTTGCTTGTGGTAACCATTTCACAGTATATTTATATGAAACCATCACGTAGTACACCTTAAATACATGCAATTTTTCTTAATTATACCTAATAAAGTTGATAAGTTTTCTAATTACATAAAACAGACACAGGGACTTCCCTGGTGGCACAGTGGTTAAGAATCCACCTGCCAATGCAGGGGACACAGGTTTGAGCTCTGGTCCGGGAAGTTCCTACACGCTGCAGAGCCACTAAGCCCGTGCGCCACAACTACTGAGCCCACGTGCCACAACTACTAAAGCCTGTGTGCCTAGAGTCTGTGCTCCGCAACAAGAGAAGCCACCATAATGATAAGCCCATGCACCGCAACGAAGAGTAGCCCCCGTTCGCTGCAACTAGACAAAGCCCACACGAAGTAACAAAGACCCAACGCAGCCAAAAATAAAAAAAAAAAAAGAATCTGCCTTCCAATGCAGGGGACAAGGGTTTGATCCCTGGTCAGGGAACTAAGATCCCACATGCCACCGGGCAACTAAGCCCAAGTGCCACAATTAGAGAGAAGCCCATGCGCTGCAAAGAAAGATCCCACATGCTGCAACTAAGACCTGACACAGTCAAAAATAAATTAAAAAAAAAAAAGACAATCTTACGCAAAATTTGAAGACAAAATGTATCCTATAAATAAGGTAATCTTTGTAAATTCTCATAAAGCATAAAAATCTATCTTTACATATAGGCTTTGTTTTTCCAACTTTTTTTTTTTTTACTGTGGTAAAATACATCTAACAAAATTTACCATCTTAACCGTTTTTAAGTGTACAGTTCAGTAGTATTAAATACATTCATAATGTTGTGCTACCATCCATCTCCAGAACTCTTTTCATTTTGTAAAACTGAAGCTCTAGACCCACTACACAGTAACTCTCCATTACCTCTTCTCTTCAGCCCTTGGCAAACGCCATTCTTCTTCTCTCTCAATTCTGACTACTCTAAGCACTTTATACAAGTGGCATCATACAACATTTGTCTTTCAGGAACTGGCTTATTTCACTTCCAGACTTGTAAGAAATCTCAAGTACTGCTTATAATTAGAACAGGTTTTCCTTTTAAAAGTAATCTGTAGTTTAGACGGCTCTACAACATCACTGATTAATATAATTACACTAGGTAAAGTGACTTCCAGAATATACGTAACATTATTAAAACAAGGCAAACACAGACTGGGGAATATTTGGGGTCAACAGACTGGGGAATTATTTGGGGTCAATCTTATTTCTTTCACTGAAATTCTCTCTCTCCCTCTGGCTTCCTGGAAGGCGTCTCAGTAAAGGGGAAGGTAAGCTTTGGGGCCAAGCATTCCAGCTCATTACACGTGACTTTAGGCAACGAAAATAATCTTCTTGAACCTCTCCTCTTAAGTAAACAGGAGAATAATACCTATCACAAAGAGAAGCTGTCAAGGGCAGTGAGATAAATTAGTCAAGCTCCACCACATCAAAAATGCTCAAAAGATAGTGGCTCCCACCCACCAATCCTTTTGACTCTCTAAAATGGGTTGTTACCATTGCACAGTGATCTTACCCCAAACCTTGTCCCTGTGAATAGAATCAGCTTATCATAGATTTCTAATCAATGATGCTCACACAGAATCTGTTTTCAGTACTCTAAGTCTGGACCAGCAGAAACAACCTTCTGACAGTTTAGATAATGCCAAGTGACATAAAGTATCTCTTATAACACCAACAGTTACTCTCACTCTTCAATTGCTGCAAGAGAGAATGGCTTAATATCAATTGATCTAAAACTAAAATACAGGAACTTCCCTGGTGGTCCAGTGGTTAACAATCGTCTTGCAATGCAGGGGACACCGGTTCGATCCCTGGTGGGGGAAGTAAGATCCCACATGCCGCAGGGCAACTAAGCCCACATGCCGCAACTACTGAGTCCACGTGCCACAACTAGAGAGAAGCCCGCGCACACAACAAAGAGCCTGCATGCTGCAACTAAGACCCGATGCAACCAATAAATAAATATTAAAAAAATAAAACTAAAATATATTTTTTCCTGAACACATGTCCAACAGAGTTTCATTAATTTATATTAAAAAAATACAGAATGAAAGTTAATTTTTTAAATATAAGGGTACATTTCACAATAAATTCACCCGGGAAGTTTTACCAGGAAGCTTCAGTCCCCCCTGGTTTTCCAAATTTCCAGCAGATGTGACTGCCTCGAAGAGACTTGCCTTCAAACTTTTTCCAGGCTCAAATAATCTCTGCCGTGGTCAACAATGGAAGAATTTTGATCAGTCACTGCCATGAGCTACAGCGAACACAGTGCTTTTAGGACAAACCCTTCTCTTACCTAGCTGACCCTCCTTCACATGCACTCCCACAGCAGAAGCAGGGTGAGCGCCATGCTGAAGAGCTTGGGTGAGCCTTTTAAGTGCTGCAAAAGCATCTCAGACTCAACATCGGCCAGCTTGCTTCTGACCCGTCCTTAATCAGAAATATAGAGCTCCTGAATATTTCAGACTCTTTCCAGGGAATACAATCTGTTGGAGGAAACTTTTTATAAGGCTTCCTGACATGAGAAGTAGTCCCTCCATTCCCTGCATTCTAGATTTTATCCTCAAATTAAGCTGGATCATCAGAAAAATCCCCAGATAATATTACCTATTTGTTATAACTGAGCTGCACTTTGGTGCCATTTCCTTAGCTTTTATCCACAATTATATTAAGAAAGTGTCTTGAAATGTAATACTGTATTTGATATTGACATTTTCTACTGCATTTCTTTGTGCCCTATGTAATAAAGCTCTAAGTGAAAAAACAATTCTCTTAAAAGAATAACATTCCACTTTAAGGAAAATAGTATAGCTTCTGGTTATGGGAAAAAAATCCTGGGAACTAAATGCAGTAGTCCCCTTTGTGGTTTCAGTTACCCGCAATCAGCCACGGTTGGAAAATACTAAATAGTAAATTCTAGAAATAAAATTCATTACTTTTATATTACACACCATTCTGATTAGTGTCGTGAAACCTGGTGGGGTCCTGCTCCATCCCGCCTGAGACCTGAAACACACCCAGCATATCCAGACTGTATACACTACCCGCCCATTATTATAGGAAAACACCAGTACACACAGGGTTTGGTACTAACCGGCACCGTTTCAGGCATCCCCTGAGAATCTTGGACCATATTCCCCATGGGTAAGGAGGGCCTACCGTATACCTTCACTCATTTTTGGCTTTGCCTCAGAAGCAAATTCACTGCTCTCACTATGGAAATGTAGAGTCTTCCTATTCTGATTTGATTGGAATTTATTTATTTATTCCCATTATGTATTAATTATAAGAGACATTAAATGATATATGGTAAGAAATTTTTAAAAATTAATTCCTCTTCCCACCCAGTATGAACTCACTGCCAATTTCTTCACTAACAAAAAAAGACATTTTTACCTAACCTGGACTGCTCTTCCTTTTCCTGATTATTTAATTCTGTCCACCCTGCAAGGACCAATTTTTTTTAATTAATTAATTAATTAATTAATTAATATATTTATTTATGGCTGCGGTTGGGTCTTTGTCACTGCGCAGGGGCTTTCTCTAGTTGCGGCAAGTGGGGCCTTCTCTTTGTTGTGGAGCACGGGCTCTAGGCGTGCGGGCTTGGTAGTTGTGGCTCGCAGGCTCTAGAGCGCAGGCTCAGTAGTGGTGGCACATGGGATTAGTTGCTCTGTGGCACGTGGGATCTTCCCGGACCAGGGCTCAAACCCATGTCCCCTGCATTGGCAGGCGGATTCCCAACCACTGCACCACCAGGGAAGTCCCAATTTTTTTTGGCCTCGCCGGGCGGCTTGCAGGATCTTAGTTCCCTGCCCAGGGATTGAACCCGGGCCCTCGGCAGTGAAAGTGCCGAGTCCTAACCACTGGACTGCCAGAGAATTCCCTGCAAGGACCAATTTAAGTCTCTCTACTTTTCCACAGTAACTTCACTGACTACTTACGTATCACTGATGTTTGAACATGTATATCATTTAATCTGTGCCACATACTTTAACACTTAAATATATACTGTCTTATATCATTCAATGATATTATAGTTTATTATCATTAATCTGACCTGATTACAAACTACCAACTATTTGAGGTAGTCTCTTTGTCCTAGACTTGGGTCAAGTAAGGACTAAAAAAGTACACGAATACTTGACAGCAATAGCTATCACTGTCACTGCGATGAAGACTCAAAGTATTACAATGTATGACACGACAACTCTACTGGGAAGAAAGGACACTTAAAAAAAAAGACAATAAAATAAAAGTTATAAATAGATTCAGAGGAATTAAAAAAAGTTATCAGTATATTTTGAGGCTACCTCAAATGACAAAAGTTAAAAGAAATAAAGAAAATGAGTAGTCATTTTATGTAAGAGAGTAAGAATACAGAACAACTACCTACACAGGACAGTAACGAGAACATTTATTTATGGTGATGGATTGTGATGGAGAACACTGAGGAGGAGGAATGGAAAGAATAAGACCTCAACCACCATCTCCAAGCTTATGAGAGTTTTCAGAAATGACTTGCCTAGGCTCAAATAAATTATACAGAAATAAGATTAGAAAGTAGATATTCTGATAAGTAAAATTATTACTGAATTCAAAAACATATGATTACAATTTTTGAAGTACAATGAATGAAAAATAAGGAATATTTGAATGTTTTATCTGCCATCTGCCCCTTTCAGGAAAATATGCACACCTAAGACACATACACACCCTCACACCCATCACAGCACCACCAACACCACCACCAGGCCGCAAAGTAAATGACAGGAATGTCTTGGTTACAGTATGCCTCATCCTGCCCGATCAAAGAAAAGCAGCTGATTAAAGGCGTATCTATTCTCATGAGACTAATGTGATGCTAATTACACACGACAAGTTGTCGTACTTGATAATAAACCATGTGGAAAACCTAAACCAGAAAAAGTCTACTGCTGTCAGGATACAAAAGGCTATTTCTTTAATAACCAATGACACAGACAGATTCACTGCTTTTTCACTCAACCAACCCCCACCCCACCCTGATTTTCAAAAGCACAGAGCTACGCAGTAGCACCAATGCAGCATAAATCCTGCACTATAAACCCAGAAAAATATCTCAAAGATAAACAGACTTTAGTACACTAAATCCAACCCACCTCCGTGTCAAAGGAAGGGTCAGGTGAGTCAGCAATCATCATACTCCAGCCCTGAAAGGCACTCAAAATGAATATCAGACCAACAAGCTTAGAACAGCTGTATGCATGGCCTAGACCTTCCAGAGCAAACGCTGTCTAAATCTATGGTTCCCCAAAGTGGGGCCCATTAAAATTACTGAGAGAGCATTAAATAGCGATGAAGTAATAATCAAAGCTCCAGAGTCCCAGGACCCAGCATGACGCATCTGGCTCAGGAGGCCTGGGGCAGGGCTCCATCACCTCTGTTTTCATAAGTGTTCAGGCAATTAAACTTGACAAATACTGCTCTTGACAACCCAAATGATTATAACCAAATTATAATCAAATCAGATTATAATCAAACATCTACTGAATAGTACAGACAACATAGTTCAATTATTCATTCAAAAGCAAAAACAAATACTCCAAATGATACCATACTGGACCAGTAAGTAAGAAACCAGATTTTTAAGAAACAAATTCTGGACTTCCCCGGTGGTGCAGTGGTTGGGAGTCTGCCTGCCAATGCAGGGGACACGGGTTTGAGCCCTGGTCTGGAAAGATCCCACATGCCATGGAGCAACTAAGCCCGCACGCCACAACTACTGAGCCCGCGTGCTGCAACTACTGAAGCCCGTGTGCCCAGAGCCCATGCTCCACAACAAGAGAAGCCACTGCAATGAGAAGCCTGTGCACTGCAACGAAGAGTAGCCCCTGCTCGCCACAACTAGAGAAAGCTCACGCACAGCAACGAACACCCAACACAGCTAAAAAAGAAAAAAAAAAAAAGAAACAACGAAATTCCAAAATAGTCAATCACAACAGTAGTTTTCAGGCTCCAGTGTTACCACATCCCCAGCTATCCTGCAGATTAGGGGAGAGATTTGAGGAAGGACGGATTTTAAAGAGAAGAATGCAAAGAAAATCCAACACGCACCCACTCAAACTCTGGGTTCATAGTAGTCAGGATCAAACATCTCCTGTTCCTGATAGAAAGAATGTAAAAAAATTAAACAGTACACATCTCTGGAAATAATGAATTGTGAAACACTACTGGGATCGGGTTATGAGAATCTGTCTTGAAAAATTGATTTGAGATGGTGATACTCCCCAAAGTGATGTACAGATTCAATGTAATCCCTATCAAAACTCCAACTGCAGGGCTTCCCTGGTGGCACAGTGGTTAAGAATCCGCCTGCCAATGCAGGGGACAGAGGTTCGAGCCCTGGTCCGGGAAGATCCCACATGCCGCGGAGCAACTAATCCCATGTGCCACAACTACTGAGCCTGAGCTCTAGAGCCCACGTGCCACAACTACTGAAGCCCATGCACCCTAGAGCCCATGCTCCACAACAAGAGAAGCCACCACAATGAGAAGCCCGCGTGCAACGAAAGTAGCCCCCACTCACTGCAACTACAGAAAGCCACGCACAGCAATGAAGAACCAACGCAGCCAAAAATAAATAAATAAAATAAATTTATTAAAAAAAAAAAAGATGTTCAACATCATTAGCTACTAGGGAAATGCAAATTAAAACCACAATGAGGTACCACTGCACACCACCAGTATAGTTATAATAAAAAACACGGACAATAGTAAGTTTGGCAAAGATGAAGAGAAACTGGAACCCTCATACACTGCTGGTGGGAATGGTACAGCCACTTTAGAAGACAGCTTGGTAGTTTCTTACAAAGCTAAACATACTCTAACCATACAATCTAGCAATCATGCTCCTTGATATTACCCAAATGAGTTGAAAACTTATATCTACATAAAAACCTACACATGAATGTTTATAACAGCTTTATATATAATTGCCAAAACTTGAAAGTAACCAAGATGTTCTTCAATAGGAGAATGGATAAAAAAACTATGGTACATCCATACAATGATATATTATTCAGCAATAAAAAGAAATGAGCTACCACAGTGAGATACCACTTCACACCCATTACGATGACTGTTACAAAAAAGCAGGAAACGACAAGCACTGGTGAGGGTGTGGAGTAATTGGAACCCCCGTGCACCGCTGACTGGAATGTAAAATGATGCAGCTGCTGTGGGAAAAAAAGGGTGGCACGTCCTCAAAAGAATCCAACATAGGATGACCCACCAATTCTACACCTGGGTGTATGCCCAAAGAATTGGAAGCAGAGACTCAAACAGATTATTTGTACACAAATGTTTATAACAGCATTGTTCACAATAGTCGACAGGTAGAAATAATCCAATACCCATCAGTAGACGAACAGATAAACAAAATGTGCTTATGCATACAATGTAATATGATTCAGCATTAAAAAGGAGTAAAATTCTGAAACAGGCTACAACATGGATGAACCTTAAAGACATTATACTAAGCAAAATAAGCCAGACGCAAAAGAACAAATATTGTGCGATTCCACTCAAATGAGATTCATAGAGACAGAAGTAGAATAGTGTTTGCCTAGGGAGGGAGAGGAGGGGAGAATAGGGGGTTAGTGCTTAACGGCTGAACGAATAACAAGCCAGCATCACGACATGTATTTGACAGTCACATTACTAATTAACAGACATGAACTTACCCTCTTTCCTAACCTAAGAAATGTCTTACTAAATCCCTATTAATGACTACAACACCAAGGTGCTCTATATTAAAAGATGCAAAGGTGAACAGAACAAGTTATTATCTGGCATCATATATGTAAGTCAGCAGGACTTCTACTAGTGAGAATATATAATCTTGAACATATTCAACAAACTAACACAGTCTGGAAGAGCTGACAACTTCTGGAAAAGTTCAGAGTTAACTATTTATGGAAAAGTATGTACCCAGCACATGACTCACTTAGGAAAAAATGAAAGACATTTAACGTGACAGAAGTCTTGAGTCATGAATAGGGTCACCTCCTTTAGCCTCTTCTTTTCACACCTATTGCTTCATGAATTTGAAACCAAACCCTAACCACATTGCACCAATGCATGCTACAGCAGGCCCTATTTATAACAGCATGGCATAGAAGGGAGTTCTACATCACATTTTAGATAACAAATCGGACAGCAAAGCAGCAAAGACAGCAAGTAGGACCTAATTTTTCCTTCTAAGAAGTTAGCATACACATTTGTATTTATGTATTGACATAATACTCTGTATTTAGGCTTAAGGAAACAATACAAGGATAACAACCAAATTTCAAAAACAAAACAAAAACGTCAAAGCAGGTAAACTCCTCAGATCCTACAATGTTCAGGTAGAAAAAAATTCTATGCTCAAGCAAGGGGGAAAAAGTTGATCAACACAGGCTTATGTAATTGCTTAAGGTCCTTACAAACTTAATAATCACAGGGGTTGAAAAGGCCTGGTTTTCTGTGAGCATGAAGTCTGTTACAGTTAAGAAATATCATAAATAAGTGGAATTTGGGTAGATGGGAAAGTACTTTATGTATTAGGGTGACCAACTCACCCAGTTTGCCCAGGATTTTCCAGTTTTACCCACTCCCGGGCAAACTGGACAGTTGGTCACCCTAATGTGTAAATATGGGAGATATGTTAATTAGGACAGGGTAGTCTATGCTGCAGTGATAAATAAAGCCAGCAACTTAACCCAAAGGTCCATCTCTCCCTTGTGCTCCATATCTAACCCGGGAAATTGGAGGTAAGGAAACTGTCATACAGTCACTCAGCAACCCTGCCTGATGGTGGTCCTGCCCTACTACAACTATGCCCTTAGGAACATACATCCCCCTTAAATCCACAAGGCAAGGGAAAAAGAATGGGGAGGAGGCATACTGGCTCTTAAATGCCACAGCCTACAAGTGCCACAAACCCCCTGCACTCACATTTCACTGGCTAGGACTAGTCGTATGGCCCTGCCTAAATGCAGTTTCCCAGGGGCCCGGGAAGGAGACAAGAACAGACAGGGGAAGCAGCAGGAACCACTACCAGAGAAGCCTACTATTCTAGAGCAGCTCAGCTCAAGGGGAAAAATACAGATAGGAATAAGCATAACTCGTTTACAGTCCAAAGCAACTGACAGACATGAGACACAACAGGTAATAGGATCAGGAAAACCAGCGAAAGTCTCTTTTGTAGAACAGCCTGAGGGAAAAGGGAGGAACTGTGGGCTCTCCATGTAATAGGCAATGTGAGGAAGCTCAATCTGCTTGTAGCATGCAAAATACATAATGGAGAAAACATGAAATGAAGGAGAAACATCAGGAGACATTTGCAGTACTTTGAGGCAGGACCTGAAGGATAATGGGAGCATCATCACAAAATTGGAACAGTTGATAACAGTTCACAAAGAGGGAAGGAAGCAGAGATAAGAGTTAAAGGATGACCCCTGTGTTTCAAGCCTGGATAGCAGGTGGTACCCTTAACAAATCACTGTAAGAACAGGGGCTAGCTTAGAGAGGAAGATAAAAAACTGAGTTCTAGACCTGTGTGTCTAGTAATATTACAGCCACTAGCCACATGCAGCTTTTTAAGTTTAAATAAAAATTAAATAAAATTAAAAATTCAGTTCCTCAGTTGCACTAGTCATATTTCAAGCATTCACATGTGACTTGTGACTGTAATACTGAAAAGAGCAGATACAGAACATTTTCATCACTGCATAAAGTTCTATTAAATAGTGTTTTTCTAGACCTATCAGGCTATAACTAGTAGGGGAAGGTTTTAGAAATGTAAATGAAGCTAGAACTGGAAAGAAAATCTGCAGGCTAACAGATTACCTTTTACCAGCAAATACTGGTGAACATCCTAAATATCCTACAGTAGGAGACTGTAGGTATCTATTTACTGATGTGGACAGATGTTCAAGTATATTGTTAATTTTTTAAATGTTACAAAATGGCATGTACATGATCTCATTTTTGTAAATCATAAATTCAAGTTTATATGTAGCTATAAAAATGGGAAAATGTTAATATTTCATAATTTCAGTTACTGGATTACAGGATTTTTTCTTTCACTTTTTTACTTTTCTAAATACTTTCAAATACATATATATAACTTACATAATTAAAAAGAATTATTTTAGTAAAAAAAGAAATATGATTAAAGGAAACGGATTTGGGCTTAATATAAAAAAAGAACAGGGACTTCCCTGGTGGTGCAGTGGTTAAGAATCCGCCTGCCAATGCAGGGGACACGGGTTCGATCCCTGGTCCAGGAAGATCCCACATGCCACGGAGCAACTAAGCCCGTGTGCCACAACTACTGAGCCCACATGCCACAACTACTGACTCCCGTGTGCCTAGAGCCCATGCTCCGCGACAAGAGAAGCCACCGCAATGAGACGCCCGTGCACCACAACCAAGAGTAGCCCCCGCTCGCCGCAACCAGAGAAAGCCTGTGCGCAGCAACGAAGAACCAACGCAGCCAGAAATAAAAAAACAAAACCACAGCATTTAGTTTTGTGCATAAATAGACTGAGCTCCTCAATAATAATGAGAAAAACAATGTTCATTCTGCACTGTCATTGGGGGGTTAGCAAATTAGGGCCCATCAGCCAAACCTGCCCCCTGCATATTTTTACACAGCCCACAAGCTAAAAATGGTTTTTACGTCTTTACATGCCTGAAAAAAGGGCAAGATTAGTACTTCGTGACATAAAAAAATCACAGGAAACTCCGTGCCTGTAAATAAAGCGTAACTGAGCCACGCTCACCCAGCCGTGCGTTCCCCACGCTGCTCCAGTGACAGTGGAGACGAGCCGCCCACAGAGCCCGCACGGCAGGGACACGAGGGCACTGCCGCACCCCCAGCCTCACTGCACCTGTGCACGAGCACATGCCAACACAAGAACAGAGCTGGACTCGGGACGTCGCACTCCTCAGACACAGGGGAGCACAGATCATCCTGTCACCACACGAGGCGGCACGGTCCCGGGTGGCCTGGCTGTGCGGAAGGAGCACGACGCGCGCCACTGTCGCCAGGCTGAAAGCGCTCATCACCGGACTCCCAACTCACAGGACAGAGTCCATCAGAAAAGCCAGAACATTTTCAACGGAACATCTCATCACGAATTTCCTTGTGAAATAAGCAATGAAAACGAGGCCACAACCGAAGTTCCTAAGGGGCTCCACTGTTAGCCAAGCAAGGAAATTGTGTTCGACTGCAGCAGCTGAAGAAATGTGCCCAGAAAAAACAAAAGTTGAATACTATTAGTCTTCTGAAGAGAACAGCTGCTCCGTGAGTGGAGGACACTGAGAACAACATCAACAATTAACTGAAATACAAGGCAACGACTCTCAGGGGCCTTCCTCGGCCCCGACACACGCCTGAGACTCAGCGGTTACCCGTTCTAGGGGCAGCGCCGCGCCGGAACCGACTCAAGAGCCGCCACAGCCTGCAGAGAGCAACCACACACAGGGACGCCTGCAAAGAAACCATGGCAATGCGGATTCACCACACCCCGAAGCGGAATCCGCCAAGCTGCGTGACTGAGAGTGGCAAAACTGTGAGGAGCAGAAAAAGACGAATTCACAAGAACTGAAGACGTAAGGTATTTACACCCTATGCTTGTTCACTGTATTCCTCAGTAGTACTCTGGAAAATACTTAAATCTATCCTGTATAATGAACCAGGAGTTTCAACAGTGAACTTCACTCGCTGTCATGGACTTAATCATTAGCTTCATGAATTTTTGTCAGAAGTCTAAGCTGGATATCCTGACATACCCTGTCACATAGCAGTTCAATGTCTAAAGAGTGGTAGCATTTCATTGCAATTTTTTGAGCTCAAAAGTGACACCAAAGTTTTTCTGAGGAAGAAGAACCGCCCTCAACCACTATTATCAAATGATGAATAGCTTTGGAAACTAGCTTTCACTGCAGACTTGAAAATGTTTCTTAATGAACTAAAGCTAAAATCACAAGGCCTGCTGTTTGCCAACCCTGCCCTGGACAATGTCCCTAAGAGTCAATGGCAGCCCCTTGGACTGAGAAGGCCGTCCTACCCGGGACACACTGACTCCTGGGTCCACTGTTCCCTGGTGTGGGAGTTCATGTCACACAGGTAACAACCCGGAACCTATCCTTATCTTCAGCTACCACAGCCCGCAAGACGGCAGCCCTAGGAGGTCAGCAGGTTAGTCTAAATGCCCTTGTGTGGAGTACAAGAGACTGGTCTTGGCCTACATCCTGGATGAACAGGGAGGAGTACGTGTGGCTACCAATACCTCCTGCTGAGTTGGATTATTACTACTGGTTACGTGGAACAAGCCACACAAGCTAAGGAAGAAAAACAAGTGATTATCTGAGAAAAGTCCTACTAGTCCCTCTGGGACTTACTCGCTTGGCTGAACCTGGGGTCCCGAGGTGGATGGCTGAGATCGACACTGCAGAATTATTATCCCCATTATGCTCATTTGGATTCTGCTGATAACAACCTCAATCAGGTGTTAATGAAACAAATGAATGGATTTCACTGCACGTAACCTGAGGGGCAGATGGCTGGGAGCAGCAGCCTGCCACGAGCCCCAAGCATCCCTGTACGTCCTTGCTGAGCATGACAAACCGCAGGCCTAACTGTCCTCTGACCGAGCCCTCTCCACAGCTAGCAGTGAAGACAACCAGGCAGATCCAACGACCACATGACTGCTCGCTCCTCGGGAAAGGGAACTTGACGTGCTTACTGTCTGCTGCAGAAGGCGCTGAGCCCTCGGGACCGGGCTCCTCAGCTGCAGCACGACTCCTGCTTGAAAAGCCACCACGTGGGTTCATGGCATTGCCCTACGGTCCTTGAGGGCAGGGGAACCACTGCCGCCACGGTAACACTCCTGCTGTTTGCTGGGCTAGAGTATTCAACTGTCTTGCTCTAATCCACTGAGTCCTGATGTCTACTTTGGGCACCTATGGAATTAGGAGGTTGAAATATAAAAACCACATATGTTTCATAAAATTAATTCCCAGAATCCTCCTCCCAAGCTGAAATACTGAAGACATAATCCCTGCCTCAGGGGACCTAACCATTTATGGAGTAAACACTATCAACACAGCTACTCAGCTGGACTCCAGAAAGTCTATTATGATAGATGCTCACTGAGTCTAAACACCTGAGTCTTAAAACAACAGAATCCAGCATTTTCAGAAGTTATAGTTAGTTCTTAAGACAATGTTTAGGGACTTCCCTGGTGGTCCAGTGGGTAAGACTACGTGCTCCCAGTGCGGGGGACCCAGGTTCAAACCCTAGTCGGGGAACTAGATCCCACATGCATGTGCAACTAAGAAGCCGGCATGCCGCAACTGAAGAGCCCGCATGCTGTAACTAAAGAGCCTGCATGCCGCAACTAAGACCTGGCACAGCCAAAAAAAACCAAAAAAGACAATGTGTAAAAACTTAAAAAAGATGTGCTACATGGTATGACAACCTATAGAACACATATTTATTTTAAATGGCAAGCTCCTCATAAAAATATTACTCTGATTCAGCAGTTTGACTCTAGACAATTTAGAAAAGTAAATAACTGGGGAAAAGTAAAAAGCAACACATAGAAGCTCTCTTAACTACCCTCCACAAGTGATGTGCTGAGTTACAAGACCCACTGCTGGCTGAGCACATGTGTACAGGGCGTGTGCCTACCAAGAATCAGTTATCGTTCTCCCAGCCTGTTTAGGAAAGTTATACTGGGAATACTGGGACTTCCCTAGCGGTCCAGTGCTTAGGACTCTGTGCTTCCACTGTGGGGGGCACGGGTTCGATCCCTGATCAGGGAACTAAGATCTCACAAGCTGCACAGCACGGCCAAAAAAAAAACATTATACTGGTCACTGAAATTCTGTAATTTATTTAAAATCACAGATATCATTGAAAGATGACATGCAAAGAGGCGTGATATTTCTATGAAAGCTAAATTAAATGTTTTGAGAAGTGGCTTTAAAAATACCACATCAAATTGGGTGTGAGAGAAACAACTGTAAAAGATTAGGGGGGAAATCATAAAAATCTAGAATGACCCTTCAAAGAAATTGCTTTACAAGTGTCTTTATTTCTTGCTCCACTTTAAATAAGCATAAATTTAAAACTATAGGCAATAGATATGGAGATACGGTTTATGGTAGAAAGATGACACGGACTTCCAATCAAGAGACCCATATTCAAAAACAAAAAAGCCTTGGCTGTACGCCAAAATTGCCATGCACGTTTATTAACATTTTAAGTTAGAATTTCTTATGATAACCTCTTTATTTAGGATACCCTCTTGCCTTGACTTTTTCAATTAAAGTCCTACTACCAGTGTTAGTGACCTGGGTGGCCCGGTGGATAAGACTCCGAGCTCCCAATGCAGGGGTCCGGGTTCGATCCCTGACCAGGGAATTAGATCCCACAAGCCGCAACTAAAAGATCCCACAAGCCGCAACTAAAAGATCCCACACGCACAACGAAGATCACGTGTGCCACAACTAAGACCCAGTGCAGCCAAATAAATAAATATTTTAAAAAATTTAAAAACAGGGGGTGGTGCTCTATGGTAAACCAAAAACTGTACACAGCAATGCTATTGATGTTTAAGGTGATAGAAACACTTAGACATGCAACAATGGAGATAAAATACACAAACACGCAAACATGTTTTAAGATAAAACAGTGAAAAAAATCGCAAATAACTGATTACAACTATTTGAAAACTATGTGCATACTGATTAATATCAGAGGACAACAGAAAGTAAAATAGCTGCTGTGTGAGTTTGGTGAAATAATCAATATTTGGTATCACATTTTCTTTTATGAGTTTTTAAAGCCATTTTGAAGTAATTCTGTTTAAACAGCAACCTATCTCGGGGTACTTAAAATATGATTTGAAGTTTAAAAACAGAACACACCCACTAGTTACATGTCAGCAATTCAATGAATTTTCTTAGGGCATCTTGGGTCATCCCTCCTGCTAGAAGGGTACTGGAGCCCATCACTTCTCAATCTCAACACTACCCTTTTTTACAAATTGTATTTATTTTAAAAATTTTATTATTTATTTTTCATCTTTATTGGAGTATAATTGCTTTACAATGGTGTGTTAGTTTCTGCTTTATAACAAAGCGAATCAGCTATACATACATATACATATATCCCCATATCTCCTCCCTCCTGCGTCTCCCTCCCACCCTCCCTATCCCACCCCTCTAGGTGGTCACAAAGCACTGAGCTGATCTCCCTGTACTATGCAGCTGCTTCCCACTAGCTATCTATTTTACATTTGGTAGTGTATATATGCCTATGCCACTCTCTCACTTTGTCACAGCTTACCCTTCCCCCTCCCCATGTCCTCAAGTCCATTCTCTACGTCTATGTCTTTATTTGTCCTGCCCCTAGGTTCATCAGAACCCATGTTTTTTTTTTTTTAGATTCCATACATATGTGTTAGCATATGGTATTTGTTTTTCTCTTTCTGACTTACTTCACTCTGTATGACAGACTCTAGGTCCATCCGCCCCACTACAAATAACTCAATTTTGTTTCGTTTTATGGCTGAGGAATATTCCATTGTATATATGTGCCACACCTTTATCCATTCATCTGTCGATGGACACTTAGGTTGCTTCCATGTGCTGGCTATTGTAAATAGTGCTGCAATGAACATTGTGGTACATGACTCTTTTTGAATTATGGTTTTCTCCAGGTGTATGCCCAGTAGTGGGATTGCTGGGTCATATGATAGTTCTGTTTTTAGTTTTTTAAGGAACCTCCATACTGTTCTCCCTAGTGGCTGTATCAATTTACATTCCCACCAACAGTGCAAGAGGGTTCCCTTTTCTCCACACCCTCTCCAGCATTTATTGTTTGTAGATTTTTTGATGATGGTCATTCTGACTGGTGTGAGGTGATACCTCACTGTAGTTTTGATTTGCATTTCTCGAATGATTAGTGATGTTGAGCATCCTTTCATGTGTTTGTTGGCAATCTGTATATCTTCTTTGGAGAAATGTCTATTTAGGTCTTCTGCCCAGTTTTGGATTGGATTGTTTGGTTTTTTGATATCTAGCTGCATGAGCTCCTTGTATATTTTGGAGATTAATCCTTTGTCTGTTGCTTCGTTTGCAAAAATTTTCTCCCATTCTGAGGGTTGTCTTTTTGTCTTGTTTATGGTTTCCTTTGCTGCGCAAAAGCTTTTAAGTTTCATTAGGTCCGCTTTGTTTATTTTTGTTTTTATTTCCCTTTCTCTAGGAGATGGGTCAAAAAGGATCTTGCTGTGATTTATGTCATAGAGTGTTCTGCCTATGTTTTCCTCTAAGAGTTTTAGAGTGTCTGGTCTTACACTTAGGTCTTTAATCCATTTTGAGTTTATTTTTGTGTATCGTGTTAGGGAATGTTCTAATTTCATTGTTTTACATGCATCTGCCCAGTTTTCCAAGCACCACTTACTGAAGAGGCTGTCTTTTCTCCATTGTATATCCTTGCCTCCTTTATCAAAGATAAGGTGACCATATGTGCATGGGTTTATCCCTGGGCTTTCTATCCTGTTCTATTGATCTATATTTCTGTTTCTGTGCCAGCACCATACTGTCTTGATTACTGTAGCTTTGTACTATAGTCTGAAGTCTGGGAGCCTGATTCCTCCAGCTCCGTTTTTCTTTTTCAAGATTGCTTTGGCTATTCAGAGTCTTTTCTGTTTCCAAATTGGGCAATTTTTTGTTCTAGTTCTGTGAAAAATGCCATTGGTAGCTTGATAGGGATTGCACTGAATCCGCAGACTGCTTTGGGTAGTATAGTCATTTTCACAATGCTGATTCTTCCAATCCAAGAACATGGTATATCTCTCCATCTGTTTGTATCATCTTTAATTTCTTTCAACAGTACCTTATGGTTTTCTGCATACAAGTCTTTTGTCCCCTTAGGTAGGTTTATTCCTAGGTATTTTATTATTTTTGTTGCAGTGGTAAATGGGAGTGTTTCCTTAATTTCTCTTTCAGATTTTTCATCATTAGTGTATAGGGATGCGAGAGATTTCTGTTCATTAATTTTGTACCCTGCTACTTTATTCATTGATTAGCTCTAGTAGTTTTCTGGTAGCATCTTTAGGATTCTCTATGTACAGTATCATATCATCTGCAGACAGTGACCGTTTTACTTGTTCTTTTCCGATTTGGATTCCTTTTTCTTTTTCTTTTCTGATTTCTGTGGCTAAAACTTCCAAAACTATGTTAAATAATAGTGTTGAGAGTGGGCAACCTTAGCAACCTTGTCTTGTTCCTGATCTTAGAGGAAATGGTTTCAGTTTTTCACCATTGAGAACGATGTTGGCTGTGGGTGTGTCATATATGCCCTTTATTATGTTGAGGTAGGTTCCCTCTATGCCTACTTTCTGGAGTTTTTTATCATAAATGGGTGTTGAATTTTGTCAAAAGCTTTTTCTGCATCTTTTTCTGATCATATGGTTTTTATCCTTCAATTTTTTAATATGGTGTATCCCACTGATTGATTTGCATATATTGAAGAATCCTTGCATTCCTGGGATAAACCCCACTTGATCATGGTGTATGATCCTTTTAATGTGCTGTTGGATTCTGTTTGCTAGTATTCTGTTGAGGATTTTTGCATCTATATTCATCAGAGACTCTGGCCTGTAGTTTTCTTTTTTTGTGACATCTTTGTCTGGTTTTGGTATCAGTGTGATGGTGGCCTCGTAAAATGAGTTTGGGAGTGTTCCTCCATCTGCTATATTTAGGAAGAGTTTCAGAAGGATAGGTGTTAGCTCTTCTCTGAATGTCTGATAGAATTCACCTGTGAAGCCATCTGGTCCTGGGCTTTTCTTCGATGGAAGATTTTAAATCACAGTTTCAATTTCAGTGCTTGTGATTCGTCTGTTTATATTTTCTATTTCTTCCTGGTTCAGTCTTGGAAGGTTGTGCTTTTCTAAAAATTTGTCCACTTCTTCCAAGTTGCCCATTTTATTGGCATATAGTTGCTTGTAGTAATCTCTCATGATCCTTTGTATTTCTGCCATGTCAGTTGTTACTTCTCCTTTTTCATTTCTAATTCTGTTGAATTGAGTCTTCTCCCTTTTTATCTTGATGAGTCTGGCTAATGGTTTATCAATTTTGTTTATCCTCTCAAAGAACGAGCTTTTAGTTTTATTGCTCTTTGCTATTGTTTCCTTCATTTCTTTTTCATTTATTTATGATCTGATTTTTATGATTTCTTTCCTTCTGCTAACTTTGTTTTTGTTGTTGTTGTTGTTCTTTCTCTAATTGCTTTAGGTGTAAGGTTAGGTTGTTTATTTGAGATTTTTCTTGCTTCTTGAGAAAGGATTGTATTGCTATAAACTTCCCTCTTAGAACTGCTTTCGCTGCATCCCATAGGTTTTGGGTAGTTGTGTTTTCATTGTCATTTGTTTCTAGGTATTTTTCTGATTTCCTCTTTGATTTCTTCAGTGATCTCTTGGTTATTTAGTAGTGTATTGTTTAGCCTCTGTGTGTTTGTATTTTTTACAGTTTTTTTCCTGTAACCGATATCTACTCTCATAGCGTTGTGGTCGGAAAAGATCTTGATATGATTTCAGCTTTCTTAAACTTACCAAGGCTTGATCTGTGACCCAAGATATGGTCTATCCTGGAGAATGTTCCATGAGCACTTGAGAAGAAAGTGTATGCTGTTGTTTTTGGATGGAATGTCCTATAAATATCAATTAAGTCCATCTTGTTTAATGTGTCATTTAAAGTTTGTGTCTCCTTATTTATTTTCATTTTGGATGATCTGTCCATTGGTGAAAGTGGGGTGTTAAAGTCCCCTACTATTATCATGTTACTGTCTATTTCCCCCTTTATGGCTGTTAGCATTTGCCTTATGTATTGAGGTGCTCCTGTATTGGGTGCAAAAATATTTACAATTGTTAAATCTTCTTCTTGGATTGATCCCTTGATCATCTGTAGTGTCCTTCTTTGTCTCTTGTAATAGTCTTTATTTTAAAGTCTATTTTGTCTGACATGAGAATTACTACTCCACCTTTCTTTTGATTTCCATTTGCATGGAGTATCTTTTTTTTTCCATCCCGTCACTTTCAGTCTGTATGTGTCCCTAGGTCTGAAGTGGGTCTCTTGTAGACAGCTTATATACTGGTCTTGTTTTTATATCCATTCAGCCAGTCTATGTCTTTTGGTTGGAGCATTTAATCCATTTACATTTAAAGTAATTATCAATATGTATGTTCCTATTACCATTTTCTTAATTGTTTTGGGTTTTTTAAAAAAATCTATTTATTGGGCTTCCCTGGTGGTGCAGTGGTTGAGAATCTGCCTGCTAATGCAGGGGACACGGGTTTGAGCCCTGGTCTGGGAAGATCCCACATGCCGCAGAGCGGCTGGGCCCGTGAGCCATAATTACTGAGCCTGCGCGTCTGGAGCCTGTGCTCCGCAACAAGAGAGGCCGCGATAGTGAGAGGACCACGCACCGCGATGAAGAGTGGCCCCCGCTTGCCACAACTAGAGAAAGCCCTCGCACAGAAACGAAGACCCAACACAGCCATAAATAAATAAATAAATAAAAATTAATTTTAAAAAAAAATTTAAAAAAAAAGAGTGTAAAAATCTATTTATTTATTTTATTTATGGCTGTGTTGGGTCTTCGTTTCTGTGCGAGGGCTTTCTCTAGCCGTGGCAAGCGGAGGCCACTCTTCATCGCGGTGCATGGGCCTCTCACTATCGTGGCCTCTCTTGTTGCGGAGCACAGGCACCAGACGCGCAGGCTCAGTAATTGTGGCTCACAGGCTCAGTTGCTCCGCGGCATGTGGGATCTTCCCAGACCAGGGCTCGAACCCGTGTCCCCTGCATTGGCAGGCAGATTCTCAACCACTGCACCACCAGGGAAGCCCCTGGGTTTGTTTTTATAGGTCTTTTCCTTCTCTTGTTTTTCCTGCCTAGAGAAGTTCCTTTCACATTTGTTGTAAAGCTGGTTTGGTGGTGCTGAATTCTCTTAACTTTTGCTTATCTGTAAAGGTTTTAATTTCTCCATTGAATCTGAATGAGATCCTTCCTGGGTAGAGTAATCTTGGTTGTAGGTCTTTTCCCTTTCATCACTTTAAATATGTCCCGCCGCTCCCTTCTGGCTTGCAGAGTTTCTGCTGAAAGATCAGCTGTTAACCTTATGGGGATTCCCTTGTATGTTACTTGTTGCTTTTCCTTTGCTGCTTTTAATACTTTTTCTTTGTATTTAATTTTTGATAACTTGATTAATATGTGTCTCCGTGTGTTTCTCTTTGGATTTATCCTGTATGGTACTCTCTGTGCTTCCTGGACTTGACTATGTCCTTTCCCACGTTAGGGAAGTTTTCAACTATAATCTCTTCAAATATTTTCTCAGACCCTTTCTTTTTCTCTTCTTCTTCTGGGACCCCTATAATTCGAATGTTGGTGCGTCTAATGTTGTCCCAGAGATCTCTGAGAATGTCCTCAATTGTTTTCACTCTTTTTTCTTTACTCTGCTCCCTGGCAGGTATTTCCACCATTTTATCTTCCAGCTCACTTATCTGTTCTTCTGCCTCAGTTATTCTGTTATTGATTCCTTCTACAGTATTTTTAATTTCAGTAATTGTGTTGTTCATCACTGTTTGTTTGCTCTTTAGTTCTTCTACATCCTTGTTAAATTTTTCTTGTATTTTCTGCATTCTGTTTCTGAGATTTTGGATCATCTTTACTATCATTACTCTGAATTATTTTTCAGGTAGGTTGCCTAGTTCGTCTTCATTTATTTGGTGTTGTAGGTTTTTAACCTTGCTCCTTCGTCTGTAACATATTTTTTTGTCATTTCATTTTTGTTTTTGACGATTGGTGCTGTATTCCTGTCTTACTGGTTGTTTGGCCTGAGACATCCAGCACTGGAGTTTGCAGGCAGTTGGATAGAGCTGGGTCTTGGTGCTGAGATGAGGACCTCCAGGAGGCCTCACTCCGACTGATATTCCCTGGGGTCTGAGGTTCTCTGTTAGTCCAGCGGTTTGGACTCAGAGCTCCCACCACAGGAGCTTGGGCCTGATATCTGGCCTGGGAACCAAGATCCTACAAGCTGCACGGCACAAAAAAAAAAAAAAAGAAAAAAAACGGAAGAAAGACAAAAAGGAGCAGTACAATATCAAAAAATAAAAAACAAAATAAAATTAGTAAGATAAAAAATGTATTAGGAAAAATAAAACTATAATTGAAACAACTGCAATAAGGTAAAATAAAACCACAGCAGGAAAAAAAAACTGCCTTGGCCTTGGGGAGGGAGTTTATGTGGGGCGTGGAACTTAGGCAGGGCTGGGGTTTAGGGTGGGGCGGGACTTAGGCAGGGCAACCTTAAGTGTGGGGCAGCGCTTCTGCTTAGGACCTGCCCGGAAGGAGAGCGGCAGCATGTGGAAAGGAGGGCCTCTGGAGTGTGGGGTTCTGGAGTCTGGAAGTAGGGCCCTGAGTGAGCATGTGTGGGTGGGGCTTCGGCCCAGCACATTGGAGGGGGTCTCGGAGGCGGTCTCCGAGTGTAGAGGTGGGGCCCTGGCTGGGGGTGCAGGGGCGGGGCTTGGGCTCTGCACGGCAGGAGGGAGGCTCCGAGGGCAGAGGATTAGGCCGGGAGCCCAACAGGCTCCCCGGTGCCTAGGTGGACAGGGAAAGCGCTGGCCCCGTTCCCGTCTGTTCCTTTGTGCCCCTCCCCCACCGTCTCCCCCAGGGTCTCTCTGGTCGCCGCTGGACCCCTAACCGTGGGTGGGTCCCGCTGGGTGTAGGAACTCCTCCCCTCCCCCAGCCGCCCCCAGGGGTGCCGGTCCCAGAGGTCCGGCCTTTACTTTTGCTCCCCCTTACCTCCCTCCCACTCCCTCAGGACCTGCGTGGCTGGAGGGGGCCTCAGTGGGCAGAGGATCAGGCCAGGGATCTCAGCAGGCTCCCGGGGGTCCAAGTGGACAGGGGAAACCTGGCCACGTCCCCTTTTGATCCTCTGCCCTCCCAATGGTTCCCCAATTTCCCCCTTCAGGCATGGGATCCCTTCCTCTCCCCCAGCCGCCCCTCAGGGGCTCCTGTCCCATCCGGCCTCCACTTCTCCTTCCCCTTCACTCCCCCTACGCCCACGTCCTCCCCAGTCGCTGGGGGTTCCTCCTGTCCCCTTAGGTGTCCGTGGTCCCCCACTGGTGCCTGGTAGGTGCCCTAGTTGTGAGGAGACGCTAATTCCGCGTCGTCCTAGTACCAACACTACCCTTTCTTGAGCTAAAACAGCAGCAGATAAATAAGAACTACCTCCATGGCTGCAGTAAAAATCTATGCATAAGAATATTTAAGATGATGATGTTGCATCTTAATGAAGATTAATTCAGCCCCTAGTAACTGTTTTAAGCTTCGTTTGGCAAATTATTTAAAGAAGGATATATACAACTTCGCAATACAAAGAACTGTGCTAAAAACTCTCTAAGTCTGATAGACTGTTTACATCTAATATCCCTATTACTATATATAAAATAAACAACAAGGACCTACTGTATAGCACAGGAAACTCTACTCCATATTTTGTGATAACCTATAAAAGAATCCGAAAAAAAATATATATGTATATATATAACTGAATCACTTTGCTGTACACCTGAAACTAACACAAGATTGTAAATCAACTATACTTCAATTAAAAAAGAAACCCTAGGGCTTCCCTGGTGGCGCAGTGGTTGAGAGTCTGCCTGCCAATGCAGGAGACACGGGTTCGAGCCCTGGTCTGGGAAGATCCCACATGCCGCGGAGCAGCTGGGCCCGTGAGCCACAGCTGCTGAGCCTGCGCGTCTGGAGCCTGTGCCCCGCAACGGGAGGGGCCGCGATAGTGAAAGGCCCGCGCACCGCGATGAAGAGCGGTCCCCGCACCGCGATGAAGAGTGGCCCCCACTTGCCGCAACTAGAGAAAGCCCTCGCACGAACCGAAGACCCAGCACAGCCAAAAATAAATAAATAAATTAATTAAAAAAAAAAAAAAAAAACCATTTCCTTATAAACTTCCATCATTTATAAAAAAAAAAAAAAAAAAAAAAAAAAAAAAAAAAAAAAAAAAAAAAAGAAACCCTAATATCCTTGAAAAAAGGTAACTTGAGGAACTTGATGTGTTATAAACTTTAAAAATAATTATATAATTCTAATCTATGGCTTGTTAAGTATGAAATCTCTAAAGGCAGATGGGTTTCTGTTTATTTACATGTACTCAGTACATTTTTCCCTGTATTAATGGCAATCATTTAAAATATGGAGCTCTTGGGAATTCCCTGGCGGTCCAGTGGTTAGGACTCCATGCTTCCACTGCAGGGGCCATGGGTTCGATCCCTGGTCAGGGAACTAAGATCCCGCAAGCCACATGGTATGGCCAAAAAATAAATAAATAAAATAAAATATCGAGCTCTTAAAAAACGTTAAAAGTCATGCTTCTGGGAATGGATGAGGGGATGGGAAGGGATGGAGTGGCTCTTATTCTTTAAGAGCCTATTAGTATTATTCAATCTTATAACCAGAGCTATAAGTTACTTAGATACGTATAACTTTGCACACATGAAGTAATTATTACTACTTAATACAACCACCACAAGCCAAAGGTAATACCTTGGGGTGAGGAAAGATGTTGCTCCTGCAGCTTCTCCAGAGAGAGTAGTCCCAAGTAGCTGAGGACAACATACTTTGTTTCATAGTGAAATCCTAGAGGCACAGTAGTAGAGGACGCCATGGAGTCGGCTGGCAGAGCTCCGGAAAGGTCTACTTACAGATGTGTAAAACCTAAAAACATAAAAGTATTTTTTCAGTTTAAAGTTTATTACAGGGGCTTCCCTGGAGACACAGTGGTTAAGCATCCGCCTGCCAATGCAGGGGACATGGGTTTGAGCCCTGGTCCGGGAAGATCCTACATGCCGCGGAGCAACTGAGCCCATGCGCCACAACTACTGAGCCTGTGCTCTAGAGCTCGCAAGCCACAACTACTGAGCCCACGTGCCACAACTCCTGAAGCCCGCACGCCTAGAGCCCATGGTCTGCAACAAGAGAAGTTACCACAATGAGAAGCCCGCGCACCACGACGAAGAGTAGCCCCCGCTCACCACAACTAGAGAAAGCCCATGCATAGCAACGAAGACCCAACGCAGCCAAAAATAAGAAATAAAAATAATAAAGTTCCCTTAAAAAAAAAAAAGCAAATTTCCCTTTCTACCTCTCCCTAGTTACTCTATTTTCACCTATGTGGCAAAAACACTAGCTCTGCCCTCTCTTTACCCTCCCCCCCCCAGCCAGTATATGTTCTCTTATTTCTTTTACTAATAAAGCCTACTAAATTTCAGCTACGTCCATGTCCACACAGCTGCAAACAACATTTCCCTGTTTCCTTTACAGCTTAGTGTGCTACAAGATTAGTCTGAGCCTGAGGAATAAGTGAAGTTGCATATGCAATGTGTGTGTGGGGGGGTCTCTCCTTGAAGACTTCCTCTTTCCTCCTCTCTGGGTTTGAAATGTGCATATGGCAGACACCTCACTCTGACATGCAAACAAGGACACCACTGCTGGGGACAGCACAAGACAGAAGGGACCTGGGTCCCTGAATGACCCCATGGAGCAGAGCTGCCCTGCCCGCCTTGACAACTTGCCTCTGACTCCTATTCAAGCCACGGTATTCTGAATCTCTTCAATAGTTACTTTAACTTGTACCCTAATCAATGCAAGTACAATTCACTTCTCCATGTGGACTTAACAGCTGTTTTACATACCAGGTACCCCCCTTTTTAAAAGACATACTCTCTTAGAAACTTTCAAATATGCAAGGCAGAATTACATACTACAGTAACCAGGCTGTACATTACATCCTCAGGACTTATTTATTTCACAATCAGAAGTTTGTAACTTTTGACCCCTACTATGTACCTTAATAGTTGTTTCAAACCAAAATGTCTTATTAAGAAGTTTCCAAAGAATTGTTTTCTACTTAAAACAACGATACAGACTGTTTTAAGATCTTAAGAAATATCTGTGCATTGGGCACAAAGGCTTAAGATCAATTGCCTGCCCTCAGGAGTTTTCTATCAAGTAGAGGAAAACAAAAGCATAGAAACAAATAAGAACAATAAAATTCTATGATAGGAGTCAGTATCCATGAGTGGGAGGGGCAACCCAAAACAAGGAACAGGTAAGTCTCTCGGGAGAAAGAAAAAAGAAGTGGAAATCAGGAAAGAAACGGAGCAGATCTTGGAACGTGAGTAGTCACTAACTGAACCAGCTGGGGAATGGGACGAGGTGAACTTTAGATGTCAAGTAGACTAGGAAAAGGCACAGAAGTGTTTTGGAACAGCAGGGAACAACACAAAAATTAAGCATTTGACATGGCAAAGTCCTATGATACAAGGAGGATGGGGCTCAGCAGTAGTCAGCATTTGGCCTGCCTCGTATGCTACAGGATGCTTGGAAGCTCGGGTTTTATTCTGTAAGCTGGAAAATTATTTTAACCATGTCTATTAACGAACTCCCAGAACTGTATGCAAATTCTGTGTGCATAAGCATTTTTTCTGGAGGGGAAAAAAACACTCAATTTCTTTCGGTAGCCTCTCAGATTAGATCATGATGCAAAAAAACGCTAGGAACTCTGTAGAACACCAATAGGAATCACTGAAGGGTTTTAAGCAAGAGAAGCACATGAACAGATTATATTCTAGAAAAATCATCCTGGAGGCAGTGTGGAAGACAGAACGGAGACTGGAGAAAAGAACACAAGTTAGGGTACTATTGGAAAAATCTAAACAAGAGATGTATGAAGGCATGACCTAGAGGAGGAACGCAGGAAAGGAGAAGGGGACGGGATAGGGAAAATATGAAGAGTTCAAAGATGTGTTAACAACTCCATGACAGTTGCCAGGCAGCTGTACGGAAAGTGGTGCTGCTCCTACTTCTCAAATCAGATAATACAGGAAGAGCTGGTTTGGGGGAGAAGGATAACAAGTTCACTTGGGGGCATACTGAGTTGTAAAATGCCCACAGCCATCCAGGTGGAAATGAACAAAACGTTAGACATACAGGTCTTCAACTCAGAACGAGGTCTGCACTGGAGACAGAAAGCTGTGGTCTGCACAGAGGCGGGTCTACAGCATCACCTAAGGAGAGTGGATGGAGAGCAGCGACTTCCAAGGGGAAGGACGCGCCAAAGCTTCCAGGAGGTGGGAGAAGGGGTGGCTTGGTTTGAAAAAGCATATTCATACTTGGAAAAGCAAACATTACCTACTGTTTTCAGATTATAAGGTATAGAAAATAAATCTGAGTAAACCTTCAATCTTCTTTGTATCACTGACTCTCAGTGAGAGGATGGGAGGGAAGAATCACATACCCACCGCCCCAACCCCAAGCACCACCAGAAGAGGAGCCAGAGATTTTTATTTATCAAAGGGAAAAAGCGTTTTTAAAAAACATGTTGAGAAACACTGGTTTAATCTGAAAAAGAAACCCAATTAGAATTCAAGGCAAAACTACCATTTCAGGGGTGACCAAAAAGATGAGAAGCTGGCAGAGGAGCCCACTAAGGTCTGCAGTGGACAGTCAGAAAGGCATAAAGGGGACAGGAGGGTGTGCTCAGAGTCAGGGGAGGCGCTTCGGGAAGAAGGCAGTACAAACAACACACCAAAAAAAATGCAACGTCAGGATGATGGCCCCGACAGGATGGGTTGATCTGACTGGCAGGGCAACGGCAGAGGCCAGGGACGTGATGAGCGAATGGAGGACTTCCCTGGTGGCGCAGTGGTTAAGAATCCACCTGCCAATGCAGGGAACACGGGTTCAAGCCCTGGTCCGGGAAGATCCCACATGTCATGGAGCAACTAAGCCTGTGCGCCACAACTACTGAGCCTGCGCTCTAGAGCCCGCAAGCCACAACTACTGAGCCCACATGCCACAACTACTGAGCCCGCCTGCCTAGAGCCTGTGCTCCACAACAAGAGAAGCCACTGCAATGAGAAGCCCACGCACGGAAACAAAGAGTGGCCCTCGCTCGCTGCAACTAGACAAAGCCCGCGTGCAGCAATGAAGACCCAACGCAGCCAAAAATAAAATATAAATAAATTAATTAATTAAAAATAAAAAAGAAGAAATGAGCAGAAAAGAAAAAAAAGAGTGAACGGAAAGTGAATCAGTAGAGAAAATGGGTTTTAGTCTATTCTTTCATGGTTTGAAGGGAAGACAAAAATGGAGGCTGGGGAGAGAGACAAATGGTCGGAGAGTTCATTAATTTTGTTTTGTTTTATATACAATGAAAGAGACTTAAGCACGTTTACATTCAGTGGAGGAGCCAATGAGATATAAATAGAGAGCAAGGAATAAATTATTAAGTTCCAAAAGAGAGAACAGAGCAAATCAGTAACAAAATTTAACATAAAAAAAGTCTCAGAATTTTTTGGTAACAGGAAAAAAGAAGCACTCATCTTCTGAATAATGCTTTATATTTTAAAAAATTGATGTTCTAGAATTTGTTATAATCAAGTTTCTTGTATTTATCCATGCACCCCAATGTTGACTGCAGTACTATTTACAGTAGCCAAGACATGGAAACAACCTAAATGTCCACTGATAGATGAATGGATAAAGAAGATGTGGTGGTAATAAATAATGCCATTTGCAGCAATATGGATGGACCTAGAGATTATCATACTAAGCGAAGTAAGTCAGAAAGAGAAAGACAAATACCATATGATATCACTTACATGTGGAATCAAAAACAGGACACAAATGAACCCATCTACAAACAGAAACAGACTCACAAACATAGAAAACAGACTTGTGGTTGCCAAGGGTGAGGGGGGTGGGGGAGGAGGGATGGATTGGGAGCTTGGGGGTTGGGAGATGCAAACTATAATATCAAGGATGGATAAACAACAAGGTCCTACTGTATAGCACAGGGAACTATAAACAATTTCCCATGTTAAACCATAATGGAAAAAAATACGAAAAAGAATGTATGTGTGTGTATATATATATATATATATATATATATATATATATATATATGTATAACAATCACTTTGCTGTACAGCAGAAATTAACAGAACATTGGGAATTCCTTGGTGGTCCAGTGGTTAGGACTCGGCACTTTCACTGCCGTGGCCCAGGTTCAATCACTGGGTTGGGGAATTAAGATCCCACAAGCCTCGAAGCCAAAAAAAAAAAGAAAAAGAAATTAACATAACATTGTAAATCAACTATATTTCAATAAAATAAAAAATTTTTTAAATTTCTTGTATTTATCAAAAAAAATCCATGTCTCTTAAGACAGTTTCAGTTACACACCAACCCAGATGCTACAGACAAAGCATAGTTCACCAAGTTTCCAAACTGGATTTTTTAACATAGTGCTCTTCAAATTTTCTTACAAATCCCTATTGACTAACCATAAATACCATCTTTTTTTTTTTTTTTGGCCGTGTTAGGTCTTCATTGCTGCACACTGGCTTTCTCTAGTTGCAGCGAGCGGGGGCTACCCTTCATTGCGGTGCACGGGCTTCTCATTGCGGTGGCTTCTCTTGTTGCGGAGCACGGGCTTCAATAGTTGTGGCACGTGGGCTTAGTTGCTCCGCGGCATGTGAGATCTTCCCGGACCAGGGCTCGAACCCGTGTCCCCTGCACTGGCAGGCGGATTGTTAACCACTGTGCCACCAGGGAAATGCCATTTTAATCATGGACTTCATAATTCTCCACTATAAAGTCCTCAGCTCTAGTACACATTACTGTCCATACGTCCACACAGTTGGTGACTGCTTCCATGACACTCAACCATTCTCAATGACTCACACTAACGGAGAAGCTGACCATACACACTTCCATCATTTAAGTTTAGTGTGTGGTCTTTAGGCTTCAAGTTTATCTCTGCCGTTCCAGTCATAAACAAACCAGACCCGCAAGACAAAACATCCTTCCAACTCCCCTAACTTCGCCTGAGCTGCCAGTTTACAGCAGCGAAGCAGCTCGTTCAGGCCTGTGTTTAGGTGATGGGGCAGGCAGACCTCAGAAACACTACTATGTGTCTACAACACAGGGAATATAGCCAGTATTTTATAATAGCTATAAATGAACTATAACCTTTAAAAACTGTGAATCACTATGTTGTACAACAGTAACATACAACACTGTACATCAACTATACTTCAATTAAAAATAAACAGAAAGAAATGCTATTATAGGTCTTGTGCATTTGTATTAAATTACAATTTCTCAAAGGCACTGAAAATATGCCAAGTGTGAACTCTGCAGCACTGCTGCAGGGTATTCTGGGGAGAGAGGGCATCACTCCCTCTGCATGCTCTGTGGCGACTAATCTGCATATTGCACAAAGAGCTCTTGCATTTCTATAAGATATCATAAATAAATCACCTCTGCACGAGACCTCTATTTCTGAAGCACTCTTCCACGTGTTGTCACAGTAATCCTCCACACCAGAAAGAAAAGATAACAGTCTCAACTTTGATGGAGAAACAAGAATAGACAATTTATTTGCCCAAAATCATAACAGCTAGTTAACAGTGCAACCACTTAGTTGAGAACATCCTCTTCCGTTCCGAACTCTTAGGCCTTAATTGTATTCATTCAATGCACATCTCCTGCAAGCCAGGCAACGTGCTGGGTGAGAGGAACACAGAGGTGGAAATACTAACACTAATGATAACAGGAAAAAATGGTAGAAAAACAAGGCAATTTCCCAAATATCAGACACCCACAATACCGAAAGAAGCAAATTTGTCAATTTTGAGAATGGGACGGGGGGGCAAAAAGGAAAAAGACAGGTTAAAGAAAAAGTAAATACAATCTGAGACCACCACCCAGAGCTTTCCTGGAAGCAGGGGACCATGCTCAGGTCCACCCCACTAGTTACTCACCAACCAGAGGACATTTCATGCCTAAGACAGCTCAAGCTTCCTTTTAAATGATGAAAAAGACATAGCTACTTTTACTCTTTAAATTTTATCTAGAACCCTTTAGAATTCAAATTATGTATAACTGTTCTTGGTATCAAGAAGTGATTAAATACAAGAGTGACCTTCAATATAAAAACTCCTGCTTTTTACACAATTCTAACAACCTACCAAATACAGCTGTGTTACCCAGCTGTTTCTTTCTCTGCCTTACACCTTTAATTTGCTCTTCTCTCAAGTTACAGGTAGCTGTCAGCCAGATGCACGGCCTGAGGAAGCTTAGGGTAACTTAATCCTGTGTTTATACATACATTTGGTGGCATCTCCAAAACATCCATGATCCTTCAGTAACAAATGTAATATCCACAATCTTACAATAAATGGTCTGCTTTTTTTAAAACCAGATTTCTATTATGAGTACCAGTGCAAATCCCAGGATGTTAATATAGATAGTACTGTGGGAATTAGGCACATTTTATGAACGGTAACCAGAAGGTATACAGCAACTATTAAATTCTACTTTAAATTCTTATGAAAAGCAAATCTGCAGCAGCATGAGTTATTTGTAGTTGTTTCCCAACCTTGTCTGATCATAATCATCTTGGCGGCTATTAAAAACAAATTTCTAGGGGCTTCCCTGGTGGCGCAGTGGTTGAGAGTCTGCCTGCCAATGCAGGGGACACGGGTTCGAGCCCTGGTCTGGGAAGATCCCACATGCCGCGGAGCGACTGGGCCCGTGAGCCACAATTACTGAGCCTGCGCGTCTGGAGCCTGTGCTCCGCAACGAGAGAGGCCGCGGTGGTGAGAGGCCCGCGCACTGCGATGAGGAGTGGTCCCCACTTGCCGCGGCTGGGGAGAGCCCTCGCACAGAAACGAAGACCCAACACAGCCATAAATAAATAAATAAATATTTTAAAAAAACAAAAAAAAAAAAAAACAAATTTCTAGCACCCACCTCAGAAGTACTAACTTAGAATATCATACCTATGTTCTATTTCTTAACCCCATAGAACCACAGCAGAAAAATATTACAATCTAACATGATGTAATTAAATTATTTCAGGAAGCTTTGTTTTTAGACTATCTCCTCCCACTAAAATAAAATTGTAATAAGATTGTTAAATACTGCAGTAATGTGGAGTTTAGTAGATATACAATCCCAGTTTACAAAGAGAAAAGTGAAAATCCACAGATAATTCAGTCACAAATGAAAACTCTGGAGTTTTAAGCACTGACAAAGTTTTTGATTCCCAGATCCCAGTCTCCAGACCCACTGGTGGTTTTAGCAAAGAATTTTTAAGCTCCACAAAGTAGCATGAAGTCCAACGACTTTATTTCTTCAATCTGTACTTTATTAGGTCTCATACAATTCTAGGACTTTCTGCAAAAGAAAAGTTACATAATCCTAATTAAAATTGTGAAACTGCAAAAATTTCACTGGGTCCAACTGAGAAATGCAACTAAGCATTTGAAAACTCAGCAGACACTAAATATTTTAGTGTACACTATCCCTTTCCAACTGCAACGTGCCTAACTGAAGACGCTAGTTCAATCCTGTGTTAAGGGCCGTCCAAAAATGTTTCCACTCAGCAGTTGGCACTCCAACATAATGTACTTAAAGAGGAATGCCTCACTCTCACTCTCCCCACAAACACATAGTCTGACTTTCACAGCAAGTAATCAGGCTTCCCATGTATGTGTAGATAACGTGCATAAAAGGGAGACATGAAAGTCAATTTCTCTGCTCCACTCCTACGTATGTGCCAGAGAAATGAAAACACATTGTCTACGCAAAAACGTTCACATGAATGGTCACAGCAGCATTACATATAACAGCCAAACAGTGGAAATAACTGCCTGTCAACTGATGAATTTTAAAAATGTGGTCTATTCATACAATGTGATATTATGTGGCCATAAAAAGGAATGAAATGCCAATACCTGCTACAACATGGAAGTAAAAGCCAGTCACAAAAGACCACATATTGTATAATTCTGTTCATATGAAATATCCAGAACTGGCGGATCTACAGAGAAGTAAAACAGTGGCCGCCTAGGTAGGGGAGTGTGGGAATAAAGAATGACTGCTAATGAGTACGAGGCTTCTTTTGGGAATGATGAAAACTGCAGTGATAGTTGCACACTCTGTGACTACACATGTGAACAACTTAACGGCATCTCAATAAAACGCTCCTAAAAAAAATCAACAACTCTGAAAATAGCCCCCTTTCTTCAACCCTGTTAACATATATTAATTAAGAACTCTTGGGCTTCCCTGGTGGCGCAGTGGTTGGGAATCTGCCTGCCAGTGCAGGGGACACGGGTTCGAGCCCTGGTCCAGGAAGATCCCACATGCCGCGGAGCAACTAAGCCCGTGCGCCACAACTACTGAGCCCGCGTGCCTAGAGCCTGTGCTCCGCAAGAGAAGCCACCACAATGAGAAGCCCGTGCACCGCAACGAAGAGTAGCCCCCGCTCGCCGCAACTAGAGAAAGCCCGCATGCAGCAACGAAGACCCAACACAGCCATAAATAAATAAATTAATTAATTAAAAAAACAAAAAAACAAAAAACTCCTGGGGGACTTCCCTGGCATCGCAGCGGTTAAGACTCTGCGCTCCCATTGCAGGGCGCCGGGTTCCATCCCTGGTCTGGGAACTAGATCCCGCATGCATGCTGCAACTAAGAAGTCCACGTGCCGCAACTAAGACTCGGCACACCTTAAATAGACAAATAAATAAATATTTAAAATTAAAAAAAAAAGAACTCTTGGGAATTCCCTGGCGGTCCAGTGGTTAAGACTGTGCTTCCATGGCAGGGGGCGCGTGTTCCACTCCTGGTCCGGGAACAAAGAACCTGCATGCTGCGCAGAGCGGCCAAAAAAAAAAAAAGAACCCTTGGTGACCACTTATTTGGAATAAGATATGCATCAAAATCAAGTTTGAAAAAACAATGATTAAAAAGCAGGATGGTGGTACTGTGATTGGTTAAAACTTTTGTTTTGTATGTCTAAAATGTTTCATAGGGGCTTCCCTGATGGCGCAGTGGTTGAGAATCTGCCTGCTAATGCAGGAGACACGGGTTCGAGCCCTGGTCTCGGAGGATCCCACATGCCGCGGAGCGGCTGGGCCCGTGAGCCAAAATTACTGAGCCTGCGCGTCTGGAGCCTGTGCCCCGCAACGGGAGGGGCCGCGATAGTGAAAGGCCCGCGCACCGCGATGAAGAGCGGTCCCCGCACCGCGATGAAGAGTGGCCCCCACTTGCCGCAACTGGAGAAAGCCCTCGCACGAACCGAAGACCCAGCACATCCAAAAAGAAAAATAAATAAATAAATAAATAAATAAAGAGAAGAGGAACATACTTTGCCTCTGGGTAATTAAAAATGAAAAAAGTATCATATAAAATGTTTCATAAGAGAAACATGTTCTTAAAACAATACTTATTGTTGCAAATCACTTGTCCTAAAAGCTGAGCAAGATATGTAGTAAATATTCACTAACTGACGGGCTAACGAGCACCTTTTCTCTACAAAACGGCTTGGACTCAACCGTCTGTATCCCTCAACTGAACTCAATTACTGGGGTACGGTCCTCCATAAGAAGATCCATCCTTTGAAAAAAAAAAAAAATACTGAGAATGGTACCTGACCAATCAGAGTAAAAGAATTTTCAAAGTCCCTAACGGCCTATTATCAAAAGAAGAATATTCCATAGTGGTTTAAATATTTTCAATTTACAGTGTACATGTATTTATCCCACGGTGTACGTGAGGTATAAGCAGTTCACTACCTACACGAACACTTGTTTAATTTTCTGGCAGACTGAAGAAAAGAAGGTACTAGAAGGGTGTGGCAACTCATCCAAGGTCACACAAGTCAGGGCAGAGACCAGCATTCTGGTTTAGACCAAACCTCCCGGGGAAATCGCACTGACAGTTTCGCTGGAGGACTTGCTTGTTTTGCTCCACGTCGTAAAAAAACAGGGGAGGGGGGAGACCGTCAGTTTCGTTAAGAACTTGTACAGAAACGGGGCGCTGGCTGCACGGGTAACCGCGCGCTCGTGCGGGCATCGGGCCGACTCCGCAGGGCGGCGGCCAGGGCCCAAGACCGCGGGCCCGAGGCCCCGGCTCCCAGCGGGGAAGCCCCAGCTCGGAAAGTCCGGGCACGAAGGAGAGACTCTCGGGGTCTCCCTGGGATGGTGGGAGAAAGACTAAAGGAAGAAACGACCTAGCGCGAACCATGCCGCCTCTAAGGGTGGCAAAAACGAACACGTGAAATAGCAACAGCAATGACAGCGGCGTCGGAGCCGCCGGGAGGGGCACCGGGAACCTTGAGGAGAAGCCGCGGCCCGGCCGGCTGGCGGGCACCCAGGCCGCGAGCCCCGCGCACGTACCCCTCGCCCGAGGCCCACGCCCGCTGACCCCGCGCCCGGACACGTCTGAGGAGCAGCGGAACGGCCTCGCGCCCTCAGCCTCTCACTCCCCCCTCTCTCCCGCGTCGGCCTCGGGACGCCTCGGGCGAAGCTGGGAGAAGGCCCGGCGCGGCCTGCCCGCGACCCCGCTCCCCTCACCTGGCCCAGGCCCGTGCCCCCGCAGAGGTGAAAACGCGGCAGCGGCTGCTCCGCACAGGATCCCACGGTGGCGGTGGCGGTGGCAGTGGCGGCGGCAGCTCCGACCCGCGGTCCTAATCTACCGCCGCCGCCATGTTGGCGGGTGAGGTCACCCGGCGTGCTTCCGTCAGCGCCGGCGTCGGGGCGGGGCGCCAGGCGCGCCGCCAGGGGCGGATCCGCCTACCCGAGAGGAAGCCGGGACCACGGAGTCCCGGAGGCCTCTTTGTGCAGACGTGACCCGGAAGAGCCGCCCTCTCCCGGCCTGCTCTCCTCTTGGGGAGCAGCTCTATGGTTCCGGGCGGCGGCGGCCTTGGACCGCTGGGAAGGAGGCGGACTCGGGCGGGACCACAGTCGTGGGTGCGGAGGCTGGCGACACCCGCCGGAGGAGCTGCAGGCGAGCCGGCTGACCGAGCGTGGAGTCCCGGGAGCTGCGGCGCCGCAGCGCTGGGTGGGGGGCTGGGCCTTGAGGGTACGGAGCGGGCGGGGGGGCGGGGGCGCCGTAGCGCCGCGAGGAAAGAGCGCATCTGCAGCGGCCACTGGGAGGCGGTGTGGCGTCTCCACCGCGCCCTGGGGGAGCCACTGTGTCCGGGCGCCTGATACGGCCGGGCGGAGGAGCCGAAGGCTGCCTGAGGACAAAAGGCCGATGGGCACTGCCTGCTAGTGGGGTCAAGGGTTCTTTCTGGGGTGACGAAGATGTTCTCCGGGTGATTGTGCTGGTGGTTGCGCAGCTTTGTGAATACACTCACTTGAAGCCATTTAATTATACTCCGTTATACACTTCAAAAAGGTGAATATCTCAATACAGCCGTGAAAAAAGAAGTGATAAAAACCTGAACTGATAATGAGGGTGGGTGGCGGAATCCGAAAGAAGGTTGGAGCTCCGAGGCTTTGGGCCCGAGTGACTGAGAACTCGGGCGGTGCTGTTCATAGTGAAATCGGACAGATTTGCCAAGAAGAGACTTAGTGAGCTAAGAAAACTATCAATAATTCCCTAATAGTATCTATTAACCAGGCCATATTAAATTCCCCCGATTCTCCAAGTAATGGCTTTTATAGTTTCTTTTAATATCT
The DNA here is from genome assembly GCF_949987535.1 of Balaenoptera acutorostrata. NCBI lineage: Eukaryota > Metazoa > Chordata > Mammalia > Artiodactyla > Balaenopteridae > Balaenoptera > Balaenoptera acutorostrata. Next base: position 106,774,345 of record NC_080074.1, on the reverse strand, counting down.
TTACTGGAGTATAATTGCTTCACAATGGTGTGTTAGTTTCTGCTGTATAGCAAAGTGAATCAGCTATACGTATACATATATCCCCATATGCCGTCCTTCTTGTGTCTCCCTCCCACCCTCTCTATCCCATGCCTCTAGGTGGTCACAAAGCACTGAGCTGATCTCCCTGTGCTATGCGGCTGCTTCCCTCTAGCTGTTTTACATTTGGTAGTGTGTATATGTGAGTGTTACTCTCTCACATCGTCCCAGCTTACCCTTCCCCCTCTCCGTGTCAAGTCCATTCTCTGCGTCTGCGTCTTTGTTCTCGTCCTGCCCCTGGGTTCATCAGAACTTTTTTTTTTTTTTTTAGATTCTATATAGTTTTTGATTTAAACCAGGGTCGTGCATTGCATTTGGTTGTTAAATCTTTTAAGTCTCCTAGCCTTAATTTTTAAAAAGTTGACTTTTTGAATTATACAACAGAAATTAGTCAGCAATAAAAGAAAAGCTGACCGTTGTTACATGTGACCATATGGGTTAATTTCAAAAGCGTTGAGTCAAAGAAGCCAGACATAAAAATGTACCTACTGTGTGGTTCCATTTATATGAATTTCAGGAACAGGCAAAATTAATCAATGGGTATAGAAATCAGCACTGTCGACTGGGAGTGTGGGATTGACTAGAAAAGAGCTTTCTCTCTAGGGTGATGGAATTAGTCTCTATAGTGTGGTGATCACACAGGGGTCCTAACTCACCTAATTGTACTTTGTAGGTCTATGCAGTTCATTGTATGTAAATTTCAACAACAACAACAAAAGTCACATGGAATAATTCTGTGTAGTTAGGTTGCCAATTTGATATATGGTTAGGTAAATTTCTTTCAGATTGCTTTCAGTTTTAGGGTTTGCTTTTTCCCCTTTTTAAAATTTTTTGAATATATACCACAAGGATAGCATATGGGCCAATGGAACAGAATAGAAAGTTCAGAATGGTCCACTGATTTTCAACAGAGACAATTCAATGAGGAAAGAGATACTCTCTTTAGCAAATGGTGTAAAATATATAATGCTTTTACAAAAATTAATCACAAGCAGTTCATGGGTTTTTGGGGTTTTGGGTTTTTTGTTTTTTTTTTCTGACGGATCTTATGAGTGACACAGAGACCTAGACTGCAGCCTGATGTGATAATAAAACCTAAACTCTAGATTCAACTCATTCATTCTCATTCATCAGTTATTTATTGAATGCCTACTATGTATGTACCAGGCAGTATGCTGGATGCTGGCAAAAACCATGACATGGTCCCTGTTGTGAAGCTGACATTTTCGTTGGAAAACCAGATAAGAACATAGAAATGAAAGGAAAAAAACAAAATAGTTTAAAATTGTGGCATGTCCTGAGGTAAGCAAACAAGGGACAGGAGTAGAAAATTAAGGTGACAGGGTGTTGATGGAAACCTCTCCAAGGAGGGGATATTTTAAGTTGAGACCTAAAGACTGAAGAACAACCCAAGGGGCAAGTGCAGGAAAAGACCTCAGGCAAAAAGCTTGAGAACAAACCAGTAAAGCTTGGAGCTGGTGAGAAAGGGAGGAGGAGTGATGAGGTCAATGGGCATGGCCAGCTCCTCCAGAGCACAGAGGAGTCACCAGAGGTTATAAATTAGGGAGTGATTAGAGGCCAGCTAGGTTTTAAATTACTTTCTGCTGTGCGGAAAATTGGTTGGAAAAGGCTGTAAGTGCAAGCACGTAAGTTAGACTTTCACTGCTTTCTGCCACCATTTGTCTTTTTTTTTTTTTTTTTTAATTTATTTTTGGCTGCGTTGGGTCTTAGTTTCTGTGCAAGGGCTTTCTCCAGTTGCGGCGAGCGGGGGCCACTCTTCACCGCGGTGCGCGGGCCTCTCACTGTCGCGGCCTCTCCCGTTGCAGAGCACGGGCTCCAGACGCGCAGGCTCAGTAATTGTGGCTCATGGGCCTAGTTGCTCCGCGGCATGTGGGATCTTCCCAGACCAGGGCTCGAACCCGTGTCCCCTGCATTGGCAGACAGACTCTCAACCACTGCGCCACCAGGGAAGCCCCTGTCTTTTCTTTTAAAAATTCCTCAACATTCAAAGACATGATTTTCATCTACCTCCAGTTTCTGTGTGTATGTGTGTGTGTGTGTGTGTGTGTGTGTGCGCGCACTCCCCAGCAGACAAACTGAAGCCTTACCTTATCTATTCTAGTGACTCAGTTTCCAGATAAACCACAGACTGAGGCCTCAGCTCGGGAGCAGGTAAATCAAGGAGCACGCAAACCATCTCTTAAGTGACTAACCTGAAAGGAATTTAGGTCGGCAGTTTTGGTGAAGCCATAGTCAATAAATTTATCTGGGAGTGGGATTTTTGGAATTTGTCTGAAAAGCTGTTTTAGTAAAACTTCTTCACAAGACCCAAGCTAGTATAGGAGGAAATTGGATTTGGAAAACTACCAACTAGTTAATCTTTGCATGTACTCATAATAACTTTTTCACTTGTGCTTCACTCTCTGAAGCTTACCACGTTCTTACCAGATAGCACCTGGCCTGTTCCTCAGTGAATCAGCAAAATACTGCAGAAAGTAGTTGTAAGAGCACTGACATGGGGGAGAGGAAAGCAGAACAAAAGGTGATGTTAAGTATACCTGTAACACTATTTTATTTAAAAAATGAAGTCCTAAGGCAAATGTGACAAATGTTAATTGTCAACTCTGGGTGGTGGTACATGGTACATAGACATTTGAATTCTTTGTACTTTTCTGTATTTTTTAATGTCTGAAAATAATGATAAATCATAAAAATCAGTACACTGTTTTCCAAAAACCAAAAGCACATTGATCTGGATAGTATCACATCTCTTCCAGACATTGTTTTCTTAAGTGATTAGACATGTATTAGGTTGAAGCTCCCAGTCTTCAGCCCCAGGCATTTGCAGAACATTGTAAAAATAAACAGGAGGAGGACTTCCCTGGCCGTCCAGTGGTTAAGAATCCACACTTCCACTGCAGGGGGCATGGGTTTGATCCCTGGTCGGGGAAGTTCTGCATGCTGCACGGTGCAGCCATAAATAAATAAATAAATAAATAAACGGGAGGAAGGATTGTAATCCAAATGAGTGAATACCACCTCATCCTGACCTAGCTTGCTAGAGGCATGCATATGCCTGTCTTCTGGGATGATGAGGAATGAAACTATTAGTGCAAAAACTAGTTAGATGAGAGAAACAAGCCTACCATCTGGTTCAGTTGATTAGACTACCGATCACATTGAGATCAAATGCATGGATTTCCGTCGCCCTGTTAGTTTTACTGTTTTGTGGCTGAACCCTCCCCTTATCCAACACCACCACTTTTCTCAAATACGTGTACCAACTTGTCATACGCTGCAAAGAAGTGTCCACTAGCACAGCTGGACAGTAGTTTGGCATTTGTATTAAGAGCTTTAAAAATGGGTGTGCCATTCCCATTCAAAGGACGCGCGATGCCCCGAGGACACAGCATCACACATGTACGTCTCCGGCAATGCAGCACCTGAATGTAATTATGAGGAAACTATCAGACAAAGCCCAGCTGAGGGACTTTCTGCAAGTGGCCAATTCAAATGACTAGTACTCTTCAGAAACGTCAGTATCAGGAAAGACAAAGTCTGAGGAACTATTCCGTATTAAAGGAGACTAAAAAGACAAGGTAATTAATACAATAGGTGATGTTGGATTGGATCCTGGATCAGAAAAAAAAATATTGCTACAAGGAATACTAATGGAACATATGGCAAAATTTGAATATGGACTTATTAAATTTCCTGAATTTGACTGACGTACACCCTTAGTCTTATGAAACACACACTGAACTATTTATTGACTCGTGAAATTTTATATATATATATATATATATATACATATGAAAAGTGATAAAGCAAATATAGCAAAATATTAATAGTTGGTGAATCTAGTTGATGGGAATTTATCGCACTATTCTTACAATTTATATTTGAAATTTCTTCAAAATAAAAAGCTAGTAATAAAAATGTGTGTACCCTTTGGCCCATAATTCTATTATTAGGAATCTATCCTAAAAATAAGTTTTCAAAGTATTTTGCCTTTATAAAATGTGGGCTCGAAGAATTTCTCCCTTAATTTTCTGAATAATTTCCTGTAAATGGATCCTGGTAATGATGTTAAAAAATGCACATGCTCATTCAGAATTCCAAATCAATTATGTAGGTAGTCCACGCTAAAGAACGTGGAGCGTAACTCCTCACTCCTTAAGTGTGGGCTGCACATAGTACATCTTTCCAAAGAGTGAAGTATGGAAAGGGGAAAAAAAAAAGAGTAACTTTACAGTGGAGAAACCTCACAAGCACTGCTTCAGCCAAGTGATCAAGGTCAACACCAACAGTCAAAAATCAGGCTGACAGCATGAACCCTTGATGTGATGTGATGAAAATGGCACTTTCCCTCTGTGCTCTTCCTCCCCAAAACCCACAACCCCTGACCAATTATGTGAAGATCCCCAGAGGTGTACCTATAATATACCTAACAGTATCCCTCAAACTGTCAAGGTCAACAAAGAGGGAAGTTTGAGCAACTGTCACCCCCAAGAAGAACTTACGAGGCAGGTCAACTAAATGAAAGGTGGTATCCGGGATGGGGTCCTGTAACAGGAAAAGGGTATTGGGGTGTAACCGAGCAGGACCCTGTGAGGCCTTCCCAGAATAACCCTCACCCATGTCTTCTGCCTGCCCTTTGTCTGCAGAAAAACTTCAGTCAAGGAATACGTTTAATCAGACAAGTGGGAAAATGCAGAAAGGCAAACAGTCAAGCAAGCCAAAATAATAAGACTTTAGCCATTACACAGTCAAGGACCTTTAGCTCTCCCGCAAGGGCTGTACAGTTAATGTTCTGAGCCGGGTCCTTCCAGGTGTTCTGCAGACACGGAAGCCCCCACCAGGTGGGAGAGGTTAGCTGCTCGCTGCCCACAGCACACAGGCCTCAGACCGGTTGGAACTAGGTTGATGATGCTGATTCCCGATTACCTCACCACCAACCAATCAGAAGAAGCTCCACGAGCTAATCATGCCCTGTTCCTGGAACACTGTAAGACTCCTCACCACCCCCTCCAGGTGGGGGACACAGTTTTGAGGGCATTAGCCTGTCGTGGCCCCCTGTGCCTGGCAAAGCAATAAAACTATTGTCTTCTACTTCACCCAAAACTCCGTCTCCAAGATACAATCCGGCACTGGTGTACAGAAGCCGAATTTCCGCAACAGAAGAATACTAAGGAAATTGGTTAAACTGTGGGCTTTTGTCAACACATTAGCCTCAGTTAATGAAATATAACAAATGTACCCCAGAAAGAGAGGAGGCTAACAATATGGGAACCTGAGCTCAATTCTCCGTAAATGTAAAGCTGCTCTAAAAATAAAACCTGTTAATAAGTAAAATATTGACGCATTTGCTTCCATTAGGGCCGGGAAAGTAAAACAAATTCTGCTTGGCAGAAATAAACTTTTTTTAAAAACGCAAGGGCTACAAGGCTCAGTCAACGTCACAGGCAGGACAGCAGACCTTCCCTCCCGCCTCGGAGCGGGCTGCTGGGGAACAGACCGGGAGAGGTCACGAGAAGTCACGAGAAGTCACGAGTGAGCAACAGGAAGCGAGGCGGGGCGGGGCGAGGCGGGGCGGGACTTCCGGGCCGCTCTCTCCCCACTGGCTGGGCTGCCCGGCGACCTGCGCAGGAACCGGAAGCCGCGCTCACAAAACAGAAGAGGCCGGAAGCGCATCTGGCTTTAGTCTCCTTCTCGCCTGCTGCCCGCGTCGGTACTGAGCTCCGGCCGGTAACCCGCTGCCTCCCGTCGCTTGCACCATGGCCCTCAGCGATGCCGACGTGCAGAAGCAGGTGAGCGCTGGGCTGGGCCCCGAGAGGCGGGCGGGTGCCGCCCCGGGCCTGGGGAAGCTCCGCAGCGGCCTCGTTGGCCAGACCTCCCCGTCCCCGGGACCCCGCCTCGGGGCTGTGCGGGTCGGGGCCGCGTCGGGCTTGCGGGGGAGCGGCCGGCCCGGGGTCGCGGCGTTGCTCGGCGCTTTGGAGTTCGCGGGCGGCGGGCGTTGACCACCCAGGCCCGGACTTCGGGGAAGGGCACTCAGGCCGCAGTTTAGAGAACTCGTCTCTTTCTAGCTGAAGTTCTCGGAAAACCCTGACTAACGCTCACTCACTGCCTTGTGAGCCTTCTTAGATGAGCAGTACGGTGGTTTTTCCTTGGATGTTTCCAGTGCCTTTAAAACGCTTCTGCACTTTATTCATTAGGTGATATGCTCTCAGAAGCGTGGTGGTTCTTCCTTTCGGGGGATCTTAGGCTGATCACGGAGGGTAACAAAAATAGCGTCTGTGGGGCACTGTAGGAAATCTTACCGCATGCTTACAGAACGGCGCGGGTTTTGAACATTAATCAGCGCTGCGTCTGAGTTTTACTGTAGGAAAAAGGACGCAGTGCCATCCACATAGTCCAGTGGTCACACCCCTAGTACCAGCTCTCGTCCTCCTCTTTTCCTTCGTTTTCCGCCTTGTTGTGATGTATTGAAAACTAGGGCTTCCCCAGGAAGAATACATGGCAAAGGTAAAGTAGTGAAACTAGGCCAGAACCACGTTTTCTTTCTGTAAAATAGTAAGAACGAGGAAATGTATCGTCTGTACTCCTCCACACTACACGCCGTCCCCATCAGGGCGGTGCCTGTGTTCCCCGTATTCCCGGCAGTGACCAGGCCTGAGTATCGAGCACCGAGTAGGCGCCTAGAAATCTGGGTTTCCTTCAACTTCCTGCTCTTTAGGAGTTAGTAAAATTTTAATATAGTTATTTCCTGCTTTTCATCACAGTTGATTTCTGGAAACTACATTGCAAAGCCGAATGGTGAAACTGTCTTTAGTCCTCATGCACTTTGGGTTAAGTCAAATCTTGTTACTCTCTTTGTTGTCAGATGTCTGCTTCAGTAAAGCAAAGTGCTGATTTCGGTAAACATCACTGCTTTTAGAGCTGGGAGAATCTGCAGACTTTCATGGATTCTGAGACAAGGGGGAAGCATAGATGTTTTTCAGGCACCATTAGGTGTGGGTCATTGAAACCCTAGGATGCTCTGTGAGATTGCACTGGAGCTGCCAAGAGTGCTAAGCCAAACAGTCTCCTATAGGAGATATATTATGAACTTACATCAGAAATGGACTGCTCGTTCCTATTGGTTTTTCCATCACAAGTAGGTAAATGTATTTAAAAAGAGCCCCCTAGAATCTACTAAATCTTCTTAACTCAAGGATGAACTTGAGTGCTGGAAATAAAATACTAATACTTCAGGGTGAAAAGAAATCCTGGGTTTCCTGATTTCTTCCCCACTGTATTAAAGTATTTGTGTATGTTGCTTTTTTTTTGTCTGAGGAGTATGGTCATTTATTTCATCAAATTTTCAAAAGAATCTTGACTCCAGAAGTGTAGAACCCAGTAGCTTTAGCAGGAAGAAGAAAAGTATATTTTAAGGGCAGATTTTTCTGCCTTAAGGGTGGAGTTAAATGTCCTGAAGGGGTTGACTTTCTCTTGTTGGAACTCCTAAAGGCAGAATGTGTTCTTGTTGACTGTAAACGGGCTTCTCTGACCTGGGTTAAAATGAGTGTGTTTTGCTCTAGGCTGTGCAGATCTCGTCAGATCTGGCAGCAGAGGGTCCAGCACGAGAGATGGAGGCAGATAATGCAGGTTTGAGTCAGGGTTCACCTCTAGAGGCCAGTGTCTTGTAGCATTTATAAGCACCTGAGCTGATTACTGTCTTTAAACTACTTTCAAAGTTCCAGACAGTGCAGTGTGAGTTTGATCTGAACTTGTGACGATTCCATTCCTCACCACAAACAGAAACACACACACAGGCACAGGTGTGTGGAGGTTGATCCATTTAGCAAGTTCACCGTGGTTTTTCTTAACAATGTAGATTTGGGTTCGGTACCCCAATTTTTCAAGGCTTGAGATTTTATAAGTATTGTATTACCTATAAAACGGGCTCTGATTGTCATAATTATTTTGGCTCCTCACTGGTAGGGAGGTCCTAAGAATTTTGACAAAAAATAAGTCTTCCCTTCTAAAACCATACTGTGTGTTTTCCTCAAGACTTTGATGCCATGAGGTTGTATTCTTTTTTTTTTTTTTTTAAAGCACCTGCTCTTTATTTTCCCTTTTTTAAAAAAATTTATTTAGTTTTTGGCTGCGTTGGGTCTTTGTTGCTGCACGCGGGCTTTTCTCTAGTTGCAGCGAGCGGGGGCTACTCCTTGTTGCGGTGCACGGGCTTCTCATTGCCGTGGCTTCTCTTGTTGTGGAGCACGGGCTCTAGGCACACAGGCTTCAGTAGTTGTGGTGTGCGGGCTCAGTAGTTGTGGCTCACGGGCTGTAGAGCGCAGGCTCAGTAGTTGTGGTGCACGGGCTTAGTTGCTCCGCGGCACGTGGGATCATGGCCTCGAAGCCATGTTCCCTGCATTGGCAGGCAGATTCTTAACCACTGCACCACCAGGGAAGTCCCTAGGTTGTATTCTTAACTCACTTTTTTTAATTGTGTAAAACACATTACGTGAAGTTTACCTTTTTAACCTTTTTTTTTTTTTTTTTGGAGTATAGTTGCCTTACAACGTTGCGTTAGTTTCTGCTGCACAACGAAGTGAATCAGCTATAGGTATACACATATCCCCTCCCTCTTGGACCTCCCTTCCACCCACCCCCCATCTAGGTCCCCACAGAGCACCAAGCTGAGCTCCCTGTGCTATACAGCAGGTTCCCACTAGCTATCTCTTTTACACGTGGTGGTGTATTTATGTCAAACCTAATCTCCCAGTTCATCCCACCCCCCCTTCCCCCACTGTGTCCACATGTCCATTCTCTGTCTCCGTTTCTATTCCTGCCCTGCAAATAGGTTCATCTGTACCGTTTTTCTAGATTCCACACATACGCGTTAATATGCGATATTTGTTTTTCTCTTTCTGACTTACTTCACTCTGTGTGACAGACTCTAGGTCCATCCATGTCTCTACGAATGACCCAATCTTGTTCCTTTTTATTCCATTGTATATATGTACCACATCTTCTTTATCCATTCATCTGTCAATGGGCATTTAGGTTGTTTCCACATCCTGGCTATTGTGAATAGTGCTACAGTGAACATTGGGGTACATGTGTCTTTTTGAATTATGGTTTTCTCAGGGCCTTTTTAACCATTTTTAAGTGAATGATTCAGTAGTGTTAAGTATATTCACATTCTTGTGAAACAAATCTTAACTCACTTTTGTACAGACTCTAAAAAGTAGTTGGGGTACCTCAGAGGGCTTGAAACTCCCAACAGATTCTCACTCATTTACAAATGTTTACTGAGCACCTACTGTGGGGGAAGTAAACCCTTAACCCCGTGTCCTGGGTTTACGGTGGTGTTTACTTTTATGCGGGACAATTAGTAAGTGAAATGAGTTAATAACCTAGAGGCTCTACATTAAATTTTTTCAAGCTGCTTTTTTTCTTTTTAATTCATTATTCCTTTCAGGTAGAGCCCCTATGAAATGAAACTACCAGTGAGTTTGATTAGCTGTGTTGCTTGTATATTCATTTGGGTATATTTTACATCTGCCACTAGAGACAGTACTCTGTTTATGAGTATAAATTAGATCAGTCACCCCAAGCCCCATTCAGAAGACTTTGGGGACTTCATTCTTCAATTGTAGCCAGAGATCTAAAACCCTTTAGCAAGTTCCTAGCCTTATAGTTTAGTTGAGGAGAGGCACAGGCAAGCAGACAATTAGGACTGTGTGTTTAGGCGGAGAAGTGCAGAGTGTCCTGGGTACAGATAAGTGAGAGGTTCAGGAGATTTTCCAAAGGAGGTGACAGTTAAGCGAGCTGAGGCTCAAGAAGATAGCTGGGCTGGGGGTGGGGGAGTGTTCCAAGTGGAAGGAACAGCATGTTTGAAATCTCAGAAGTAGAAAGAATGGCGAGCTCAAGGAAGTGAAAACCTGAAATGAGTGTAGCATGGGGACTTCCCTGGTGGCACAGTGGTTAAGAATCCACCTGCCAGTGCAGGGGACACAGGTTCGAGCCCTGGTCTGGGAAAATCCCACATGCCGCGGAGCAAGTAAGCCCGTGCGCCGCAACTACTGAAGCCCGCGCGCCTAGAGCCCGTGCTCCGCAGCAAGAGGAGCCACCGCAATGAGAAGTCCGCACACTGCAATGAAGAGTAGCCCCCGCTCGCTGCAACTAGAGAAAGCCCGCACACAGCAACGAAGACCCAACGCAGCCAAAAATAAATTAATTAATTTTAAAAAATGTAGGATGACAGGAACTAGGAGTCTGAGGAGTGGCCAGTGGTGGAGGTTACATTTCACGTGATGCTGGAGAGGTGAGCAGTGACCACATCACAGACCTTCTAAAATCTCTGCACTTTATCCTAAGGGGGGGTGTGGTACGTGACGAGAGGGGCATTTGTAAAGGATCTTCCTGGTTGCCAGGTAGAGTTGGTTAGCAAGGGAACAAGACTGAGAGCCCGGAGAAAATATGGAAGCTGTTGCAGTAATTCCGCCAAGAGATGACGATAGCAAAGATGAGATTGTGGCTGTGAAGATGGAGAGAGACGGACAAATTAAAGAGGTGTTAGAAGAGAGAACTCTTAGGACATGGTGACTGGATGTGGGGCCTGAGATACGGGAGGAGACGACTTGGATGTTGGTGCCGGTCCTCGAGGCAGAGGTCAAGTGGGAGGTGGGAGGAGAGCGATCAGTGTTCCTTACTGAGCGTGTGGAATTTCAGTTGCTGCGAGTAGGATCTCCTGGAGGAGCTGTCTAGGAGGCGGAGGAGGAAGCGTATGGCCCCAGAGCAGGCTGAGGAGGAGAGCAAGGACGTGGTGGGAGCGAAGGGAAGCGCGTGCTCAAGAAGGGTGGTGGTTATTGTATCAAGAGACACTGCAGATGCAGTAAGATAAGGGCGAGGAGATCGCTGTCATCTTACGAGAGTGATTTCACTGGGTTGGGGGGTGGGGACTCAGGTTGGAGTGCCTCGAGAGTAGGAGGCCCTCTGGTACACTCCATTAGAAATGGAGAAGGGGAAAGGACGGTCTGGCTGAAGGAGGCCGGAAGTAGAGGAGGACGTGTATTCAGTCCTTCCTCCCCATAGACTCTGAGTTCCTTGAGAGTAGGATAGTGGCCTGTTTACCTGTGTTGTTGAATATTGCATCTGGTCCATTTGCTGGAGTAAATTCCAGATTGTAAGTTACCTGAGAACAGAAAGGCATTCCATAAATGATTGTTGAAAGAATCAGAAAAGATAGATATTTTTTCTTGTCATATTCAAAAATAAAGTAACCTTTTCCTTCTCCTTGTAGATTAAGCACATGATGGCTTTTATTGAACAAGAAGCCAATGAGAAAGCAGAAGAAATAGATGCAAAGGTGAGATTCCACTTCCTAGGTTTAAGAAGTTATCAAAGTTTTGTACTGTCTTGCTTTGCTAATTAGTACTTAGTAAAATTGTTTAACAGAGCATTGCATAGGACCAGTAAGAATCTCTTTAACGTTAAAAATAAATTTTCCTTTTTAAACATTCTTTAATTTTTTTGCCTGTGCCGCGTGGCACGCAGGATCTTAGTTCCCCGGCCAGGGATCGAGCCTGTCCCCCTGCAGTGGAAGCATGGAATCCTAACCACTGGACCGCCAGGGAAGTCCCAAAATTCTGATTGTCAATAAGTGTCCTGAAATTTTATGGTAGGGAGTAGAAAAGTAAGGGATGGATTAATTTTCTCATGGAATCCAAACTCAGACATTGAGCAACTGTGGCTAACTGATAGCTGGTCAGGGGAGGATGTAGTATTTTTTCATTGTTGTGTTGCTTTTTTATTTGTGCTTGCTGCAAAAAAGGTAAATACACAGTTTGGCGTATGTGAAAGGCATAAAATGCCTTTGGTGTATGTGAAGGCATAAAATGAAAGCCCCTGTTCATCATGAAGGCAGCGGTCAGCATCTAGAAATTTTACAGATATTTTGAGTTGCACAGTGTTTCTGTACAGTATATAAAATTGTTCTTTTCTCTAGGTATAATCATAGTAGGTCAGAATATATCATCTAATACTTGATTTTCATTGTCCTTTTACTTTATTCTACAGTGGTTACATTTGTTACTTACCAGTAAAGCCTTAAAATTGTGTGTGCCTGGTATCCTAGGGCCAAAACTGAATGTTTGAACTATTTGAGTAATTTATCATCTAAGGAAGAAAAGACTTATTTTGCCTGTCACTGAAATAAAACAGTTGAGAGGGTATTGTTTAATATATATATATATTTTTTTATTGAAGTATAGTTGGTTAACAATATTAATTTCAGGTGTACAGCATAGTGATTCAATATTTTTATAGATTATACTCCATTTAAAGTTATTACAAAGTAATGGCTGTATTTCTCTCTGCTGTACAATATATCCTCGTTGCTTGTTTAATATTGTTTTGATGGCCATAGGAGCACTGCAGTTTCTCGTATGGCTAGTTTCCTTATTTCTCTCTGGGACAAATACAGAACTTCTATTTCAGTTGGTAAATGCATTTCTATTTAAAGTAGTCTTATCTCGTGTAATACCATCATCTGTACTTATTTCCTGTGATAGGTATAGAAATAATCTGTTAGGCATTTATTTTAGAACATGAAAGTTCCAGTATCTGTGCCAAGCATTAAACATCTGAATCAATAACTTTAGCTAGCTTCCAAAGTCATAATTTCTTACTGCCTGAAAATCACAGATGGCTGATATACTAAGATACCCTTTGTAAAAAGTGACTGCTCAATAATTAACACTAATAAAGCTAATAACTCAAATTTATGTAGTTTATAATTTTAAAAGGACTGTTAGGTTTTGACCTACAAAGGAAAGAATACTATTTTTATTTTTTTATTTTATAAGGGAGGACACTTAGACTGAGATTTCTTGACCAAATTTTTTAGACAGTAACTCAGATCTTCTAACTCCAAATTCTGTGTCCTTTTCATTAGCCCTCTATTAAACACATGGATCAAATTTAAAATACATAATTTTTTTCATACACAGAATCTTCTGATTATATTCATTGAAACTTTGTTGGTGGATACTAGATATGGAATAAGGTGGAATATAAGCAACTACCCTGGTCATCAGCTGCTTAAAATAAAACTGTCGAAATCTGTATAATGAATTAATAATAATAAATTCCTTGGTAGGCAGAAGAAGAGTTCAACATTGAGAAAGGTCGTCTTGTGCAGACCCAAAGACTGAAGATTATGGAATACTACGAGAAGAAAGAAAAGCAGATTGAGCAGCAGAAGAAAATGTGAGCTTTGAAAATCACTGGGACGAGAGGGTAAAGCAGGTGCTTTGGAGTCAGGCAGTTACGGGTTCTGGTCTTAACTGGACCACTCACTGATTAACTAACCTTGGTCAAGTTGCTTAACTTCTCTTTCCTCATTTGGGAAAATGGAAGGCTCACAGGATTATTGAAAGATATAGTTGAAATAACTGATAAGAAAGTCTTGCCACTTCATAAGCATTCAATAAATATTTCCTTATCTTTGAAAATAAGTGGGTAAAAACCGCTACATGTATTTCAGGGAGTTCTCTTTGGGATCTGTACAAAGAGAAGTGTTTGCACGTATGTAGGAGGTTGTACCTTTCTTTCTCTACGGTGGTTGTTTTTTATGCTGTAATGATACTACTTCTCCGTGCCTTTTGCAGTCAGATGTCTAATTTGATGAATCAAGCGAGGCTCAAAGTCCTCAGAGCGAGAGATGACCTTATCACCGTGAGTAATTAGCCCCTTTAGTTACAGAATTATAAAATGTTTATTCATTTGTCTGTTATAGAGAATTCACTAGTTAACGTTAGATTAAGGAGCTGATGAATGATTTTTAGAGAGAAAACATTTGGTCAGCAAATCATTACACTAGGTATTGTAATAAATACGGAAATGAATAAGATGTGTGTCCAGTCTTCAAGGACCTGCTGCTCTAACAGAGCATGTAGCTCCTGGGTATATAGCATGTGATGGGGGGACCATACAGTATCTGAGGGCGATGGGGACTAATAAGGCTAGAAAAGTAGGATGGAGTTACTATGGGGCCATGAGTGCAAGTGAAGAGCTGTGCTTGCTTTCAGTAGAAAGCTGTTGAAGGTTTCATTTTATTTTATGAGGAATATCATAAATAGGGTTCATGATATGAGTACGTAGACTAAATTTTTTTTTTTTACGTAGACTAAATTTAGCAGAGAAGAGGTTAGACAGAAAACCATTTGGGGAGTACTGTCACCCGAAGGAGAGGGCAGAAACATACCACTTAGATGAGACAGCCTGAAGGAATTTGAATTAATTCAGAAACAAGGGACTTCCCTGGCGGTCCAGTGGTTAGGACTCTGCTCTTCCACTGTAGGGGGCACAGGTTCGATCCCTGGTCGGGGAACTGAGATCCTGCAAGCTGTGTGGTGTGGCCAAAAAAAAAAAAAATGTAGAAACCAAGCGGAGGCCTCTGTTTCCGCTGTTACTCATTGTTATTGTGGAGGCCCTAGATTTCTTACAAAATGGAGAGACAAGTTATATAAATATTGGGAAGGAAGAAACAGTTATTTTTTTGAAGATACGATTGTATACTAAAAAAATACAACATCTGAAAAACTAAGAACTAGTAATTAGTTCAAAAAGGTGACTGGCTACAAAGAGAATATACAGAAATTGATAGTTTTACTACATGCCAACAGTAAGCAATTAGGAATAAATGTTGGTGAATAGGACCTATATGGAAAAGCTATAAAACTGAAAATATAATACTTGACTAAGCAGAAGACATACCATCTTCTTAGATGACTAGAGAAACAAACTAATATTGTAAGATATCGGTTCTTGTTAGGTGAGTCTGGCATGGTGGCAGCAAGGACTGAGTGGGGTGTCAGTGGTGACACGTTTCATAGGAGGAAGCCCCGGACGTTGGCTACTGATTGACTCCTCCGCCTCCTCTTCTTTTTTAAAAAAAATTAATTATTTTTGGCAGCGTTGGGTCTTCATTGCTGTGCGCGGGCTTTCTCTAGTTGCGGCAGTGGGGGGCTACTCTTTGTTGTGGTGCGCAGGCTTCTCATTGCAATGGCTTCTCTTGTTGCAGAGCACAGGCTCTAGGCGCATGGGCTTCAGTAGTTGTGGCATGCAGGCTCAGCAGTTGTGGCTCGCGGGCTCTAGAGCTCAGGCTCAGTAGTTGCGGCGCATGGGCTTAGTTGCTCCGTGGCATGTGGGATCTTCCCAGACCAGGGCTTGAACCCGTGTCCCCTGCATCGACAGGTGGATTCTCAACCACTGCGCCACCAGGGAAGCCCCCCACCTCCTCTTCTAAGGCTGATGCCAAACCCTGCGTTTCAGGCCCGGCTGCCTAGGAGGGTGGCAGCTCCGTTAACATGGTGGGAAGTCAGGAGGGCGGGCTCTTTAAGAAGAACCACCAGATCACATTGGACATTCTTTGAGGGGCCAGGAAGCCTCCAGATAGAAATGTCTGCCAGGATGTCGAGTGTGAGGATACCCAGAGGTGACTCACTAACATAACTCCCTTAACACTTAATAGACCAAACTTAATAGACCCCAGAGTAGCCAGAGTTTATCTGCTTCTAAAATTGTCACAACTGAATGTCTTTCTGCTTTCAATGCTAACTTGATCTTTTAGTTTTCACTCTTCTATTTTCATTTCATAGTTAGCTGGGTCCCTTTGGCAGTCAGCTGTTTGGACTGCAGGGTTTGCCTGTGTTGGTCCTGCACTGTGTGCTCAGTCCTGTAGGAGTCTGCTGTCTAACTGGGTCTAGACCAGAGACTGTATCTATACTGCAGCCTCTTGAGTGTGACTGTGAAGAATTAGTCATTACCTCGGAGACGGAAGGGAGAGAGCAGCCTGAACCAAAAACAGAGGCCTGGAATTGACAACACGGGCAGGAAATGGAATTGTCCAGTAGAGTGGGGAGTGTAGGAGCCGAGGCTGGAGAGAGAGACTAGGGTTCAGCTGGAAGAGCCTTGAATGCCTGCTGAAGAGTGTGGGACAAATCCTTTGACCAACTCTCTTAACTCTAATAGGCATAGAGATCACCTGGAGGGCCTTGTTAAAATTCAGACTCCCGGCCCCATTTCCAGAGATTTTCTATGTTCTCATCAGGAATAAACAGCCCAGAGTAATCTTGTTGCAGGGGGTCTGAGAACCACACTGAGAAATACTGCTTTAGGCTTAGATTTGTGTTGGAGAAAGAGAACTGGTGACGTGGGGAGAGGAAATGAGGTTATGGCTTAACTTTGACCTGAAGGTCAAGACATAGAGAAGCCTAGACCACGTGGCAGCAGAGGACATGAAGAGACGGCATCCACAGATGCTGAAAGGTGTGGTCCGTAGGACTTGGTGACTGCAGGTTGTGAGGCGTCAAGAAAGACCTAAGCTTTCTCACCAGGTCGCTGGGCACTTGGATAGGTGGTGAGGGTTAGAAATACAGGGGGAGGAGCAGGTGGGGAATGGTGATGAATCTTGGCGTTTGAATCGCCTTCGGAGTCCAGGCGAACTTAGGGGAGGCTGGGGCTTCCACTTAGACAGCACACAGGTCCCACGTGGAGCTGCGTGGCATGGGTGAGGTCGCCAGGTCGTGGATGGAGAACTACAGGGCCAGGGGAGCAAACCGAGAAGCCTCCAGCTTACTGCAGGAAAATAAGAGACTGCTAAGGAACATGGGGGGAAAGCAGTCGTGTTGGAGGAGAAGAAGGAGAAGCCAAGGGGACAGAAAACTTGAAGAACAAAATGGTAATCAAATACAGTGTCTCATGCTTCAGCGAGTCCGAGGGGGAAGAGCGCAGTGGTCTTTGGAGTTGAGGATCGAGGTTTCACTTCTAACTCGTACCAGAGCAGCGCCGTTGGGTTGGTAGAGACAAAGCCTGGTGGTGAAAGCTGGACAAGCGAGCATCCGGTGAGGGGCTGAAGGCAGCGGGCATGTGAACTGTCGGGGTTTTCTTGTTTTTCTTTTATTTTTTCTCGTTTTGTTGAACTGTCCATGTTTTGGTAGATGGCAAAGCCAGTTATTCTGTAGTGTGCAACTTGGTTTCAGAGCACAGCCTGAGCTTTAGTTTTGCTAATGTATAATGAGAATTTTGTTAAAATAAACATTTCTGTAATTTCAGTTGTTCTAAAGCGCTTGTTTCCTTAGTCCTTTGCAGCCTAACATCTTGCCGTCAGGTAGTTTGCAGTTTAGTGAACCCCAGTAATGAAGCGGCACGGAGGGTGAGGAAACCGGCTGTGAGATGATGGGGAACAGGGCTACACGTGCATGTTTCTGTGGATTTGGCTCTTTTAAAACGTTTATTTTTTCAGCTTTATCCATAGAATAAGAAACTGTGAAAGGAAGGGCATTTGTCAAGCAGTTGGCTAGAAAAGGATGTTGACAAAAGATGGAAGGAAGGAGAAAATACAGAACCAGGATAAAAATGGAAAGCAAACAGGCAAGCTATTCTGCTACCTAAAGTGCATGGTTGCGTAGTCCTTTAGCTACTTTTCTCTGCTGTTTACCCTTTTCCCTGCCTGCCATGAGGCTTTCCAGGTGTAAGAGCCCATGCTTTGGAATCCCTGTGAGGTGTGTTTCTATTTCACCACTATCTGCTGTTCGGTGGGCGAATTTTTTTTATCCTAATATTTCTTCATTTATTTATTTGGCTGCATCGGATCTTTGTTGCAGCACACGGGCTCAGTAGTGCAGCACGTGGGCTCTCTAGTTGCAGCATGCGGGCTCTCTAGTTGTGGCGCATGGGCTCTAGAGGGCGTGGGCTTAGTTGCCCTGCAGCATGTGGGATCTTAGTTCCCAGACCAGGGATCGAACCCGCGTCCCCTGCATTGGAAGGCTGATTCTTTATCACTGGACCACCAGGGAAGTCCCGGTGGGCGAATTTTTTAACCCTTTTGAACCTTCCTTTTCTTATAAAATGGGGAAAGCATATGCGTGAAGCTTCTTTAGAATTAAGTTGGTCTACATAGGAAAAGTGACCGTGCAGTGCCTCACACAGGACAGGCCTGGGGTAAGTAACAGCTCTTTACTGTCACTTCCTAAACTTCACACTGTGTAAGGTGTTGATGTTGTCGTTTAAGGGAGATAAAGAACAGACCGACCTTTAGAGATTGTGATTTGTTGGTCCTGAAGTAGAGATTTCTGGTGCTGCGGTTAAAGAGACAGAACAGAAATGTCTCTGCAGGAGGCCCCCGACTCTTCACACCAGGCACAAGCAAGGAGACGTGATTTCGATGTTGTCGTCATAATCGGGTTTTAGTTTCTTGCTTTCCAGGAGCAGAATCTAATATTTTCAGGATCCTAGAGGCAGTTAGGTTCAGGTGGACAGATAGTGCCCTTCCAAACTCTCAAAATACTGATCTGTAGGCTGACACGCGAACGGCAGTAACCTCCACCCCTCTCCACGGGGAGTCAGACTACAGCCAGAAAGTTGAGTTTAGAAGCAGAGAGCATGTCTTTTAAGTGGACAGGAATGATTCAGACGAGGGACACTACAGTTTATGTCGATTAGGTTTCAGCTTTCTTAGCTGGAGTAGAGTTTATTCCAAGTTCCTACTCCCTTGATTGGAGTTCTGGGTGGTGTTAAGACTCCTCATTTGTCCATTTCCAGATTCTTCATAGTGGGTTGTTTTTACAAGTGGCTGGCATCACTCTTTACAGCTTGACTTGATGCTCATTCTTTTAGAGTAAACCTGTCCCGTACTCTTCCTGTTCACCCCTACCTGCTTGACCAGTGTGGACAGTCAACTCCAGCACAAAGAGAGCTGTGCTTGAGGGGTCTCCTGTGAGGAGGGGCTGAGGTTCCTTTCAGCCAGATGTCTTGTATCACAAACGCTTCAAATCTTTGTGCCGCAAGCGTCCTAGATTCTAAGGGCTTCAGCTGCTCGGCAGTGGTTCCGGGCTGGGTGTGGCCCCAAGGGCGACTCTCAGATCCAAACACAGGGCCACTTCCTTCTCTCCACCCCCACTCCTCAAATTCTGATTGGCGTCTGCGTGAGCATGTATGTTCTCCCTCTTCTTTAAACCCCCCAAATCGTTCCAGAGATCACATTCAGTAACGGAGACACGTATGTGGAAGGTTTACTAGGACGAAATGTTCTCAGCGGTGTTGGGTGGCCAGCAGTGGGACTGAGAGACGCCATCTCTGCCTTTTCAAGGGCCTCGGTCCTCTTTTACCAGGAAGCCTGTACGTGCTTACCACTTAGTGAGTAGCTGCCAGCGTGCTCTTCTCAACCACGTGAGACTTGTCTCCGGGGTCCCTTTCAACGTCTGTTTTAGTTATAGAAGCCAGCGTTTATTATAGACCATTAGAAAATACAAACTAACATAAAGAAAATTGAAATCATTGACAGTCCAGCCTCCCGCAGGTAAACATTGATGACACTTTGTTCTCTGTGCAGAGACTGCTTTTTCTAATAAAAAATGGAACCATCTTGCCCACCTGCCTTAATAGTTTGCTTTTCACGTCTGTGTGATGTAGCTCTTTCTGTGTCGGTCAGTCATGACTGACCATCTGGGCTCTTCTGCCCGAGTGTGAGTTCCCTGGGAGCC